>NC_082667.1:87286772-87603684 GCF_025265405.1 Mesoplodon densirostris
TATCAGCCCTCCCCCACTGTTAACCTATCTCAGATGTCTACACTTTCTTCAGGGCTGTGACGTATGTGCTGGTGCAGAAAAGGGGGATGTCTTTTGCAGAGGACTCAAGATCAAGAGAACGAGATGGACCGGCCAGACTGCTCCCACTTGATGTTAGGAAGGTAAGGTGGCCATGTAGTTAGAATTCTGCAGGGGAACATAGTCTATATAGTCTATGGGTTTGCGGATCCACAACTTTTATTTTTTCAGTAATGCCAACCAAGCTCATAAGAGACTGACATATAATCCAGAATGCCAGTCTACTCGTTTTCAAAGGGGGATAAAGCTGGTCAGTGACCAGCATGGTTAAGTCCAATAACCTGGACATAACCATGTATGATCTCAACCAGTAACTCCTGTATCTGGTTTCTAATGACAATTCCAAGAACATAGGACCCACTCAACATTTAAATCTAAATTTTCAGATGACTCCAAAGCTAAATGGAAATGATTTGATATTGAACTCTAAATCTGCATTATCCAGACTATCTCTTACCCAGTTGGGTAACCCAGAATCGACAGTAAAAGGCTCCTGCTTTCCCAAAAATCACAGGGCGTAAAAATGAAAAGCACTGGAAAGGCAAGACCCCCCCAGTGAATTTGCAAAGCTGCTCTTGTGTCTTTTTCTTTTTGACCTTGAAGCCAGGAGAAATTCTAAAAATACAAATGTATTAATTTTTAAAACTTGACTTTACTGAATATTGTTCAGATCCCCAAGCCTACAAAAATAATTTTATTTTTTAAAAAATGCTCCCTGGGGCTTCCCTGGTGGCGCAGTGGTTGAGAGTCCGCCTGCCCATGCAGGGGGCACGGGTTCATGCCCCGGTCTGGGAGGATCCCGCGTGCCGCGGAGCGGCTGGGCCCGTGGGCCATGGCCGCCGGGCCTGCGCGTCCGGAGCCTGTGCTCCGTGGCGGGAGGGGCCGCAACGGTGGGAGGCCCATGCACCGCAAAAGAAAAGAAAAAAAAGAAAAAAAAATGCTCCCTGCCTCAAGGGAGTTTACAATCCCTTAAAGGAGACAGATGAGTCAATAGATCAGAAATACAGATACTATGTGAACACCAGTAAAACTGCCTAATCCATAAAGAGTCGGGGGGTAGGTATGGTTGGCCAAGTTTATCAGAATTTATGATTCTAGGGCTGAATCTTGAACATGGGTAGAAGTTAACCAGGTGAGAAGCGTGGGTCACGATACTCTAAGCAGAAGAAGCTTTATGGGCAAAGGCAGAGGCTGAAAAGCACAGTGCTTAGGGGACCTACAAGCAGTTCAGCTTGCGTGGAGGCAGCATGAGATCAAAGTCTGGGCTTGTAAGTAGGAACCATGCCAAGGAGTCTGGACCTGATTCTTAGAACACTGAGAACCACTGAGAGATTTAAGCAGGTTGTGATGTGATCAGATGTAAGTTTTAGAAAGAACCCTCTAGCTGAAGGGCTGAAAAGGGTTTGAAGGGAGGCAAGGCATGAAGATAATACATAGTCTCTATATAATCCATATAATAGTGTCACTAGGGTCTGAACTAAAGCGGTGGCAGTAGGGATAGAGGATACAGGTAATGAACGAGCCGTTAAAGACGCTGACGTGACAAAGCTTGATGAGGAACTGATTCCTTGAAGAAGGTGAGAGAGAAATCAAGGATGATTCCCTGGTTTAGGGTTTGGGAGACTGGGTGGGTGGTGATGCTGGCCACTGAGATAGGAGCAGGTTTAGAAAGATGATTTCCCTTTGGAAATGTCGGGTTTCAAATGCCTGTGGAAGGCCTAGGGGAGAAGGCCCAGCATGCCCAGGGCAGTTTTTTATCCCCACTCACCTCTCACATCACCTGAGGTACTCTCCCTGCCTGCCTCCAGCCTGGAAGAAGGTCCACCAGATTACTGACATCTCTGCCCTGTGGGCAAGGACCAATTTCTTTTCATTTCTGTATCCCTGCTCAGGCTTTAGCACACAGTAGGTCAATGTGTATTTGTTGAATTGCCTCAAATTTACAGAAATACACTTCTTGGGGAATGAATAAGTTGCTATTACAGATGCAAGACCAGAAAAACAGCTATGAGCAGAAGGCCAAGGAGACACTGCAGAAAGTGCTGGAGGAGAAAATGCGTGCAGGACAGCAACTGCAGAGCAAACAGGTGTGGGGATGCTCCATAACCCTTGGGGCTGGGAACCCTGGGGCAGTCTGGGTGGCAAGGGAGCCAGCTGCACAACTCCCTGGAACCCCCAAGGCACCACCCTCTCCTCTGATCTCCCTCAGCGGTCCCTGGCCCTGGCCGAGCACAAGTGTGAAGAGTGGAAGAGCCAGTACGAGAGCCACCCCCAGCATGCAACTGTCCCCTACCCTGCCAGCCCAGTAATCATGAACGCCGTCTTCCTTCTCTTTTTTACAATGTGGTACATATGGATTTTTTTTGAATGAGATTTAACCAGCTTTTAAACCTTTCTTCTTTCTAGCAATATCAGTACTCTCTGACTCTCCAAATGCGCCTTTTCAAGTTGATTTAATTTATGGAAAAATCACCCTTCATACTTTCCCTTTCTTTTTTAAACCTCCCCATGGTAGTGTAATGTAGTAGAAGGAGATTTGGCCTGGGAGCTTGGACACCAGGGTTCTAGCGGCAGTAACCCACAGTTACACACGTTATATTATTAAAGAAAAAAGTAACTTACAGAAATGTATGAGGCCATTATGCACATACACACAAATATATATTCACTCATATATCCATAAAAAAGTAGTCTGGAAGGTTCTATAAAATGTTAAAGGTGTTCATCCCAGGGTGGAGGAGATATACGTTAACTATATTACCCTATTACATTTTTACAGTAAATATATATTACTTTTATAATTTAAAAAGCCAAACTTTTCATTTTTAAAAACCTAAAACATGAAAGAAAACTGGAAAACCAACAAAATTTAAACAATCCCTAAGTCTGAGGCAACGATTTTTGTATCCGAGTACAAGTGATGAATGAAAATACTAAGAATGGTGTGTGACACCTTAAAGTATAGAAAAAAATACAGTAAGGCAAGTAGGCATTAAGATAATAGAATATAAAAAGTTACCCAGATATATTCAGACAACGGACTACTATTCCAGTAATAAAAAGAAATGAATTACTAATATGAGCTACACGGATGAGTCACAACAACATGAGGAGCCAAAGAAGCCACGTGCAAAAGGGTACTTGTTGTATGCTTCCATTCATATGAATTTCTAGAATAGGAAACACTCATACATAGTGAAAGAAAGCATGTCAGTGGTTGCCTGATGCCAGGCCTGGGAAACTGACTGTAAAAGGACAAGAAGGAACTTTTTGCAGGTATTGGAAGTGTTCTGTATCTTGACTTTGGCGATGACAATATAGATATACACATTTGTCAAGACTTATCAAATTACATGCTTAAAACGGGTACACCTTGTTGAATGTAATTCATACTTCAATAAAGTTGATTTTAAAGCTAAATTAAAAAGTCACCTATGGGGACTTCCCTGGTGGCACAGTGGTTAAGAATTCGCCTGCTAATGCAGGGGACGTGGTTCCAAGCCCTAGTCTGGGAAGATCCCACATGCCGCCGAGCAACTAAGCCCGTGCGCCACAACTACAGAGCCTGTGCTCTAGAGCCCGTGAGCCACAACTACTGAGCTCGTGTGCCACAACTAGCGAAGCCCACGTGCCTAGAGCCCATGCTCCACAACAAGAGAAGCCACCACAGTGAGAAGCCGGCGCACTGCAACAAAGACACAATGCAGCCCAAAATAAATAAATTAATAATAATTTTTAAAAAAATAGTCACCTAGACGTCTGAGTGAGACAGAGTCCCTTTAAGCTTTCAGTCCCAGCTCTTCTCTGAAGCCTCCCCTCATTCACCCTGGCAGCATGTGACCACTTTGCATCTCTTTAACACCTTATATTTATCGGTTCCATTCAGATTTGATGCTTGAAAAGTTTTGTATATTTTATGTCTATCTTCCATTAAACTTGGTTCCTCTAAGGCAGGAACAATAATCTCTTTCATAAATTGAGACCATTACAAAAACAGAATTATGTGCCCTTTCCTCCCAATCAGGGGAATTTGAACTAGGATTGATGAAATCCTGGAAATCCTAAGCAAAAATGTCATTTCTGCATTTTTATGGCCACAGGGTCCTGTGTTTTCATCAGATTCTTGAAGATATCACAGAGCCCAACAATGTTAAGAATCTCTGCTTTGAATCCATGTGCTTTCACCCAGCTCTGTGGTACAAGGCACCCTGCCCCTGGGGCAATCTGTCTGTGGTCCCTGCAAAGATGATAAACCCACATCAGAGACACTCACTCTTCTGCACGTCAGTGGACTCTACTGCCATCTCTTCCTCCACAATGACGTCACTATCGCCATCTTCAAGACTCATTTCTGTCTCATCTAGAACACTGTCTTCTTCCTCTTCCTCCTCCTCATCTTCCTTGGAGACATCCTTTAATGTGGCAAGTAGTCTGTTGTAACCAGAAACTTGTTCTGGTTCACTCTATGCTTCACTTTCAGAACTTGAAGTATCTATAAACTCTCTGACTAAAAGGAAAATGGGGATTTTAAAAACAAAAATTATACTGTTCTTGTTGCTACCCCACGACTATCATCAGGCCCACAGTGGAACCAAGTTCAGACTTTTCTAAATAAAAACTAGCTTTTCTGCAAATATGCAATCCTATCTATTCAACCAGACCTAGCACCAAATTTGTTTCAAACAGCTAATCTAGCTATGATTCTAGAAGCGCTTCCTCTTCTTTGAACTGCTCATGTTCCACATGGGAAGACAGCAAACTAAACACATGGAGCTTTAGGTTATAAGGCGATCTAACCTATGTGTCAGACATCTGGCACCTTTAAAGGAGCAACAGGAAAACTTACAACAAAAAAGTGTACTTTATTTCTGAGTCTGTGGTAATGAAATAAGACCTTTGATGATTTTGCACTCTATTTTATGTTAAGCAAACATGACATTCCCTCTTAGGATTCACCAAGAGCCCTCTGGTAAGCCTCCTTAACAGGTTCTAACAGGCTAATCTCTCAGGACAGTTTCATACTCTATACGATATTAGTTATCACAATGGCATTTTAACAGACATCTGCACTTAAAACTAAGCAATATTACTAAAATATAGCTTACATCTAAAATCAAAGAGAGTGGAAATGTAGCCAAACTTTAGTACCATATATAATCTTAAAAGTAACAGTCCAGAATCTACTATCATAAAGAAGGTATAAAGCATTACCAGTTGACAAGTCTGTGGTTTTGCTTCCTTTCTGGAAACCCTGAGAAGAAACAGGCAATGTTAAACTTTAACTACTAGTATGTAGCAATTAGGAAAAGTCTAATGATACAACTTTCAATGAACGTGGCAGACTATACCGTTATAAATACATTATATCTATTGTCAAGTAAAAACTCCATATGCATTTGGACAGGTTTTGGAAGGATATGCCAAATAGATAATAAGAGACGAATGAAAAAGTCTAACAAGACCACATGACAAATACTACAGTCACACAGTAACAGGCTCTCATCCAAAAGATGGGAAATTTTGGCAAATAAAAGCCCTCGGGGTTCACCTTTTCTAGCAAATTTCTTAAGTAGACTATCCCTCTAACTGTTGATAAAGCAGCCCAAAGGGGTGGGATGAGCACTAAGATCATAACTGAGAGTCTGGACACTTAGAGAGGAACCCACAACTACCCAAACATTAGTTTCCTCATGGTCATTGAATAGATAGGTGATGTCGAGGGTCCCAAGCAATTTTTTTTTCATTTTTTTAAACTTATTTAATTTATTTATTTTTGCCTGCTATGGGTCTTCGTTGCTGCGCCCGGGCTTTCTCTAGTTGCGGCGAGAGGTGGCTTCTCTTGTTGCGGAGCAGGGGCTCTAGGCTCGCGGGCATCAGTAGTTGCACCACCCTGGCTCAGTAGTTGTGGCTCGCGGGCTCTGGAGTGCAGGCTCAATAGTTGTGGCGCACGGGCTTACTTGCACCGCGGCATGTGGGATCTTCCCGGACCAGGGCTCGAACCCCTGTCCCCTCCGTTGGCAGGCGGATTCTTAACCACTGCGCGACCAGGGAAGCCCCCCAAGTAATTCTTTAAAAACATATAAAACGAACACAAGCTTATAAAATCTCTGCCCAGGGCCTCCCTGGTGGCGCAGTGGTTGAGAGTCCGCCTGCCGATGCAGGGGATACGGGTTCGTGCCCCGGTCTGGGAGGATCCCATATTCCGCGGAGCGGCTGGGCCCGTGAGCCATGGCCGCTGGGCCTGCGCATCCGGAGCCTGTGCTCCGCAATGGGAGAGGCCACAACAGTGAGAGGCCCACATAACGCAAAAAGGGAAAAAAAAAAAAAAAAAAAAAAAAATCTCTGCCCAGTCGCCACACAGGAGGCGTGCCGTCTAGCGTAAAACTACGGGCTCAACAAAGGGTAGGAAGACCGGTGAAGAACCCCATCTCAGGCGGGAAGCCGCCAGGATCCCCGGGCGAGCTAGGCCGGCGCCGGGGCAGCGTGGCACGCGGCGGGAGCTGCCCTGTCACTACCCCCGGGGCACCGGCGGACCAAACGCGGGGACACGCGGGCTCCCACCGGGAAAGGACGCCGGCAGCGCCGGTCCCAGCCTTGCCTCTCTATACCTGTCATAGAAGGGATGTTCCTCGCCGAAATCCCTTAGATGCTTCTTCTGCTTTTTAGTTAGGGAGTTGAGCAGCTGGCTCTGGCTCTGGCTCCGGCTCCGGCTCCGGCTCCCGCGTTTGCCCATGGGGAAGACGTCAAGTCAGCCAAACTCCAAGAATCGCGTTTTTCACCTGGAAGTCGTCTCCTCAACCCACTCAGGCGGGATTGCCAACGGCGCTTTACGGCGGAAGCAGGGTGCCATAAAGCAGACCCGCTTTACGTCGCGCTTGTACGACAGGCGTTAGAACTTCCTGTTTCCCATTGCAGGGAAGCCCTATCCTGTGGTTTTTAAGTATCCCTGCACACTCTGCCTGTCTCTAGAGTATTAAGTCCAGTTGCGCTGTTTTTACCTCTTTGTTTATTGAGATTATTATTTACTTGCATTAAAATGTACCAATTTCAAAGGTACAGTTTGATTAATTTTGGTAATTGTATACCAGGTGTAACCACCACCACGACCCAGATATAGAAAAGTTACTTACCCTTTAAAAGTTTTCCATCCCAATTTGCCCCAATTCAGTTGTGAGACACTTTATTGAGTTTGACTGCTTTCTCTAACATCGACTCTCCGGGTGATTTAGGAAAGTCACTTTACCTCTCTGGATGTGTTTTTGCTTTTATAACATGAAAAATGCCAGAACAGATGTGTTACCAAGGGCCCTTGCAATACTTTCAGAAAATGAGGGGGTAGGGTAAGGGCGGGAATCTCAGCCTTGTGTCCTCATTCTTCACACAGCACACGCATGTGGCAGATCCTAGTGGGAAAAGCCTGTGGTCGCATCAGAGAGAATTAGGTTTCCATCTCCTCTCTTGCTAGTGTGTGTGTAACCTTTTGTAAGCATCAGCTTTCTCATCTCCAATATCAGGCTTATTAACAAGGCCTATTTGTTTACTGTTGTGAGGATGAATTGAGATGCACCGGCAGCCTTAAATGTTAGTTGGTATTTGTGTTATGGCATAATAGAAAGGCACTGCATTCAACCATCTCAGTTACTACACGTTTATGCAGGCTGATTCTCACAGCGAAAACAGACGCACGAAGTACACCCACCCATTTACCCACCTGGGGAGCCCGAAGCCTCCCTGCCTGCCTTCCTTACGGGGCTCAAAAAAAGCTGCGCATGCGTGAGCGTGCTTCCAAAGAGCCTCGCTAGGGGGCGGAATGGGAAACATGAAGTTCTAACGCCTGTCGTACATGCATGCATGAATGCATGAATAAATAAATAAATAAATAAATAAATAAATGAATATTTTCCAACAAAAGAAAACACAAAGGTAGTTAAAAGAGAGGTCATGCCACAGAGCTTGAAAAGATCATTGCAACATATTAAACCAATAGAGAGACTACTATTCAAAATATGAAAAGAACTTAAAAAGAATAAAGCTGGAGGTATCTCACGCCCTGACTTCAGACTCTAGTACAGACCTACAGTAAACAAAACAGTATGGTACTGACACCAAAACAGACATATGGAACAGAATAGAGAGACCAGAAATAAACCTATATACACTTATGGTCAATTAATCTCAGACAAAGGAGGCAAGAATGTTCAATAGGAAAAAGGTCTCTTCAATAAGTGGTGCTGGGAAAACTGGACAGCTAATTGTGAAACAATTAAATTAGAACACTTTCTCACATCATATACAAAAATAAATTCAAAATGGATTAAAGACCTAAATACAAGATCAGAAACCATAAAACTCCTTGAAGAAAACATAGGCAAAACACTCTGACATAAATAACAGCAATATTATTTTGGATCTGTCTCCTAAGACAAAGGAAACCAAAGCAAAAATAAACAAATGGGACCTAAATAAACTTAAAAGCTTTTGCACTGAAAAGGAAACCACTGGCAACATGAAAAGACAACCTACTAAATGGCAGAAAATATCTGCAAATGATATGACCTATAAGGGGTTAATATCTAAAATATATGAACATCTCATAAAACTCAATGTTAAAAAAACAATTAAAAATGGGCAGAAGACCTGAATAGACATGTTTCCAAAGAATACATACAGGTGGCCAATAGGCACATGAAAAGATGCACATCACTAATCAACAAAGAAATACAAATCAAAACCACAATGGGATATCACTTCATACCTGTCAGAATGGCTATCATCAAAAAGACTACAAATAACAAATGTTGGCAAGGATGTGGAGAAAAGGGAACCCTAGTACACTGTTGGTAGGAATATGAATTGGTGCAGCCACTATGGAAAACAGTATGAAGGTTTCTCAAAACTAAAATTAGAACTACCATAAAATCCAGCAATTCCACTCCTGGGTATATATCCAAAGAAAACGAAAATACTAATCCAAAAAGATGAATGCAACCAATGTTCACAGCAGCATTATGTACATTATTTACAATAGCCAAGATATGGAAGAAACCTAAGTGCCTGCTAACAGCCAAATAAATAAATAACATGTGGTATGATACACACACACGCGCACGCACACACACACACACACACACACACACACACACAGAGAAATATTACTCAGCCATGAAAAAGAAAGAAATCCTGCCATTTGCAACAACATGGATGGACATGGAGGGTATTATGATTAGTGAAATAAGTTAGACAGAGAAAGACAAATACTGTATGTTATCATTTATATGTGGAATCTAAAAAATAAAATGAATGAATATAACAAAACTGAAATAGACTCACAGTTATAGAGAACAGACTAGTGGTTACCAGTGGGGAAAGAGAAGGAGGAAGGGGCAAGATAGGGGTAGGGGATAAAGAGGTATAAAATGTGTAAAATAAACCAGCTACAAAGATATATTTACAGTTCAGGAAATATGGCCAATATTTTATAATAACTTTAAATGGAGTATAATCTATAAAAATATTGAATCACTATGTTGTACGTCTGAAAGTAATATAATATTGTAAATCAACTATACTTCAATTAAAAAATGAAATAAACTCTTATAAGCAAGAATAAAAAGGCAAATAACCCAATAGAAAAGTAGGCCAAAAATTCAATAGACCCTTCAAAAAACAGCAAATCCCAAAAGCCAATAACTATATTTAAAATTGTAAAATATTTATATTTTCACTAGTAATCATGAAAACTAAAATTCACACCATAATGAGGTACCACTACACACAGATGAGATAGGAAATATTAAAATAAATGATAACAACTCATGTCAAGGAATTTAAATATGAGTCACCACCACTGTTGGAAGTGTAAGTTGATTTGACCACTTGTCATTATCTTGTGGTTTAAGGACATATTTTCTCTGTGACTCAGCATCTCATTCCTGAAACTTCCCTGTAACCCAGTAGTTCACTCCCGAGAGAAATGTGTTCTCCTGTGTACTAGGATACATATATAGACATGTATCTTGTTCAGCATTGTTCATGACAGCCATAAATAGAAAACAACACAAATATCTATCAACAGTATTACAGGAATGTGCACATAAGTAATAAATCTACAAAGAAAAACAATGAATGGGTTAACATAAAAGTTAGGTAAGTGGTTATTGTTTGTGCTATGGGAGGGTTTTGTGATGATGCAAGGCATGGAGGGGATTCTTGGTTGTTGCCAATGTTCCATTTCTTGACCCGTGTGATTGTAACAATTGTTACTGCTTCATAATTTTCATTAAATGTACATAGAGTCTATAGATTTTCCATCTAAACTCACAAAGAGAAACAGCTATTGTGCTTACTACCTAGGGAGTTAAGTACACAGGAATGATGCTACAGATGAATACTTATGTCTCCACAGCCATGCTTGCTGGCCACAAAAGCTAAAGCAGCAGGATAACTGCCTTTCCTTATTTTCAAATTCCAAGTCTCACATAAATGCACTGAGTTTGTGGAATTTCTTTTATATAAAGATCCCAAGCTGAAAGAGGGTTTGGGATTTTTTTTTCTTAACTTCTAACCTCTGCCTTAGGAAGGTATACTAGAAAATGCAGTAGCCCCCTTATCCTCAGGGTATACATTCCAAGACCCCAGTGGTTGCATGAAACAGCAGATAGCACCGAATCCTATATATACTGTGTTTTTTTCCTATACTTACATACCTATGATAAAATTTATCAGGTAGGCACAGTAAGAGGTTAACAATAACTAATAATAAAATGTAAAAATTATAGCAATATACTATAATAAAAGTTATGTGAATGTGGTCCCTTCCTCTCTCAAAATATCTTATTGTACAATTTTCATGCCTTTTCCATCTTAACTAAGCACTTATCATGCACTGTGGCCATAACTTTTGCAATTTGAGGTGTGACCGCAAAACTAGCATGAATTTATTTTTCCTTCTTCACAATTTCACATACAGAAGATTCATTCTTACCATAGATCTTAGCAACCTCAGCAAATGATGTTTTCTTTCCTTATTAAACCAAGAACTTTCACCTTTTCACCTAAAGAAAGTACTTTACAGCTTCTCTTTGGCATATCCAAATTGCCAGCATCACTCCTCTTTTGCTTTGGGGCCATTATCAAGTAAAATAAGGGTGACTTGGACACAAGCACTGTGATACTGAGAGTCAGTTCTATAACCAAGATGGCTACTAAGTGACTAAGGGGTGAGATACGCCAGACAAAGGGATGGTCCATACCCCGGTGGGTGGATGGATGATACAAGATTTCATCACGCTACTCAGAAATTTATGAATTGTTTATTTCTGGAAGTTTCTATTTAATATTTTTGGACTTCGGTTGACCGTGGGTAACTGAAACAGTAGAAAATGAAACCTCGAATAAAGGGAAATGACTATAGATCAAATAGATGCTGAGTGCCAATCCACTTATTTCACTCTAGGAGTAATCTTGGATGAATCAATTATAATACCATCTGAACTCTCCAAATATCTTTAGTTCTTTCAGATTGGTAAGAAGTGGTCTTGTTAATGACATAGTAATTCTTTTTCCCCTTGTCAATAAACAACATGGTGCACATATTCACTGAAGTGTGTCAAAACTCACACCTGTTAAATGACATTTTCAAATTAACTTCCTTAAGGTGATCTTGCCCTTAGAGGAGTAACTTTTCTTGCTTTTTCAGAGTCCTTAACTCCAAGAATCAAGTTTATTATTTAACTATACCTACACTTCCAAATACTCTCACCAATAGCCACTGTCCCCAAAGAGTTTAGACTCAAGTGTTACCCTGAAGCATTTTTTCAAAGGAAAAAAAATCTCCCTAGAAAAAAGTATTTATATTCTCTTTAGGTTTAGTCTTCCTATGGGTATCAAATAATATTCACTCCTTCCTTAAGTCTAACACAGACAAAAAAATTCCTGAATCTATACCATGCCAACTTCTGAATTCTGAATTTGGGATACAGTAAATTAATAATTAATAGTTTCTTCTTCAACTTCCTTTAGTACAAACACACACACATCCTAATTTTCTTAGTCTTTTAAAATACCATCACAATTGAATAAGATTACTAACTTCGATACTATGATATCATAATATAGGATTTCCTACTATGGTACCATAAAACATTGATCTCTGATGGCTCAATCACACTGAAAAGCTCTACAAACTCTAGGGTTCTACAGCTGTAGTTCTCCTTTTGCACTGCTTATTGAGAGGAAAAATTTGTATTCATACCTTATAACTTCTCTTTAAACTTGCCTTCCATTCTTAGGTTACTTAAGATTTTGTATATTCAAATCTGTCCATAAACTGGAGTCAAATATTACTCTGATATTTGATTAGGTGCTAAAATCAGTGGAAAATATTGTTTAAGGGAGTAAAGTCAAAATTACCCTTGAAAATCTCTTAAATCAATCATAACATACACTGTCCACTAAATAATTTATATCAGTTTCTCTAAAGCTTAATCAATTTCCCTTACCCATCCTCTCAATTAATTATTCAATGAATTATTTGAGAATGGCAGAGAATCATGAATTCCTAAATAATGCATTCTTCTTCTCACGTACCTACTGGCTGTCATTTCACTAGTTTCAAGCCCTGTTTCAAATGTAGCTGGAGCCAAATACTGTATCAACTGCATTGCCCCCATCAATATTGCCATATCATTCAGGGACTTTTCCTCCGTCTTCATAAACAATCTAATTTCCCTTCTATCATCCATTTTGGATGATGCAGACACACATATGACCTTCCCCAGACTTCTTCCCTCTCTTCATAGCCTGATAACAGCTTGTGAAATATTCCTATGGGAAACTAATAAACTCACAAGAAAGCATTAACCTAGGCATTCATGTTAAACCATGCATTCTCTCGGCCAGTGCTTCCAGGCCAAGATTACTACTTTTCTCAAGTTACTCCCCTGCTGAAAGAGTATTCATTACATCAATTTACAAAAGCTGTGAGCACTCCCCTTCCTCAGCAACAATCTGGTAGTTTAGATAAACGGTGGAGTATTTCTTGGCTAATTTCTATGGTAGTCTTAGATGGAGGCACAGCCATATGTTATGTCACAGTACAGTAATCTCAGACAAGACCACAAGTATATAAATCCTTATTTATGTAGACTTGAATATCTGGAAGAGCATGAAAGTGGGTCTGTTACTAGAAGAAAAGCCTACTTTACAATACAAAACACATAGAGAACAGTGGAGAGCACGGATAGTGTTTTCCTCTTTTCCATTTAAAGTCTATACAGGTTTCAGCTTAAAGCTGCATCTCTGTAGGTTCTCCCTAACTTTTCTCCTCTTCACCATGACCTTGGTTTTTTCAGCTTTCTTCTTACTCTGCAAGGCTTGATTAGCAGTCAATAGGCTCCTTTCATCTTCTCAGCAAGATACGCAGTGGGAGAGGTCAGGTACCTTGAAGGTCCTACGGAAATATGTTTTAATCTTTCAGTTAAACATCTACAATCAAAATTTCCCTTGCAAATGTTGATAGCCTTTATTTGGTGTTATGATAATAGAAACTTTATTTTCTCATCTAAGCTAAGGCTCTCTTCTAGGAGGGGGAAATGACCAAAAAAAGGGAGGGGGGACTTGGAGAAAACAAATCTTGTCTTACTGCATAACACTGAAGACAGAGAACAGAATTATATGGCACTTTTTCTTGAGGAGATGATGACATTGCACTGTGGTATTCTTTTTTCTTAATTAATTAATTTTTATTTATTTTTGGCTGCGTTGGGTCTTCATTGCTGTGCGTGGGCTTTCTCTAGTGACGGCGAGTGGGGGTTACTCTTCATTGCGGTGTCTTCGCTTGTTGTGGAGCACGGGCTCTAGACACGTGGGCTTCAGTAGTTGTGCCATGCAGGTTCAGTAGTTATGGCACACTGGCTTAGTTGCTCTGGGCATGTGGGATCTTCCTGGACCAGGGCTCGCACCCATGTCCCCTGCCTTGGCAGGCGGATTCTTAACCACTGCGCCACCACGGAAGTTCTGCACTGTGGTATTCTGATGAGAGAAGTGGAATTTTTTAAAATTGTTTTGCATAGAGGGAATTTACCACCATAGTGGTGATAACTGACTTCTCTTGTGTCTTAACTTCTGAGACCTAAAGCCATTCAGCAGTGTTTTCTTGGTAGCTCTTGAAATACCAGACTGTAGTAGAAGAAATTACAGACCTTTGTCCAATGTCTAAAGCCAGTTTATTAACCAGAAGCACAATTTAAGGACCCTGTACTTCAAATAAATCAAATCCTTATAGTCTCTAATTTACATAATCTTTCAGTTCCATTATTTTTCATTTCCAAAGATAATTTTTTTAAATCCACTAGGCTATATTTTCTACCTAAACTATATGTTCCATTAAAATAAAAGTATGGAGGTTGCTAAATGGGCCAAGATCCTCTCATGTTCTATCATGTATGTCATTAAAAATAATTTAGAAAACAATGCCATGTTTATTATCAGATTATGTGTCTGTTATAAAAGATACATTGGAAAACCAGGTTAATCATATGTGGTTTGATTGAGAAATTCAATCTTGATGAAGTAAAGAAATTTAAATGTTTAATTTTTTTTCAGTAACTGCTACAAGGGAAATTTAATGCTTTTGCAGTCTAGACCAAAAACTACATCTAATTTTAAAGAATTCATTTAAGTAAATATATGGACATTTCATCTACTACTATTATTATGTTATTATTTTTATTGGGGGGATATTTGTTCAAAGCAACAACTCCAAATAGCCAAAAAGCTTCCCACATGCTCTTCTCTAAATTCCTGTTTTGTTTAATTATAACCCTGAGTTTAGAATTAAAAAGAAAAACGGGAAAAGAGGGAGACCCTCCTCTGACTACAAGCACAATTAGCTGCCCATTAGCAGTTATGATCCTGGTCTTCTGCCTCTGCTATCAGTGGCCTCTAATAACATGGGATGGGTTCACTCTGTGGCTTCAGCATGGGAAGAGTTTATGGTTCATCCTCATTCTTGCCTCTTTTACAACAGAAGACACCCCAAAGTGGAAGCCATGTCTTACTTTTGTCACTTCCAGCAATAACCCCCTCCAACTTATTCTCTGGGCTACTGTTCGACCACACTGAGTTCTCTTTTAAGCTCTCTGACAGTGACAGTGAACTAACTGGAGGACTGGTATTTTTATCATCTCTTACCCAGAAACACTGTTTCTTCTACCAGGTCTGACTGGTAGAACAAATGAAACAAATTTTCAAACAACAAACTTTCAAACACACAAAACCTATCAAATGATTTGTTTGCTTTGTTTTGATCTCAATAACTGTAGCTTTCATCTCTAGAAGTTAAATTTGGTTCTTTTATATATCTTCTATATTTCGACATAACTTTTTTTAACATGTGTGGTACAATTATAAAAGCTATTTTGACTTCCTTATCTTCTCATTCTAACATCTGTGCCAGTTTTGGGTCACTCTCAAGTGATTATTCTTATTATAGTTCATCTTTCCCTGACCCTTTGTATGCCTGGTAATCTTTGGTTGGATGCCATAACTTATTAATTTTGCCTTGTAGTAGTGATGAATATTTTTGTATTTCTATAAATATTATTGAGTTTTGCTCTGGAACATAGTCAAGTTACTTGGAAAGGTTTTCACCTTTTTGTGTCTTGCCTTGAAGATTTGCTCTGCTCTCAAAAACTTCATTAGTTAAATGTTTTATATCTATTGTTTAGATGATGAAAATGAAATTCCTAGAGAAAATGTAAAAGCCACGTACCTGGCTGTGGTAGGATCTCAAAAATTATCATTGAATAATTTGAATTCATACCCCTCTGATTCTAAAAACACCATGGTGTCACTCTTCACAACGTTCCTCTGTTTTTAATTAACTCACCTACTAGCTAGATGAAAAGTCCCTCAAAAGTTTCTTCAATATAAAATTTAAATACTGTGCTAAAAAATATATATAATAATTTTCTTACCACTGGCTCTAACAATTTACTCATCTAATTCAGGCTTTTCACTTAACAGTAATTACATATGGTTATAATATGTGAGAATGTGCAACGAGAACTTACGCTGGAAAAATATCTGTTCTTACATTTCATATTATACAAATGTTTTCACTGTACAGGAAAAGCCAGACATATTCTAAAATATTTATTTGCAGTAATGTCTTGGATATATATTTTCCTTTAATAATTAATAAAACTAAGAACTGACAATAACATTGATTGAGAAGGAGTATAATTTTGAGGTTCCTGCCTCAGAGACGATGTTAATCTTCATATTCACATTTCATGTAGTTTAGTTCAGAAAAAAGTTTTCATTTTCCTCTTTGTAACTAAAAGAATCCCCATTCTGCATTCAGAACAGTAACAGTAAAAAACAAAGGCCTACTTTATATAAAGTCAGAATTTATAAACACACACACCCATATATACATATATGTGTATGCATGTGTGTGTGTGTGTGTCTCTGTATATATATGTGTGTGTGTGTGTGTATATATATATATATATATATATATATATAACTTCCTTATTCTTGTTTCTAAAACATTATTGTAAAGAAAATTATGACTTATGTGGTATTTATTCATGAATAAACTCTAATGGAGAGTTCTACTCTTCGTTTTTGTCCAGTGTATGAACCCATATATAAGTTATGGAAATCCCCATCTTATGAGGAAGAATCTGTCTCTCGTTATTGAGATTGAAAATGCCAGCTACTTAATCTCTGAGTAACCTTTAAAGCCATAGGCTAGCATATGACCTTAGCTCTGACAATCAGTTATATTCATTCTGGAGACTGGACTAGAAGCTACTGACAAGAAGAAAAGACTGCTTAGAATATATTCTGGAAGTGGAAAGCACACACAGTTTTCAGTATCCAGAACAAATGTATCAGTGATTCATATTACTGTATTTAGCATCCCCTATCATTGATATTTGTAGTTCTAGCTGAAGTGTCTCTGCCCAGTGACTCTTGCACTAGGTTGTTCCCTGGACCAATTCTACAGCATGATTCCTAGGCATAAGTTTAAACTTCCAAACACCAATCCTGGTTGTTGAATCTTTTATTTAGAGATTCCATAAACTGTCCAATATCTTTTTAATCGTTTATTTTCTACTTCATTAACCCAGAGTAAGTCATCTATTGCTCTAACATAAAAATTGATACCAGGAGAGATCAGAGACAACAGATCATTGAGGATATAGGGGAAATTGCCATCACTTATCTAGCCTGCTTGGCACTGAAGACAGTAAATCCCTAGTTGGCAATAAGAAACAAATTGAGAAAAACTAACCTTAGAGTCTCCTGGAACTTAAAGCCTACTAGTGACCTGACTAGGGAAAACCAAGTAGTAACTCACATGTAAAAGGATGAAGGTCCTGGGACTTCCCTGGTGGTGCAGTGGTTAGGAATCCACCTGACAGTGCAAGGGACACGGGTTCGAGCCCTGGTCCGGGAAGCAACTAAGCCCACGAGCCACAACTACTGAGCCTGTGTGCCACAACTACTGAAGCCTATGAGCCTAGAGCCTGTGCTCTGCAACAAGAGAAGCCACTGCAATGAGAAGCCCGCACACTGCAATGAAGAGTAGCCCTCACTCGCCACAACTAGAGAAAGCCCGTGCACAGCAACGAAGACCCCATGGAGCCAAAAATAAATAAATAAATTTATCTTTTAAAAAAGTATGGAGGCCCTGAATATTCCAAATCTGTAGGGTGTCATGGTTACTTCTAAGGGCACTGGGAGAGCATCCTTTCCCAATTGTATTCTTAGCTCCTTTGTCAAAGATCAGTTGGTTGTATATGCATATGTTTATTTCTAGTCTCTCTGTTCTGTTCCATTCGCCTTTTTGCCAGTACCATGCTGTTTTGAGTACTGTAGGTTTGTAATATATTTTTTGAAATCAGAAACTCTTACGCCTCCAACTTTGTTCTTTCTCAGAACTGACAAATGGTGTTGGTGAAATTGGATATCCACATGCAAAAGAATGAAACTGGACTCTTGTATCATACACAAAAATCAACTCTAAATGGATTAAAGACTTAAACATAAGATCTGAAACTGTAAAACTCCTAGAAGAAAACAGGGGAAAAGATCCTTGACACTAATTTTGGCAATGATGTCCTATCTATATGATACCAAAAGCACAGGCAACAAAGCAAAAATGGGCAAGTAGAACTACATCAAACTAAAAACCCTCTGAACAGCAAAGGAAACAATCAACAAAATGAAAAGGCAGCCTATGGAATAGAAGAAAATACTTGCAAACCCTGTATCAGATAAGGGCTTAATATTCAAAATTTAGAAGAAACTCCTATGACTTAATAGCAAAAAAAACCCCCAAATAACCCAATTTAAAAATGGGCAATGGGCTTGAACAGACATTTTTCCAAAGAAGATATATAAATGGTCAACAGATATATGAAAAGGTGCTCGACATCACTAACCATCAGGAAAATGTAAATCAAAACCACAATGAGGGAATTCCCTGGTGGTCCAGTGGTTAAGACTCTGTGCTTTCACTGCTGAGGGTGCAGGTTCAATCCCTGGTCAGGGAACTAAGATCCCACATGCCGCACAGCACAGACCAAAACAACCCCCAAAAAACAACAAAAGAAAACACACAATGAGATATCATCCTGAACCTGTTAGGATGGCTATTATAAAAATAAATAAAGTATTGGTAAGGATGTGGAGAAATTGGAACTACAGTGTACTGCTGGTAAGAATGTAAAATGGTACAGTTGCTATGAAATAGTATGGAGGGTCTTGAAAACCTTAAAAATAGAATTATCACGTGACCCAGCAATGCCACTTCTGTGTAGATAGTCTAAAGATTTGAAATCAAGATCTAAAAGATATTTCTGCACTACCATGCTCACTGTAGCATTATTCATGATAGCCAAGATATGGACAAAACGTATGCATACATTTTTAAAATGTGATATATACATACAATAGAATATTGTCCAGCCTTAAAAAAGAAGGAAAATCTGCCATGTGCAGTAACATAGATATATCTGAAGATGTTATGCTAAGTGAAATATGCCAGTCACAGAAGAACAAATACTGCATGATTCCACTTATATGAGATATCTAAAATAGTCAAACTCGTAGAAACAAAGAATAGAATGATAGTTGCCAGGGGCTGTATTATACACTTAAAAATGTGAGAGTAGATCACATATTGTTTTCTTACCACAATAAAATTTCTTTTCATAAATTAATAAAATAAATTAAAAATAAAGACAACAGGATAAACCAATGTAATAAGAATGTAATATTCCAGTCTTAAATTCCCAGCTCAAGATAATGCCAAAATATCATTAACTTTCTGTGAATGTGATAAAAGTCTTACTTCTTGCATCCACAGGTTGAGATAGAATAACACTAAACATTTAATTCTGATGACTGCTTTATTATGAGAGTTTAATTGGCATCTTGGAATGGGGCATTGACTGAAAAAGAACTGGACTTCTTTGTAGTGGGATGAGGATATAATGGTAGATTCCAATAAAGAAAGGACTCTCCAACCCTCACTTGCCATCTTTCTAAAGAGAAGTCAATTTTACGATATATAGTAACATTTCTTTCGCCATGATTGGAGACATGTAATGACTTAGCCAAGAAGAGTTACCTAGAAAATGGAAGTCAATTTTTCCCATCCCAACCTCTTTACCCTTCCCTGTATTGATTCTTGGTACCTTCGATACCACTATTCTCCACTAGTCAGGGTGGAGACACGAAGATGAAATGATAAATGGCAGTTTGACTTAAGTCTGCCTCCCAGTAGGACTAGTAGGATGCCCCAAATGTCCATAAATATTTCATTAGTTTCTTAGTATATCATTAAAGTAGTACACTCAGCCACAAGCAGAATCACCATCTTGGCTGCATGTCTCAGGGAATAATATTTTTATTAGGAAGAGCCCACTAAAAGCTCCAAGAGCTTCCTCTATTTATTATAATAATATGTCAAAAGCATGATTAAATCCCTAAGAGAATCACAGTGATTAGTTTCACTATGGAAGATTTTACAAATTCAGGGTTGGTGATTTCTATCATATTCCCTTTTAAAATTTCAATTTGTCTAGTGTAGAAGTCAGAGTATTCAGGAGTAAAACAGAAGATTGTTATAAATTTGATCAGCTAGAGACAGCAAATTGAGACCGTTGTTCTGTATGTGGTCTCTTCACTAGAACAAATCAGTAAGGTTCTAAGGAACCTGCTTTGCTTTCTAAGTAATCAATAGTTATTGATTAGGCACATGCTTTTATTCCTTTACTCTAAAAAGCTGAGAACATCAGAACAATTTGCTTGCAAATCACAAGGCAGCAGTATTAATTTCACTGTATTGTCTCAACTTTTTCATTCTACATCACAGCTTAGTTCATAGGGACCTTGACCTTCTGACATCACACTTATCCTCTATTTTAATGACATCATGCTCAGAGATCCTACAGATCAGTAAATAGACTATCCAAAGTGTCTTGGCAAGACCCATGTCTGCCTGAAAGTCATAGATAAATTGCATGAACCTTGTCCATTCCCTATGTTTTAGGAATCTCCCACTTTATGAGGCAAATCCACCTTTCACCATAGAAGCTAAACATCTCAAGTACTTGTTTTCTCAGCCTCCTTTGAAACTAGGGCATTAGCACAAAAACGGAATTCTATCAGTTGGATGCATATGCCCCAGATTTGCAATTAAAAGCTGCCAGTGAGTGAGTGGAAAACAGCAATTGTAGAATCGATTCTGGTCACACAAAAGAACCCTAGTGGAAGCAATATCCTCTTTCCAGCAGCATCTAAATTCTGTGTTTGTGAGCTCAGCATTACAATCTGCAGAGTAATCAAGTCATCCAGCAGTAGTGGCAATCTCATCTTCACCACATCAGACCATGAAATAAGTTTAGACATTTCTCCTGGCTGATAGTTTAGACCCACGGTTCTCTGACTCTCCAAACCATTCTGTGAGCTACTCTGTATCATTGTAATAAATTCATTTTCTTAAAGTTATCTAAGTCATATCATGTTGCTTAAAACCAAGAGTTCTGCCGATACCCCCAATTAGCATTTAGTAAGCATCTTCAACTGGCCTTATCAGACCCTAAAGGAAACTAGATAGATAGGATACAAACTCTGTTAGTGCATATGCTTGTGGGGGAAACTGTGATGGTGTTAGAGTACACACATATGTAATAAACCATGGGAGTACAGCAGTAGAGATAAATATCTTTTAGATATGGGGATATCAATAAAGGCTGAAGTTTTACTAAGCTTACAGAGTTGAAAGTAAAAGGATAAGTATTGTTAATATCAATATTATCATTTAGAAAATGCTTTTTACATCTTATAGGCTTAGTTCAGAAACAAATAATGTTTTAAGTCATCTCCAAATGCTCAAAGGGCAAATAATTTATTCTATATATGACAATTATAATAACACAACACTTTGATTCCTTAAGTATGATTTGTAATTCAAACTTACCCCTCATTTATTATAAAAAAAGTTTATTCCTTTGATGTAAATTTACTAAAATAGATATAAATTGTCTGTGTTACATAATATTTTCAAATGTAACTTCCTTGTCTTACAATACCCTCACTTGAGACAGGCAATATAATAGATGTATTATTAAAATGCCTGCTCTTTCTACAATCTAATGGTTTTCAACATGACTTAGTCAATCAGTAAATACTTACAGCAAAAGTTACTGAGACCAGGGACTTCTCTGGTGGTCCAGTGGGTAAGACCCTGTGCTCCCAATGCAGGGGGCCCGAGTTTGATCCCTGGTCAGGGAACTAGATCCCGCATGCATGCTGCAACTAAGAGTCCACATTCTGCAACTAAGATTCCGCATGCCACAACTAAGAAGTCTGCATGCCACAACTAAGACCCAGTGCAGCCAAAAAAATAAATATTAAAAAAAAAGAAAAAAAGTTACTGAGACCAGTGGTTTTTAAATTGTAGTTCTTGGAGTTTGGGGATTTTGTCAAGGACATTTATGAGTTCATGAAAGAGCGGAGGGTACAAATAATCAAAGCCACACTTATTTTGTATTTCATAAAGTTATTGGGATTACATGTAAAATTTTGTTTGAAAGATGGGATATGTTCTATTAAACATCTGGATGTCACTGACTGTACAGACGCTTTTCAAATGTAGAGGTTAATAATAATAATAACAATAATGCATATTGAGCATTCATTAAATACCAGGCACTGTTTGAGTGCTTAAGAGGCACTAACTTATTTCATCCTAACATCAATCCAGTGATCATTATCTCAATTTTAAAGACGTAGAAATCAAGGCACAGAAAAATTAAATATCTGTCCCAGTTAGTAAATGAAAGAACAATAATCAAACTCAGGCCGTTTAACTCCAGTACGTTCACTCTTACCCACAACATTAATTCACTTTCTTAGGACCTCCTTAGAATAGAAAAATGGACAATCTTAAAAGTCAGAAAAAAAGAGACAAAATAGACTAAATGAAGTTTCTGATCAGAAAAGCAGCAATACAAAAGTGGTATTAAAAATATTCATCTGGTAATTAATGTCAAATAAATAATAGGAGAACCTAACTTTGGGTATTTGGGCTCATTCATTTATTAATGAATATTAATTGAGCTAGTTATCATCCTTTGTGATTAGGCTACATTAATGAACAAAGCATAAAGAAAATTCTGCCCCCTTGGACTTTCTAATGGATCCAGAGACTAGTTACCTTGGCCCAAAGACCTGGCCTAGGAGGATAGCAAGGAGCCTACAGAGTGTTAGTTGAAAAAACAGTCAACATTTTTTTCTATCTAAAGGCTATGGCAGAGATAGAAGAATGAGAAAATCAGAAAGAGGGACTAGGTTTGGAGAGAAAAATGATTTTGAATAGCTATCTTTCAAGGAATAGCAAGACATCCATTTATGAATATTTAGAAGGCAATTAGCAATACAAAGTTGGGGCTTTAGTGAGAGTACATTACATGGATACCATAGCCATTTCCCACTGAGGTAATAGCCAATCCAATGGCAGGTTTTAGCTGGAAACATAAAATTCAATCAATAGTCTGATAGAGGAGAACCAGCACACAAAATACAGAAGTATGGTGAATTCCCAAAAGAGTGGAATGGGAAAAATCAAAAAGAAGCACTCAAAGTAACAAACTGATTTGCTAAATATGTGAAAAGAGTAACAGGTAGTACATAGTCAACACAATTACAGCAAAAAGATAAGAGTCATCTGTGAGGAGCAAAACATCAAAAGCAATTGAGATTTTAAGGTAAATGAGACAGAAGAAAAACCTTTGAATTTGGAAATTATAAAGCCATTACTCGTGTGGAAAATGAAATCTTGGTGCAATGTGGAATGAAAGCAGGGTGAAAAGAGAACATAAAGAGTTCGTATATGTCATTTGTTTTGCACATATAGTACAAGGAAGGGGAGGACTAGACCATTAGGAAGAAGGGCATGCTTCATTTTGGTGGTAACTGCATCAAGAACACTACAGGATTTTGAAACCACAAATTAGCTGATGATTAGAGAAAACTTTACTTAGCTTTGGAAAAGCTGTGCTTCAAATAGCTTACGGATAGCCCAACTAATTCCTTAGTCTTTCCACTACTATATGCTACTTCCAATAGAGTAATACAAACCTGTCACTTGTTTTTAATAATGCTTGCTCATTTCCCCAGCAGTTTTCTCTTAATCTACTATCTTTGACTTCCTTGCCTTAGCTTACAGTAACACTTTAATACAGGGACTATAACAATAATGCTGGACTCATTTATAATTCTATCTCTTCAAACACACTTTCTCACATGAAATGGTGTTAGGATTAATTAAAAAGAAAGTAAAGTGACAAATAAGAAAACCCTCTTTCAAAAAGATTTTTTAAAAAACCTTTGCTCTGAAAGGCAGATATGAATCACTGACAGCACACATTTGGATATTAGCTAGGTGTAATAAAGTTCTCACACTCTTTCACTCAAGCTTTGTTTCAGTCCAACTGTGCCCTCTACAGTCTTATCAAGTGAATGAAGGTGACTTTAGCTTGAAAGGAATCTGATAAGTCTCTGATACTCAGTCCACACTTTTCAGACAGGAAAGCAATATTTGATTCTTTATAAAAATTTCTGACCTATTTAATTTGGGGGAACTCTCTAAGATAAAAGGTAATTAAATTTAACAAGTGGATACATTTGCTTGGCTGTGTGATGACCACTGCAAAAGAAAATAAAGTTTTATATAGTCTAATTGTGTCCTTCGACACTGAAAACTATTATTAGTGACAATGTGGAATTTTACCTGAGCCCTCGAATCCTGGAAAACAGCAAAGGTTAAGATATCCCTCTGCCCTTTGTGTTGTGGAAAACAGCTTAATCCTAAGAACCACCACAGATGCCTCCTCTTGTTTACCTGTGGCAATGCCAGACAAAGATATTCCAAATTGCCATTTTTTTTGTCTCATAAATTATCATCTGAAGTGTTTATTCCTACTAATCAATTGGAACAAACTGCTTATTAATCAAACTGTAAAGTTTCACTCCTTCCTCCAGGCTCCAGAACTCGGACTCACTGTCAGACTGAGTCAACAGATAATCTCTCCTAAGAACAGGCTGACCTCAGGGTAAAATATTCTCTGATCTACCATCCACTCAAGCTACTCTTTTATCCCATTTGCCCACACCCTACCCTTAATACCCTTGTTACTTCCTCTCAAGAGAAGAAAATCCCCTTTTGATTAACCACTGAGAGGCTTGCAGATCTTAGGGTCACAGCATTCTCCCTAATGCAATAGTTCTCCTCCCCCAATTGCAATAGGCCCCTCCTCGCACTTACCCTTTTGAGTAAAGTTTCTCCTTACTATGCTGCTATTGTTTGGGTTTTTTTAGTTGACATTGGCAACTGATAGAAGAAGTAAATATTGCTGCATCTGGATATATGTGATAATGGGGGATTGAAAACTCTAAAATTTTTATTTGATTTTTATTGGAGTATAGTTCTTTTACAATGTTGTGTTAGTTTCTTGCTGTATAGCAAAGTGAATCAGTCATACATATACATATATCTGCTCTTTTTTAGATTTCCTTCCCATTTAGGTCACCACAGAGCACTGAGTAGAGTTCCCTGTGATATACAGTAGGTTCTCATTAGTTACCTATTTTATACATAGTAGTTATATATGTCAGTCCCAATCTCCCAATTCATCCCACCCACCCCTTCCCGCCTTGGTAACAGTAAGGTTGTTCTCTACATCTGTGACTCTATTTCTGCTTTGCAAATAAGTTCATCTCTACCATTTTTCTAGATTCCACACATAAATGGTACTATACAATATTTGCTTTTCTCTGCCTGACTTACTTCACTCTGTATGACAATCTCTAGCTCCAACCACATCTCTGAAAATGGCACTATTTCATTCCTTTTTATGGCTGAGTAATATTCCATTGTATATGTGTACCACATCTTCTTTATCCATTCTTCTGTTGATGGACATTTAGGTTCCTTCCACGTGCTGGCTATTATCAATAGTGCTGCAGTGAACACTGGGGTGCATTCATCCTTTCGAATCATGGTTTTCTCTGGATATATGCCTAGGAGTGGGATTGCTAGGTCATATGGTAGCTCTATCTTTAGTTTTTTAAGGAACCTCCATACTGTTCTCCATAGTGGCTGTACCAATTTACAGTTCCACCAACAGTGTTGGAGGGTACCCTTTTCTCCACACCCTCTCCAGCATTTATTGTCTGTAGATTTTTTGATGATGGCCATTCTGACTGGTATGAGGTGATACTTCACTGTCATTTTGATTTGCATTTCTCTAATGATTAGTGATGTTGAGCATCTTTTCATGTGTTTGTTGGCCACCTGTATGTCTTCTTTGGAGAAATGTCTATTTAGGTCTTCCACCCATTGTTTGATTGGGTTGTTTGTCTTTTTGATATTGAGCTGAATGAGCTGTTTGTATATTTTGGAGATTAATCCCTTGTCAGTTGCTTTGTTTGCAAATATTTTCTCCCATTCTGAGGGTTGTCTTTTCATTTTGTTTATGGTTTCCTTTGCTGTGCAAAAGCTTCTAAGTTTCATTAGGTCCCATTTATTTATTTTTGTTTTTATTTTCATTACTCTAGGCGGTGGGTCGAAAAAGATCTTGCTGTGGAAAACTGTAAATATTAAATGATTTGGTTCATTCAGTGAATTATGAGTGTTAATGAATACAGTAAACAGTCCACAAAGAGAGAGTCCTTTAAGCATCTGCTGTGTGCTAGGGTTTCCTCTACTAGGCCACAATTAGAAAAACCTGTTTGCTCAAAAAGCACATAGGTCAGTACAGAAGACTAACATAAAACCATCATGAGAGGGCCTCCCTGGTGGCGCAGTGGTTAAGAGTCCGCCTGCCGATGCAGGGGATACGGGTTCGTGCCCCGGTCTGGGAGGATCCCATATGCCGCGGAGCGGCTGGGCCCGTGAGCCATGGCCGCTGGGCCTGCGCATCCGGAGCCTGTGCTCCGCAACGGGAGAGGCCACAACAGTGAGAGGCCTGCATACAGCAAAAAGAAAAAAAAAAAAAAAAAAAAAAAAAAACCATCATGAGATGCATTGATAGAAATGTGCACAAAGTGCTATGTGTACATTTGATAAAGTCATTTACTATGAGTGCCTAGGGTCTATGGCAGGAAAATGATGTGACCAGAAAAGTTTTAGAGTAAAGGTGATATCTGAGAAGACCATCGAAGAATAAACACGACTCTGTCAGATGAACAAACTGTGAAGAATCTGTATTTGGCATTGGGAACAAAGTGATCACAAAAACCCCAAGTAATACCATGGTTCCTCTGGAGAGCAAAAGTAGTTGGAACTGACTCAACTGTAGCTCACATATGTAAGACAACTGAAGGGGAGCTGGAAAGATGAGCAGATACAAAGCAGCACAGCCTTTTACAACTATGAAAGTTGGGGACTGCACAACTCCAGTGGGTACCATTCATAATAATGTCAATGTGAATGACACAAGCTGGAGTTGTGTACAGCCCTGAGCAAGACCTCTGAGCAGGTACCAAATTAGTAGAGTATTTTTATGCCAAGTGTATAAGTTAGGATGCTTTTGGTAGCAAAAAAATGGAAACCCAATCTGTCTGTCTTCAACTTTAAGAGGATTTTGGAAAGAACATCAGGGCTCATGTAACAGAGGAGGACCCTATGGGGCCTTCCTAGGATAGACCCCTCCCCCATATCCTCTACTTTAGCTCCTCTCTGAAGTACATAGATAACAGTATTTGATGTACATTTCCTGCTTTACAGATGCTAAAACTCCCACCAAATGGAAGGTTAACTACTTAATGACCATGAGCACATAGCCCCCAGGCCTACTGGAGCTGAAGAATTGATGACGTTAACCCCTGTGACACTGTCCTGAAACCTCACCATCAACCAAACAGAGAACTGTGCACAAGCTGATCACATACCCTGGGACTCCCCTCCCTCACCTTGCCTTTAAAAACACTTTGCTGAAACCCATCAGGAAAATGAGGCTTTTTGAGTACTAGCTGTCCCGGACTCTTTGTATGGTGCCTTACAATAAAACACGGCACTTTCTTTCACCACAACCCAGTGTCAGTAGATTGGGTTTATTGCACGTGGATAAGTGGACCCAAGTCTGCTTCAGTGACACTCACAATACTGCTATGGGGCTTTTGCACAGCAATGGAAACCATAAACAAGACGAAAAGACAACCCTCAGAATTGGAGAAAAAATGTGCAAATGAAGCAACTGACAAAGGATTAATCTCTAAAATTTGCAAGCAGCTCACACAGCTCAATATCAAAAAAACAAACAAACCAATCCAAAAATGGGTGTAAGGCCTAAATAGACATTTCTCCAAAGAAGACATACAGATTGCCAACAAACACATGAAACGATGCTCAGCATCACTAATCATTAGAGAAATGCAAATCAAAGCTACAATGAGGTATCACCTCACACCGGTCAGAATGGCCATCATCAAAAAATCTACAGACAATAAATGCTGGAGAGGGTGTGGAGAAAAGGGAACCCTCCTACACTGTTGGTGGGACTGTAAATTGGTATAGCCACTATGGAGAACAGTATGGAGGTTCCTTAAAAAACTAAAAAAGAGGGCCTCCCTGGTGGCGCAGTGGTTAAGAGTCCGCCTGCCGATGCAGGGGATACGGATTCGTGCCCCGGTCTGGGAGGATCCCATATGCCGCGGAGCGGCTGGGCCCGTGAGCCATGGCCGCTGGGCCTGCGCATCCGGAGCCTGTGCTCCGCAACGGGAGAGGCCACAACAGTGAGAGGCCCGCATACAGCAAAAAGAAAAAAAAAAAAAAAAAAAACTAAAAAAGAGAACACCATACAACCCAGCAATCTCACTACTGGGCATATACACTGAGAAAGCCATAATTCAAAAAGAGTCATGGACCACAATGTTCATTGCAGCTGTATTTACAATAGCCAGGACATGGAAGCAACCTAAATGTCCATCAACAGATGAATGGATAAAGAAGATGTGGCACGTATATACAATGGAATATTACTCAGCCATAGAAAGAAACGAAATTGAGTTATTTGTAGTGAGGTGGATGGACCTAGAGTCTGTCATACAGAGTGAAGTAAGTCAGAAAGAGAAAGACAAATACTGTATGCTAACACATATATATGGAATCTAAAAAAAAAAAGAAAGGTTCCGATAAACCAAGGAGCAGGACAGGAATAAACACACAGATGTAGAGAATGGACTTGAGGACACAAGGAAGGGGGAAGGTTAGGCTGGGATGATGTGAGAGAGTAGCATGGACATATATACACGACCAAATACAGAATAATAGAGAGCTAGTGGGAAGCGGCCGCATAGCACAGGGAGATAAGCTCGGTGCTTGGTGACAGCCTGGAGGGGTGGGATAGGGAGGGTGGGAGGGAGACGCAAGAGGGAGGGGATATGGGGATATATGTATACATATAGCTGATTCACTCTGTTATACAGCAGAAACTAACACACCATTGTAAAGCAATTATACTCCAAAAAAGATATTTAAAAAAAAGAAAAAGAAAATAATGGAGGGCTTGTAAAGAAAAGGGAAAAGCCAAAAAGTGCTGGATATAATTGAGGATTTCTGCATTAGGAATTCTGCAGCACTGTGAACTACAAGAAAATTGAGTAGGGGGATGAAGATTTAGGAATGTTCAACTTTTTATGAATTTAATTCCTTTTTTCACCTTTTTTTTATGAGTAATGGTTAAAATTTGAATTCCTTTATAAATTACTTTTGGGTGATTAACTGTGTTTTTTAAAATGCATCTCTGTACAAAGACTCTCTCAAATTTATTATGGTGGCCTAAATAAATTAATACATCTTGAAGGTCTTAGTGGTAAATCACCATGTTTAATTCCAAGAGAATTTAAAAGGTAAAGAAAAATTAGTTTCAAAAATATTTTCAACAAGTTGACATTTATGAAAATTTTTGAAAGATGAGCAGCTATGGGCATACCACCTTATTTTAGCTGATGAACTAATGAATATAGACTTCACACATTTTCAAAGTATTGAACTGCCTTTTCTTCTATAGCAATCCTTAACATATACCAGGTTAAAAAAAACCCAATAATCTTAAATCATGATTTCTTCCCTAAAATCCCCTTTCTACTCATTTATAAATCCTCCTTAATATTAATTTTTTCCTATCATATTTCTCAGCCTTGATTATTTCATGTATTTGATGTACAAATGTATTGAACACTTACAATATGTACAAGATAATTTTTTTTTCTCCGGTATGTGGGCCTCTCACTGTTGTGGCCTCTCCCATTGCGGAGCACAGGCTCCGGACGCGCAGGCTCAACGGCCATGGCTCACGGGCCCAGCCGCTCCGCGGCATGTGGGATCTTCCCAGACCAGGGCACGAACCCGTGTCCCCTGCATCGGCAGGCGGACTCTCAACCACTGCGCCACCAGGGAAGCCCCAGGATACTTTTTTTTTAAAGCTACATGTTAGTTGACTCTTTTGTGCTTGGCACTGGAAGATACACTGTTGCAAGATTCAGCCCCTGCACTCAATTTTCTCACAGGTTAAAGAAGATTCAGACAAGTAAATCCACAATTCAACACTCTACTATAAAAGGTATGAGAAAGGGTTGCCCAGGGGGTTTTGATTGTAAAGAGCAGGAGAAACTATCTTTTCCTGGGTATGGGAGGATTCCTAGAGATGTTACCTGAGAAAAGGAAGATGAGAAGAAATTGCTAGGTGAATAAGGGATATTTTTTAGCTTTTATTTCTATTCAATTCTCACAAAAAAAGAAAAAGTCAAAAAAATAAATGAAGGTAATGTGACTCTCAGAGCTCCTTAAGCTCTTTGGTATCTATATTTGTAGCTGGAGATACATGTGCCACAATTATGTTCTAAGTTAAGGGAGTCTGCATGTGTCATGCATCAAGCATGTAGCACAAGCTCATGTTAATAAAAATAGCCATTCAGGCATAATCAAGGTAGAAAAGCAACAACTCACTACATATTTACCGATACCTTTCCTCTACTCTCCTCTCCTGTGTTCCTTTCACCCACCCAAATGTTTTGGTGTGTAAACTTTCCTCTCAAGACAATGGAGTCCACAGCATGGCCATCACAAGTTTGAGTGTTGAACGATAGGTGAGATCCCTAGTGAATAATTACACCCAGTTGGAGAAGACTAAACAGGGCTTGGAGCCAGGTGAGAGAAATAGCGTTTGGCTTATCTGCTCTGAAATAATATCTGAAAGACTCAATCAATAAAGTTTCCATATGGTTGAAAGCAAGTTGAAGAGTGAACACTGGGTCTTAACAGTGAACAGTGAACACTGGGTCTTATGTGTGTATGTGTGTGTGTGTGTGTGTGTGTGTGTGTGTGTGTGTTTTGATTCATCAAATGTTAGGGAGAACCATTTTATGACAGAAAGAGCACTGGCCCCAGAGGCATGGGTTTAAAGTTCTGTATCTGTCACTCTCTTGACAGGAGGCTTTTTTAAAAGCTCATTTAATGACTCAGTTAATGCTGTTTTACATATAAAAAAGAATGAGCCTTTTTCAAACTTAAAAGTTTGATGATTTCATGGTCACTTTTAGTCGCAGCTTTTTAAGATTCCCCATCTAAATAAACTCTTAGGCTCCGTGACGTGTGCCCAACCTAGACATTCCGAAGGGGCTTTGAGATCCTGGCCTGCTTTCAGCCAACTTTATGCATTTATATCAGCTGATTTGTTACTTGATAAAAATGTTCAGGATAATGCAGTCACTTTTTTCAATGTTGTAGAAAAGACCACTTCAGAAACAGATTACAACAGCCATGATAATGGACTGGAGTCCTGAGGCATTGAGCTGAGAATTCCATCTCCCCCTGCATGAGAGAGGCAGGTTGTTACCCTCTACAGAATCTAAGTTGGGGATTTGCTCCCTAACCCCCTAACTCTGGCTAACAGCTTCCCATCAGCCTACCATCTGTGAATGAATCTCGACCTGCAGATTTATAGTCTCAGTTGGTACCGTGTCTTAGGATGTGGAGGACAGCTTGCTTATTATTCCCTAATGCTGCTTCTTCTCAATCTTAAGAGCTAACTCAAGATTTAGTGAATAATCTATACACACGTTACATGAGCTACTCAGAATCCCTCCCACATCGTGTCTTCCAGACTGAGGAGTTCTTCCAACTGCCTATTCTCAAACACCCAACCTCACCCACACCTTCAGCTGAGGAGCTGCTTCCTCAGCTGCAATGGACGGGGGAGGCTTCTGGAAGCCTTCCAGTGCCAAACGATGCAGGGGACACGGGTTCGTGCCCCGGACCGGGAGGATCCCACATGCCGCGGATCGGCTGGGCCCTTGAGCCATGGCTGCAGAGCCTGCACGTCCGGAGCCTGAGCTCCGAAGCAGGAGAGGAGACAACAGTGAGAGGCGCGCGCACAGCAAAAAAAAAAAAAAAAAAAAAACCACACAGGAAAGAATTGGGGCAGTAAGACGGGCAGTGGACATGAACAGGCCCTTCATATAAAAACAGAAAGACACCAGTCTGAAAAGACCACAGAATGAAGGACTCCAACTACGTGACACTCTCGAAAGGGCAAAAATACACAGACAGTAACAAGACCAGCAGCTGTCGGGGGCTTGGGGGCACTGGGCGGGTGAACAGGTGGCCCACAGGGATGTTTCGGGCAGTGAAATGGTTCTGGGTGGCACTGCAGTGGTGGCTGCAGGTCATCACACCTGTCCAAACCTGAACAGTAGGACACAGAGAGTGAGCCTTAATATAAACTACAGACTCCAGGGGAGAATTAGGTGTCAATGCCGATCCGTCACTGAGATGACGCGCCACACAGGCCAGAGATGTTACCAAGGGAGGGAACCCAGAGGGACGGGTGTAGGAAAGTGCTGTCTGCTCGATTCTGAGTCTCCTCTAACCCTAAAACTGCCCTAAAGACTGTCTACCAATTAAAAAGAAGAAACGGCTTCTAAGCACGTGAAAATACTCTCAACCTCATTCACGATTCAGAAAAACCCCAAGGGAACGTCCATACTGCTTACCGGGGCCTAGGATGAGCGGGAACACGCCGCGGCCTCGCCCCTTCCTGTCGGGCATCGCGCTGGAGCCCAGAGTCCCCCTGACTTGACCCACCGCACCCCACCCCGCGTTTCACGCCGTCCACAGTCTCTACGCATGACATCTTTTCATCAGATGACTCACTGTCCCAATTACAAGGTTTCAGTTTCTCCACAGGAAGAAACCAAAACCAGCACAGAGGGGAGGCTCTTCAGTCAACCTCAGGGTCTGCCTGCCTTCACGTCCCGCTCTTCCTGACGGGAGGCCCACATCCTAAGGAGGGAGGTCCTTACCAGCACCTCAGGAGCCTCATCCAGTCCACCTCACGCTGCTCTGAGAGCCTCGCCAACCTCTGCAGCTACCCAAGTCCTGGTCACTTCAGGGCCGTCCCCCTTCCCCGAGTCACTGAGCCACGTGCTCTGACAATGCATTTCAAACCAGGCTCTCGGACTTCCCTGGTGGCACACTGGTTAAGAATCCGCCTGCCAATGGTGGGCACACGGGTTCTAACACTGGTCCGGGAAGATGCCACATGCTGCAGAGCAACTAAGCCCGTGCACCACAACTACTGAGCCTGCGCTCTAGAGCCTGCGTGCCACAACTACTGAGCCCACGACCCGCAACTACTGAGGCCCGCATGCCTAGAAGCTGTGCTCCACAATAAGAGAAGCCACCGCAATGAGAAGCCCACGCACTGCCACGAAGAGTAGCCCCTGCTCGCCGCAACTAGAGAACAAAGCCCGCACGCGGCAACAGAGACCCAACGCAGCTGAAACTGAATAAGTTAAATAGTAAACAAATAAAAAATTAAAATGAATGAATAAATAAATAAGTAAAAGCAGGCTCTGCTTTGTCAGCACTCTGGAGTTCCCTACGTATCGACGGGCAGGATTCCCGTCCTCTCCCCTAATTAGCTCTGTGAAGTGCCTTTCCCGAGGAGCACAGAAGCTCCTGGAAGCAGAGAATTGCTTCTTAAGATCACATGCAGAAACTGAAGACGTTTGATGCTTATGTCAAAGATAAAAGACACAACACTAGATGGTGTGAAGGGTCCTCGAGGCCAAGAGCCAGGCAAGCAGGACACTTCCTCTGGGGACCCCCTTCCATCAGCAGAGAAGAAAATGTCCATGGCCAGAACTGGCACTCAATTCGCTTTGAGCTGAGAAGCACCCATGTAAATACATAGGCTCCCCAAAGAGTAATTACTCCCACATTTAAGAAAGGAGATGGTTTTTCAGGCAGGGAAGGCAAGTACAGTCTTCCCAGCTGGATGCACTGTGTGTGCTGATGGTCACGATGGAGCTGGGCCCCAGAGCTCTGCTCTCCCCTCAAACCCCCAACCTCACCCTCACCCTCAGCTGAGGAGCTGCTTCCCTGAGAACAGAGAAGCCATCGGAGGGCTTCCCCACCTGCAACCCAGCTCTGCTATCCACGCCCCACTCCAGGACCACGGGCAGCAGCTCTCCCCTCCCCCACACGCATCTACTGGATCATTCCCACTGCTATTTCTCCCATCACAACACAACACAACACAACATCCTCCCCGGACCTCAGCTCCTACCCCAGCTACTGTCCAGTTTCTATTTTCCCCGTCACAGCAAAATGTCTTGAAAAAGTTGGGACCAGAACAAACCCAGTTCTCCCACTCCTCTCTCCTAAGCCTCTCCGATCAGGATTTTACCCCACAGATCCATCCAAACGCATCATCAGCGAGGTACGACCTCCCCCCAGTGCTAGGCTCGATGGTTAATGGCTCCGCGGAACGGCAACCTCGTTTGTCCAGTCACCCAGGGAACCTCTAAAGTGCTTCCCACATGGAGACAAAACGCTGTGATTAATATTTTAGGAGAAATACTCAGCGTGGAGAATACACTTGAGCTGCTGGAGGAAAGAGGTAGCGGCACAGAAGAAAAGTTTCTGTAACTACAGGAACGAACAGATGAGCTGTTTTAATGGTAGCAAGTATGGGATGAAGGAGAACGAATAAAAACCACTTAGAAGACGACATTAACAAGGCTCACACTACAACGTGGTAACAGAGGATGGAGAAGGACTTTAGAATGAACTCATTTTTTCTGGGCAGGTGACAGGCTGGATGATGCAACGATGAGCCACCAGAGACAACAGGACAAGGCAAGGGGCAGGGGAGCTGTAAATAATCATTTCTGGATCTACTGGATCTAGTAATTCGAGGTGCACTTTGGACAAACTCCATAGAGATGCTGGCAAGTGGCTGGACAGAGGCATCTATCCGGTCCAGGTGGGAGAACTGACAGAGTTGGAGGTGAAAAGCACCAGAGGGTGAGATCAGACGGGTTGAAGAGTCATGAACCAAGGGTGAAAAGACAACACACAAAGAGGGTGGAAGAAAGAATCAGTCAGGAAGACAGCAAGGAGAGATCTGTCACAGAAACCAACAGAGCAGACTCTGCAGATGGCAAGGCGACAGTGGTCTGAGGTGACGACTGGCAAATCTCCACTGCTTTGTATGCTGGATGCCAGGTCACCTCAACCGGATCAGGTTCCGTGGAGGGGCAGAACCAAGACCGCAGGCTGCACTATACAATTCAGCTGGGAAACAAGAATCTTTGCCACAGACCTCACTGCATGGTGTGTAACGCGACCCTCTGAGATTGTAAGAGACAAAGAGGGAAATTTACTGGAAGGGTGACAAGGCTGTTCTTCCAGATGATCCTCATTGCATCCCTCGACTGAGCACTGAAAACAATGTACCTATGTGACAACGGTGTTCTACTGAACAGACAAGCTATATGCACCGAGTGCTCCCTGGACAGCACGCTCTCGGCTTACAGGAAGTACAAGGAAGGCACCAATGTCAACACGTTAGGGGCTGTCACTCAGGAAGGCTCGCGGCCTACAGCGGGATCCTCAAGGAAACCTTTTAACGCTCGAGAACAAAAGTGCTTCGGCAGGACAATGTAAGTCAAGCAAGGGATGGTGTTTTGCCACAAATGTCAAGAACACGAGGCTTGTACTGTGGCTCTAAGAGGATCCTGGGATCTACACGTAGAACGTGCCAGAAACACTTGGTACTGACCTGCTCCTCTACGCTTTGTCTAACCACATCTTTTACCTACTCCTACTTTCCCATTTTAACTTTTGAACTATTCGCCTCCCAAGGTGTTATCACAAAAGAACAGCAGCAGGTAAACACATAAACAGCAAAACTCACCAGAGGCTGATTCATTTTCCGCTGCTCTCGGAACAACGTGCAGGACTGTGACAGTGGAAGCGGACCTGGAGAAGGAAAACGCAGGCAGTGAAGCTACGACTGAAGCGGCTCGGGGTGCACGAGCACCCGCCCCGCGCTCCACAAGAGACCCCTGTGGGAGACCCGTCCTTTCACCTTCAGAAGGGCCTGTGAGAATAAGGAGGGAGCAACCGCCCTCAGGTCTGTAACTCCCACGTGACTCTGGTACCTGAGGGGATACTTTATTTTTCCGTAGCGAGTATACATTGAATCCTATTAAAATAAACCTCCGTCATTAAATATGAAATTTAAAAATGCTTATAGTTTATCTCTTCCAAGTCTGTTAACAACTTAGATCAGAAAATCCACAGGACACCCAGAATAAAGGGACACACTCAGGTGCGTTTCAGTCTTGCAATGATTTGTACAAACTTTACAAACTTAAGTGCGACGCTCAAAAACATCTTTTATTAAAACCGACTTTAAGTGGACAGAACACCTGCCCTAGGAGTTTGGAGTCCTGTGAGCGACCCCACGTGCACACCCGGGGAGGGTCTAGGACAAGTCATCTCCCTCCTCAGGCCCCATCGCTTCCTTCCTCACCCGAGGCAGCAGGACAGAAGCCCTGCAGACTCATCCTGCACCGATTACACTGGGCGACTCCACAGGGCACAACCCAGGGGGGCGGCGGACGCTTACATTAGACAACCAAGGTGCTGACGCGCCTCGAGACACACGTGCGAGATGCCGAGACGGCGAAAGGAGGGGGAGGACGAGGAGGAGGTGGAGGATCGGGGTTGGACGGAGGGGAAGACGCGGCACGTCCCGGCCGAGCCTGTGGACCCTGCTCCCTCAGGACACCCAGAGCTCACAAGTCCCAGGGGAGCCCCATCCGGAGCCGCCAGCCCTGTCTTCCAGCCCGGCCCCTCCACCTCCGGGAAGCGGTCAAACGCTCCAGGTGGCTCTACCGCGGGGCCCGGGGCGGGCTACCCCAAGCCCTGCTCTTCAAGGGCCGCAGGCTCCACAACCAACTACAGGCCTGCAGACGCAACACCTACCCCGTCAGGACTCGCTCACCGGCCCCGGGCTCCCGAGGCTCCGGTCCGGGGGCTGCTCCTCGGGCGCGCTCCTCTCTCGGGGCCCCTCCGCTCCGCCTCCCGAGGCCACTGGGCCAGAGGAGCCGGCTCTGGGCCCACGTCCCTCCCGGGACCTCGCTTGGCCCCGCGCTGCACATGGTCGGGCACTGCACCGCCGCCGGCCGCCCGGCCACTCCGGCCCAAACGCGGGCTCCGCGGCTCGAGCTCGGAGGTCACAGTTCCAGCCTCCGCCCGGCCCACGCGAACCCTCGCCCGCACAGCCCGCTCCCGCGGGCGGCCGGCCGGCCAGGACAGCGTACCGCCCCGCAGGCCCCGAAATGCTCGCCCGCAAGAGGCCAAGACGGGGGAACGACGGCCAGCGACGACCTGGGCACGCACAGGAAGCGAGGGCGGGGCGGCGACGGTGCGCGTGCGCCAACACGCACAAATCAGCAGGCGCACCTGCGCAGGCGGATGCCCGAAGTCCGCCTGCCAAAGCCCGCCAGGAGCGCGGGACAAGTACCCGGACTCCAGAAGCCTCCCAGAAGTCTCCGTGCCGTCAAGATAGTGAGCGTATGAAATGCCTCCATCTCATCTGGCGCTCAAGTGCTGCTGTGCTGCGAGGGTGTGCCGCCTGGACCAGGGACTCCGTTGCCCATTTGTCTTCACTCCTGTTAGGGATCAAGGAAAGGTGTGGCCTCAAGTGGGGGCTGTGTGATGGTCTCCAGGGTCCCTGGTCCTTTCCCGGCCCTGGGACATTTCGGGTTACATCTGAGATTCCCCCACCACCAGGAGAGGGGAAGGAGGGTATCATGTTCGCTTAACTGAAACACTACAACTTTCATTCAAATCCTAGAATACAATAAATGCCCAGCCATGACACAAACTAATATTGCCCACGGAAGGAAAAGAAAGTAGAAACTGTAGCTGTTTAGATTACACAACCAACGCATTAAAAACTGTACGAAAATCAGAACGTACACACAAACCGAAAACAGAAAACAGATACCTGGGATCTTACCTCTTAAAGGGGATACTGTTTATGTTAGGTAAAAATATCATTTTTCAAAAATGGAATCAGAAGGGTAATGATTTATCACTATTTATCACTGGGGGTGAAATAATATAACTGTGTTCTTGGCCAACTGTTCCTTAAAAGCTGCTAGGGGAAAAGTTAAAAATAAAATCTCCAGGGACTTCCCTGGTGGTCCAGTGGTGAAGACTCCTAGTTTCCACTGCAGGGGGCACGTGTTTGATTCCTGGTTGGGGAACTAAGATCCCACATGCTGCGCAGCACAGTCTCATTAATTAATTAATTAACGAACACACAAAATAAAAATAAAATCTCTCGCCAACCGAGAAAATCCTCTCCACAAATGTAGAGATAAAGAAAACGGTTTTACTGTTGAATAACCATTAAACCAGACTGCGCTGTGCACCCACAGGTGAACCACTAATGTTTGTGCAAATGAAATCAACCTCACCTTTTTTTTTTATAGCTCAGCAGATAAAATCTGTTGCATACAGGTTCTCAAGATAAACGGGAACTTGCCTCATGGGAATAGACTTGACACCACCATAAAAATGGCATACATTCTTTCAGAGTACATCCTAAATTCACCTGGTCATCTCGGTGGTTGTCCATGCTAGTTAATACCCTTTATCCAAAAGGAGAAAGACAACTTCTCCTATCTCTAGGACAAGCACGTACTTATAGCTCAGAGGAAAGTGCCTAACACCTAGCCTAAACTCCCCTGGTGACAGAGAGATAAAGAAGATAGCTCTCAGGTCCTTAACATAAACATTCCTGGGTTGTAATGCTGGCAAGAAACTGATTTAGTTTTTAAAAGATTTAGATACTTACGAAAGGGACAGAGGAAGTATTTCTATTACAAGTGTCTTGAGGAAATCCTCTAAAAACGGAAATAAGAAGTGATGATTCATGCAAATGAATAAGCACCTAACCCATTCCTGATTTCCCCAGCTGAACTGCCACATTAAATGAATCCTGCACAAAATGTGTGCTTCCCCAAAACTGCTCTTGGAAGTGGCTGCTTAGAGCCACGAATGGTCTTTTCCAGTTCTTGCTGCTGCTGACTGTGGCCTCTGCCTGAATTCTCACCGATGAAATGCTGCTCGTGTGGGAATGACAGCGACCACACTTCCTCTGAGCCTGAGCCTGGCAAACCTCCAGGGTGCATTTCTCGCATTTTCCAAGTTCACCACGTAAGGACATCAGCTACACGGAGTACCTTGCTGGGAAGCGCCTTGGAAGGGCAGTGCGCCCATGAGCACGCCACCAGGCCTCCAGTTCTCACCTCACCCACGTGCACTGACCGTGTCTCAGCAGAAGACTGGGGTGGCCTGTGAAGCCCAGCTGCTGTGCCCACCTCAACACCTCACTCTATCCCTTCAGCCCAAAGACATGCTGGGCTCCCCAGCCCCCTGCCCTGGACACTCTCTGCAAGTCTTTCTATTACAAGTTGTCTTGAGGAAATGCTCTAAAAAAGGGAATAATAAGTACGGAGTCATCCCAATGAACAGGATGTCCAGCAGTGAGCTGATGTCTCTCACGACTCACCCCTCTCCCCAAAAGGCGAAAAACTGTCATTTCATACATTTCCCCCCTTTTTAAAGTTGTTGAAGCTAGGAGGGTAAACCTGGACCCTGCGATTTCACCTTGACCAGAAGCAGCAATGGCCACCTTTTAGTTTGCTTTCATTAAGATCTCTTCATATATATGGAGATTTACAATATAAAGCTTTCTCTTTTTGTATCTGCATTTCTATTAAATACAGATATTTTCCCTACTGTGTCACTTAGCTATTTTTATTGAAGTATACTTCGTTTACAATATTTCAGGTGTACAGCAAAGTGACTCAGTTACATGTATTTATGTAAGAATATATGTATTCTTTTTCAGGTTCTTTTTTCCATTATGGGTTATTACAAGATATTGAACATAGTTCCCTGGGCTATACAGTAGGTCCTTACTGTTTATCTATTTTACATATAAAAGTATGTATCTGTCAATCCCTGTTCTTTATCTTTTTAACTTAATTTTTTACTCTCACATTCTGTTATACAGACACTTAAAAAGATATTTTGTGTTCAAATCTTTCACTTTCACTTCATACTTTTCATCAGCTTGGACACTGTACTTGAAGAAGCCTTTCCCATCCTGCATTTCCTAAGTAGTTGCCTGTGTTTTCTCCTGTTTATTTTGGGTCTCTTAACATACCAATTTTATCAAGATAACTGGCACCCATCTTCAGGATTTGTAAAATCATTTTCCTCTTAAAGTCTCTCAACCATTTTTTTCAACACTAACACATCTACCACAACCAGGAAACGCAATGTTTAAGAAGAAAACTCAAGTTTGTAATCTAACAGAAAAGGACAGGCTCTTCTTTGAAGCTCAGCGACACGTCTTAATTTAAAGGCAGGGGAGGGACTTCCCTGGTGTTCCAGTGGTAAAGAATCCGCCTTCTAATACAGGGTACGTGGGTTCAAAGCCTGGGAACACTGGTCCGGGAGCTAAGATCCCACACGCCACGGGGCAATTAAGCCCGCGTGCTGCAATTAGACACGATGCAGCCTAAGAGAGATAAATCATTTTTTACAAATAAAAATAAAAAAAATAAAGGCAGGGGAAGCAGGAAAGTGACCGTCTCATGTGAATTCCTTCTTATTCAAAATACAGGTCGTAGCAGTTTACTTGGGCTGCGTCACAAAATACGACACACTGGCGGGCTTAAGCAACACAAATGCACTGTCCGACATTTACGCAGGCTGCAAGTCTGAGATCAAGGTGTCAGCAGGGTTGGTCCCCTCTGAGGGCTGTACGGGAGGATGTGCTCCAGGCTTCCTGGTGGAGAGGGCGGTTTCCTCACAAGCACATGCACTATGTATGTACCACGTAGGTGCCTGGGCTGAACTCCGATCCCAGGGCTGCTCATCCGCAGCAGCACCAGGCCGCTGGAGGGCTTGTCACGGACCCGTTGGCAGGAGGACTGCAGGCTGACACAGACGTCCGCTCAGCTGTGGACCCATGGCCCGGCCACAGCCCTGCCAGAGGCTGCCTGGTTGAAATCCAGGTCACGGTTCACCTCCCTCCTGCTTATTGCATTCAACGACGCCTTGAAGACCCCCTACTGCACCAGCCTGGGTGGCACATCCCACCCAGTCATTTCCAAATCACAAGCATGTCAATTGAGAAGGTTAAAATTAGGCCCTGGCTCAGTGCTGTGCAATTAGAATCTGTGAGGCTGGGTCCAGGCATCTGTGTTGGAATATTTTCTCCACATGACTCTCATGCCCAAAGGATTGTATTGGCAAAGCCCTTCTGCTTCACCCTACTGATATTTCTGCACTAGAGCTACAGCCGTTGTTATATTAAACTGCATCCACAGGAGAAAAAGAGAGGAGGAGAGGTGATAGTTTTGCTTATCTCCAAACACGCTGTTACTGAACCAAACTTGGGTCCACTCGCCCGCACGCACTAAAGCCAGTCTACTGACACGGGTCACGGTGAAGGAAAGTGCCACGTTTATGGCAGGGCAACAAGCAAGGGGTCCAGGTCTCTAGGGCTCAAAAGGCCCCCACTCCCCAGTGGCTTTCAGGGAAAGGTGTTTACAGATGGGGTGAGGCTGTCGGTGGGAATGTACACTGGTGCTGCCGCTATGCAGAACAGTGTGGAGGTTCCTCAAAACACTAAAGCTAGAGCTACCGTAGGACCCAGCAATCCCACTCCTGGGCATATACCCAGAGAAAACCATAATTCAAGAAGACACATGCACCCCAATATGTATAGCAGTACGATTTACAATAGCCAAGACATGGAAGCAACTTAAATGTCCATCGACAGAGGAATGGATAGGGAAGATGTGGTACATATGTGTGATGGAATACTACTCAGCCATAAAAAAGAATGAGATTATGCCATGTGCAGCAACATGGATGGACCTAGAGATTATCACACTAAGTGAAGGATGTCAGACAAAGACAAATACCATATGCTATCACTCCTATGTGGAATCTAAAACAGTGATACGAATGAACTTCTTAACAAAACAGAAACAGACTCACAGACATAGGAAAAAAACTGAGGTTTACCAAAGGGAAAAGGTGGGGGAGAGGGATAGATCAGGAGGTTGGGGCTAACATATGCACACAACTATATATAAAACAGGAAATCAACAAGGACCTCCTGTAGAGCACAGGGATCTCTACTCAATATTCTGTATTAACCTAGGGAGTTCCCTGGTGGCCCAGAGGTTAGGATTCTGGTCTTTCACGGCCGTGGCCCGGGTTCAATCCCTGGTCAGGGAACTGAGATCCTACAAGCCACACAGCACCACGAAAAAAAAGCAAAATTCGGTAATAACCTAAATGGGAAAACAATCTGAAAAAGAATAGATATCTGTGTCCATATAACTGAATCACTTTGCTGTACACCGGAAACTAACACAACACTGTAAATCAACTATACTCCCAATATAAAATTTAAAAAATGTTTAAAGTGAATTACAAACGAGTGGGGTGAGGGAGAGGAGGCTGAGGGGTGTGTGGTCAGCTTGTGGACATTCTTCCGATTGGTTGGTGGTGAGGTAATCTGAGGTCAACATCATCAACCGGCTGGTTCCAGCTGGTCTGGGGTCTACGTGCTTGTGGGCAGCATGCAGTTACCTTCCTCCCCCCTGCTGGGGGCTTCAGTCTCTGCAAAACAGCTCCAAGGACGTGGCTCAGAACAGTATCTACAGCCCTTGAGGAGGAACTAAAGGTCCTTGACTTTGTTTAACGGCTACACTAGTATTATTTGGTCTTTTGGGACTCTTTTCCTTTCTTTTGGCACTTTCTCCCTTCTCTGATTAAATTGTTTGTTTCCAACTCACGGGAGGCTAGGAGGCTAAAATTTTCTAAAGACAAGAAGCAGGCAGAAGACATGGGGAGAATCTGTCCCAGGAAGGCCCCACAAGGTCCTGCTCACTTACAACATCACATTCAATCTGGGCTGTTTACGCCATTTTTGGACAACATACCAACACATCTTAAGATGGGTCCCACCCGACTGTAGCACATTTGGACAAGGTGCGGTGGGGTGGGATTATGCAAATCCAGATCTGAAGACTAGATAAAGCAATCAGGGTATTTCACAGTATACAAGAGAAATTTTCATGGGGACAGAATACCAACCTTCTAATATTTGAAAGCCTGTTAGCCAAGAGGGAGAGTGAACTTCTGTTTTGTTATACAAGGACCCAATCAGCTGTGATGGTTGAGAGCATGATGAATGCAAATCTGAATTCATTTGCCTCCTAACAATGCAACGTCTACAGCAGAGGGACACAGGTCCTCAAGCAGCAGTGCTTTTCCCAGCAGTGCAGACCCTGAGGAGAGCCAGGCTGTGGCAGCTCTGGAGGACCTCAGACACTCTTTGCACGGCCTCTGAGACCTAGAACATCTCAGAAAGTCCACGAGTGCAAACCAAAGAGACACTCAGTCCCTGCACCTTGGATGAACTGATTTGACTCTACGTATGCACTGCTTGGGCTAATTAGAAATATGGAAGTGATCAGAAGACAGAATAAACCTCTGGGCACATCCTGAACAACAGAGATACTTCTCATCAAAGTCCAAACAATAATTCAAAAGCAAGATTCAGAGCCAAAATGTGGAAACAAACCAAGTGTTCACTGACAGATGAATGGATCAAGAAAATGTGGTGTGTATATTCACACAACAGATATTATTCACCCACAAACAGGAAGGAAAGTTTCTAATTGATACAAAGACCATTTATGTATTTTTCAAAGATTGACATTTCTTTGTATGAACAGTGAAAATTTAACAATTCCACTTTTAAGAGGAAAGGTTAGTGTTTCTCTGTAGAAACAATTAAGTCTCAGCAGTAGAGGCATAAGCACACACGTGCACACAGAGTAAACAGAATAGCGCCCCGCTACCTCCCCGCAATCTGATCCCCCGATGAGCCCTGCTGATTCTCCCTCCAAATAGAGAGAACCTGTTTACTTCTCTCCATCTTCTCAGACATCGTCTTCCTGGACTACCACGCCAAATTCCTAACCTTATCTGGGTCTCCCGACTTCCACTCTTACTGAATCCCCACCCCATCCATTTATGCAGCAGCCAAAATCAATTGTTCCCCTTTCAGTGCAAACTGGATCAGGACACCTCTCATTCACTGCTTTCCCACTGCACTTGGCAAACACCTGAACTTCTTCAGACCCACGGTTTTATTTCCTTCTCACTCACTGTGTACTGTCCACACTGGCTTTGGGGTCTAGGAAGAAAATTTTGACACAGGCTACCACACAGATGACACGCGAAGACATTAAGCTAAGTGGATACATCAGATACAAATGGACAAATGTTACATGATTCCACTTCTGTGAGGTCCCCAGACGGGTCAAATTCATAGAGGCAGAAAGTGGAGTGGCGGGTGTCAGGGGCTGGGAGGGGGTGGGGAGTCAGTGTTTAATGGGGACAGAGTTTCACTTTGACAGGATGAAAACATTCTGGAGATGGATGGTCGGGATGGTTGCACAACAATGAGAATTCTTTTTTTTTTTTCCTTAAGATTTTTGTTTTACTTATTTTCGGCTGCATTGGGTCTTCGTTGCTGGGCGCAGGCTTTCTCTAGTCGCGGCGAGCGGGGGCTACTCTTCGGTGCGGTGTGCAGGCTTCTCATTGAGGTGGCTTCTCTTTGCGGCAGAGCATGGGCCCTAGGCGCGTGGGCTCAGTAGTTGTGGCTCGCGGGCTGAGGAGTTATGGCTTGCAGGCTCAGTAGTTGTGGCGCACGGGCGTTAGGTGCTCCGCGGTATGTGGGATCTTCCCGGACCAGGGCTCGAACCTGTGTCCCCTGCATCGGCAGGCGGATTCTTGACCACTGTGCCACCAGGGAAACCCAAGAAAAAAAGCAAGACTCAGACCCCAAGGGGAGGAGTGGAAGTACGAGTTGGGAGGTTCAGAAGAAGCTTCCAGTGACACTGCATGACCCTGAGTTGGCTATTTTCTTCTCTGCATCTCGGCTACCATATACTTCCTACCCTCATAGAAAAATAACCTGTCTGGAATTGGAAATTTTTCCATTTAGTCTTTTTGCGCATGTGACATTTTTATTCAGAAAAATAATCTGTGTTGAACTGGAGTTTTTTCCATTTAGTATTTTGTACATGTGACATTTTTATTCAGGTAGTGAAATCTCTGGGTCAACAGTGATACCACATTCTCAAGATTTTGATAAGCAGACTAGAACTTCTTAACTGGAATCAAGGGGCAGGCTTTGGACAATCCATGGACTTTGTGACATCCAAAGGTGCCCTTTTTGTGTGTGTGTGTGTGTGTGTGTGTGTTTGTAGACACCCTTTGAAGGGTGCGTGAGCACCTGTAGTTTTCTATGATTTTAGCTTCTTCAAATGGCTCTTGGACTCAAAGGTGCCTGAGGGGAGCGGACGTGTACTCCCCCAGTACAGAATTCTGAACACAGTGTCAGTAAACATTCAGCCAAAGAGCTTTGCCAAAGTGCGTGTTTTAACGTAACTTTTTTTTTTTTTTTTTTTTGCGGTATGCGGGCCTCTCACTGTTGTGGCCTCCCCCGTTGCGGAGCACAGGCTCCGGACGCGCAGGCTCCGGACGCGCAGGCTCAGCGGCCATGGCTCACGGGCCCAGCCGCTCCGCGGCATATGGGATCCTCCCAGACCGGGGCACGAACCCGTATCCCCTGCATCGGCAGGCGGACTCTCAACCACTTGCGCCACCAGGGAGGCCCTTAACGTAACTTTTTAATCCACTGAGTCGATGTACCTGGGATCTTTTTTTACATACTTATCTCACTCTTTATTTACTTTTTGGGGGGGGGGGTACGCGGGCCTCTCACGGTTGTGGCCTCTCCCGTTGCGGAGCACAGGCTCCAGACGCGCAGGCTCAGCGGCCATGGCTCATGGGCCCAGCCACTCCGCGGCATGTGGGATCTTCCCGAACCGGGGTACCAACCCGTGTCCCCTGCATCGGCAGGTGGACTCTCAACCACTGCACCAACACGGAAGCCATTATCTCACTCTTATAAGGCTGAAACGTTGCTGCTTCCCCTAAGTTTCCTTGTCCCTCTCCCCACTCTCCCACCAGGCCGTGGAAGAGGAATGGGAGGGAGAGGGAGAGTCCAGCAGGAAGAGGACAGTGCACCTGCTGGGAAGCGGTAAAGAGGGGTCCAGGGTGGGAGGGAGGGAGACACAAGAGGGAGGGGATATGGGAACAGGTGTATAGGTATAACTGATTCGCTTTGTTATAAAGCAGAAACTAATACGCCATTGTGAATCAACTGTACTCCAATAAACTTGTAAAAAAAATTAGAACTACCATATGACACAGCATTTTCATTCCTGGATATATATCGAAAAAAATAAAACCAAAAAACATTAATTTGAAAAGATATATGCACCCTAATGTTCATGGCAGCATTATTTACAATTGACAACATATGGAAGCAAGCTAAGTGTTTATTAAGAGATGAATGGGTAAGGAAGATGTGATATATATATATATAATGGAATACTACTTAGCTAAAAAAAAAATTTGTTTGAATTGAAATTGTATTAAGTATCTTTTCCGACCACAATGCTATGAGACTAGACATCAATTACAGGAAAAGAGCTGTAAAAAAATACAAACACATGGAGGCTAAACAATACACTACTCAATAACGAAGTGATCACTGAATAAATCAAAGAGGAAATTAAAAAATACCTAGAAACAAAGGACAATGGAGACACGACGACCCAAAACCTATGGGATGCAGCAAAAGCAGTTCTAAGAGGGAAGTTTATAGCAATACAATCCCACCTTAAGAAACAGGAAACATCTCGAATAAATAACCTAATCTTGCACCTAAAGCAATTAGAGAAAGAAGAACAAAAACATCCCAAAGTTAGCAGAAGGAAAGAAATCATAAAAATCAGATCAGAAATAAATGAAAAAGAAATGAAGGAAACGATAGCAAAGATCAATAAAACTAAAAGCTGGTTCTTTGAGAAGATAAAGAAAATTGATAAACCATTAGCCAGACTCATCAAGAAAAAAAAGGGAGAAGACTCAAATCAATAGAATTAGAAATGAAAAAGGAGAAGTAACCACTGACACTGCAGAAATACAAAAGATCAGGAGAGATTACTACAAGCAACTCTATGCCAATAAAATGGACAACCTGGAAGAAATGGACAAATTCTTAGAAATGCACAACCTGCCAAGACTGAGTCAGGAAGAAATAGAAAATATGAACAGACCAATCACAAGCACTGAAATTGAAACTGTGATAAAAAATCTTCCAACAAACAAAAGCCCAGGACCAGATGGCTTCACAGGCGAATTCTATCAAGCATTTAGAGAAGAGCTAACACCTATCCTTCTCAAACTCTTCCAAAATATAGCAGAGGGAGGAACACTCCCAAACTCATTCTACGAGGCCACCATCACCTTGATACCAAAACCAGGCAAGGATGTCACAAAGAAAGAAAACTACAGGCCAATATCACTGATGAACATAGATGCAAAAATCCTCAACAAAATACTAGCAAACAGAATCCAACAGCACATTAAAAGGATCATACACCATGATCAAGTGGGGTTTATTCCAGGAATGCAAGCATTCTTCAATATAAACAAATCAATCAACGTCATACACCATATTAACAAATGGAAGGAGAAAAACCATATGATCATCTCAATAGATGCAGAGAAAGCTTTCAACAAAATTCAACACCCATTTATGATAAAAACCCTGCAGAAAGTAGGCATAGAGGGAACTTTCCTCAACATAATAAAGGCCATATATGACAAACCCACAGCCAGCATCGTCCTCAATGGTGAAAAACTGAAACCATTTCCACTAAGATCAGGAACAAGACAAGGTTGCCCACTCTCACCACTCTTATTTAACATAGTTTTGGAAGTTTTAGCCACAGCAATCAGAGAAGAAAAGGAAATAAAAGGAATCCAAATCGGAAAAGAAGAAGTAAAGCTGTCACTGTTTGCAGATGACATGATACTATACATAGAGAATCCTAAAGATGCTACCAGAAAACTACTAGAGCTAATCAATGAATTTGGTAGAGGTGCAGGATACAAAATTAATGCACAGAAATCTCTGGCATTCCTATATACTAATGATGAAAAATCTGAAAGTGAAATCAAGGAAACACTCCCATTTACCATTGCAACAAAAAGAATAAAATATCTAGGAATAAACCTACCTAAGGAGACAAAAGACCTGTATGCAGAAAATTATAAGACACTGATGAAAGAAATTACAGATGATACAAATAGATGGAGAGATGTACCATGTTCTTGGATTGGAAGAATCAACATTGTGAAAATGACTCTACTACCCAAAGCAATCTACAGATTCAATGCAATCCCTATCAAACTACCACTAGCATTTTTCACAGAACTAGAGCAAAAAATTTCACAATTTGTATGGAAACACAAAAGACCGCGAATAGCCAAAGCAATCTTGAGAACGAAAAATGGAGCTGGAGGAATCAGGCTCCCTGACTTCAGACTATACTGCAAAGCTACAGTAATCAAGACAGTATGGTACTGGCACAAAAACAGAAAGATAGATCAATGGAACAGGATAGAAAGCCCAGAGATAAACCCACGGACATATGCTCACCTTATCTTTGATAAAGGAGGCAGGAATGTACAGTGGAGAAAGGACAGTCTCTTCAATAAGTGGTGCTGGGATAACTGGATAGGGACATGTAAAAGTATGAGATTAGATCACTCCCTAACACCATACACAAAAATAAGCTCAAAATGGATTAAAGACCTAAATGTAAGGCCAGACACTATCAAACTCTTAGAGGAAAACATAGGCAGAACACTCTATGACATAAATCACAGCAAGATCCTTTTGGACCCACCTCCTAGAGAAATGGAAATAAAGACAAAAATAAACACATGGGACCTAATGAAACTTCAAAGCTTTTGCACAGCAAAGGAAACCATAAACAAGACCAAAAGACAACCCTCAGAATGGGAGAAAATATTTGCAAATGAAGCAACTGACAAAGGCTTAATCTCCAAAATTTATAAGCAGCTCATGCAGCTCAATAACAAAAAAAACAAACAAACCAATCCAAAAATGGGCAGAAGACCTAAATAGACATTTCTCCACAGAAGATATACAGACTGCCAACAAACACATGAAAGGATGCTCAACATCTTTCCTCATTAGAGAAATGCAAATCAAAACTACAATGAGATATCATCTCACACCAGTCAGAATGGACATCATCAAAAAATCTAGAAACAATAAATGCTGGAGAGGGTGTGGAGAAAAGGGAACACTCTTGCACTGCTGGTGGGAATGTGAATTGGTACAGCCACTATGGAGAACGGTATGGAGGTTCCTTAAAAAACTACAAATAGAACTACCATATGACCCAGCAATCCCACTACTGGGCATATACCCTGAGAAAACCATAATTCAAAAAGAGACATGTACCAAAATGTTCATAGCAGCCCTATTTACAATAGCCCGGAGATGGAAACAACCTAAGTGTCCATCATCGGATGAATGGGTAAAGAAGATGTGGCACATATATACAATGGAATATTACTCAGCCATAAAAAGAAACGAAATTGAGCTATTTGTAATGAGGTGGATGGACCTAGAGCCTGTCATACAGAGTGAAGTAAGTCAGAAAGAGAAAGACAAATACTGTATGCTGACACATATATATGGAATTTAAGAAAAAAAAATGTCATGAAGAACATAGGGGTAAGACAGGAATAAAGACACAAACCTACTAGAGAATGGACTTGAGGATGTGGGGAGGGGGAAGGGTAAGCTGTGACAAAGTGAAAGAGCAGCATGGACATATATACACTACCAAACGTAAGGTAGATAGCTAGTGGGAAGCAGCCGCATAGCACAGGGAGATCAGCTCGGTGCTTTGTGACTGCCTGGAGGGGTGGGATAGGGAGGGTGGGAGGGAGACGCAAAAGGGAGGGGATATGGGAACATATGTATATGTATAACTGATTAAATTTGTTATAAAGCAAAAAGAAATTAAAAATAAAGGTGAAGAAAAAAAAAGAATAAAATTTTGCCATTTATGACAAAAAAAAAAGAGGGGTCCGGATACCTTGAGGGGGTTTTGGAGGACGGGCAGAGGTTGGGTCAGTGGCAGGAGATACCATTTACCCCTGATCTCTGGGACAAGTGCACGCATAGGTCTGACAGTTGTGTTTTCCTTCAAACTGGTTTCCTTCAAACTCCGATGATGACATCAGAGGCTTCCGACCTTCCCGATTGGATGGACCAGACTCCTTGGTGCTTGGCAGCAGTAGTAGACAACAGAATCTCGCCAGAGCTTCTCTCCACTGACAGTTGCCCCGCAGCTTGGAGAAGGGACGACCACTTGTGTTTAGCCCAAGTCCAGAAGAAGAGTTGGGACAAAGCAGAGTCTAGGCTTCGAGGAAGGGAAGAGTCTGGGAGACATCATGGACAATCGTCACCCGACTTCCCAGGCTGAGGAGCTGAACTCCCAGTCCAGCTCTTCAGGGTACCCCCTGGAGTTGACTGTCTATGAAGAAAGCCCAGGACCGTCAGGTGAGGGGGCTGGCATGAGAAGGAATTTCAGAGATTTGACCAGTAAGGAGGAAAGGGTACAGAGGTCGGGAAGGAGCACCTGCATAAGGTGCCTATGAAAGAAAGGAGACATTCAGAAAGCCAGGGATTGAGGGAGGAGAGCACAGGAGCTGGGGACACGGAACACCTGGGGAGCAAGAAACAGGGTTAGGAGAGGAGATCCAAGGATGAGAGAAGAGGAGAGAGGAAACAAGGGGAGGGTTCTTTTTTTTTTATTCCTGGTGGGAGAAATTATCTACCATGAGAAAGTTTCGAGAACGGGAAGCTGGACAAATGACAAAAAGAGTCAGGGGAGGGATAGGTAGATATGGACAGAGAAAGATGGAAAGATGACTTGGGGCAAGGTCAGCGGTCTGTGAGACTGGAAAGCACGGGGGTGCTTCGGGGGGGGAGGCGGAGTCGGGGTGGGGTTGGGTGGTCACCAGTGGCTGAATTCCCAAGACGAGAGCATCATACTGTAGTCTCTTCTCCTTCGTCAGCTCCCTGGGCTGGTTGCAGCCCCCCGCCTCAGCGCCCCGGCTGTAAGAGGAGCAGGTCAGTGGCGTTCAGAGCGGAGGTGGAGGGCAACACGGCCGCTGAGGCCCAGGACACCTGGGTCGTGGAGTCGCTGAGTGGGCTCAAGATGAAGCTGAAGCGACAGCGGGTGTCTTCAGTGCTGCCTGAGCACCACGAGGCCGACACCTGGGTCGTGGAGTCGTTCAGTGGGCTCAAGATGAAGCTGAAGCGACAGCGGGTGTCTTCAGTGCTGCCTGAGCACCACGAGGCCGACACCTGGGTCGTGGAGTCGTTCAGTGAGCTCAAGATGAAGCTGAAGCGACAGCGGGTGTCTTCAGTGCTGCCTGAGCACCACAAGGTCTTCAAGTGGATGCTTGGTAAGGACCCACCGCCCTGCCCAGCAACCTCCAATCCTATACTTGAAAAACAAACAAACCAAAACTTCCCATGACTACACTTTCCCAGTGGAAAAGAATTCCCTGCTACTTGGTGTGCTCTCCGTCCCTGGCGGACTGTCTACGGATAAAGGATACGGGGGACACATAAAAGATACAGGATGAGGTTAGACTTAGAAATGATACAAGACTAGGTTAGATTTAGAAATGATACAGGATTAGGTTCGCTTGGTTTCAACTGTATCCGAGACTCTAGCTCTTACTGGCCTTTTGAATCTTACTGGCATGTTCGGGGTTGGGGGAGGAGGGGCTGACAAGCCATCTTCACCCCCTGACATGACTGTCAATTGAGACATTGGCTGAGAGTATCTTGATGCCCTCTGCAGGTACGTGAATGCATGATGAAGGGGCATCACTCCCTGTCACTCGGCCCCCCCAGAAGGGGAGTCACCCCCTTTCCTCCCACAGTGAATGGTCTTCCCTCCCCTCTTTCCGTCAGCTTCACCCTGGGCCACATCTTGGCATTTCCCCAGCGGGGCGCGGTTCACCCTCTTGGCTCTGGAATGCTCCCACGACAGCCCTGTTCCCACTGGCAACAACTGCCCTTTTTTCACAGAGGATCCCGTCGTTAAGAAATTCCTCGCCTGGGACAAAAACCTGGAAGTATCTGACAAGGTAAGTCACCCACTGAGGTGGATTCCTGCTCCAGCGCCTGTTCTAGGTGGGCGCGCTGGGTGCTTTCTACACCCACGTTTCCACTCCCCTCCTAACCTCATGCCTTGTCAACACTTCCCTCCAGGGGCCTCGAGGTCCCCTCTGGGATCTGAGCCCCAGGAGTGCCCCTTTGGTGGTTGCTGCCTAAGTCCCCTCTCCTCTCAGCTCCTGGGGACTTGCCTTGGCTCCGGTTCATCGAACACCGTCCTGTGCCCGCGGCCCTAAGTCCACGCCCTCAATCCCACAGCCTCCCATCCTTGGAGCGCCGCCAACTCTGACCTTCTGTCCTCTCCCCTTCCCCAAATAGTCAGGCTCACCCCACACGGGGGTCTCTCCTCCAAGTGGCACCACCCATTCCTCGTCCCCTGCTCCCTTCTCCCTCCCACTCTTTCTCCTCTTCCAGGATGTGACCTCTCTCCTACGTTTTTTCCCCTCTTTCCATCAGTATCTCCTGTCGATGGTGATAGCGTATGTCAGCCGGGCCGGGCTCCTCTCCTGGCAATTCCAGAGAATCCATTTCTTCATAGCTCTGTGAGTACCTTGCTCCATCCCCGCCATCAATATTCAACACCCTGGGAGGGCAGAGGGAGAGACGTGGGGCTCTGACCTTTCATCTATTTTTTTAAACCCCTTTGTACTGACTCTAGGTGTGAAAATGACAGGATTACGGTACCGTGGTTTCTTTTTCAAACCATGTTCTGTTTTTTATAGCATTCATGGTCAAAACAAACTACCCTAATGTCAATTAAAACACTGAAAGAAACAAAGCAAAACGCAAAACTTTCCTAAGAGGAGAGGAAGAAAGAACTGACACCATCCTGCCCCCGAGTAACAGACTTGAGACGTTTCCGGTTCGAATTCTCCGGTCTCAGGTCTTCCGTCATCAGCACCAAGTGTGATTATCTTCCGTTTCTGCGTTCCCACGACAAATGCCACAATCGGGGCCCGTATCACATAGCGCGGATTTGGTGTCAAATGCTCCCCACTGATGTTTCTTCCAAGTGTCCCAAGCCAGTTGGCTCTATTTGCCTGAACATCCTTCCAAAACACAGGTCTGACCGCTTCACACAATTTCACTGGCTAATGACATGCCAAATCAAGGCCAGAGTTCTGCGTTGGGATTTAACTCTCTCTGCAATCTCCAGCACACCGTCCTGATACTTTATTCCTGTGTTTCACTGCTCCTTCCAAATACCCTGCCCTCTAAGTTTCTATTGAGCTTTCTATCCAGGTATCTTTGCCATACATTTATCTGAAGAAAACGACCTTATCCTTAAAGTGGGTTCAAACACCAAAACCTTCACGATGCCCCATCTCCCTAACTTCTGCATCCCAGAGGCACTTTAGTTCAAATTGTATTATAATGTGATGCTTTGCATTATAGTCATTTCTTATCTCCCCCCTTCCCCTTCCCCGGTCCCACTAGACTAGACACCATGTGGAAGGCAGGTCTCATCAAAATGTCAATGCATTCCCAAAACACTCAGCACAATTCTTTTCATTGGGCAAATGTTTGTTATTGTGAGACTTCTAGGTAATCAGTATTGCATTTGGCCATGAGATAAAATGTTCATTCATTCATTCATTCATTCATCTAACAAACTTTATAAAGTACACCCTACATGCTGGGGAATATGAGGTGGTGGGAACAGAGATTCACAAAAGGCTGTTGAATCCATGCATCAATATGAACCAAGCCCTAAATGTGTCATTTGCTAGGAGAGGGATGAATGCACAAACAGATCAGATCAGCTCCTGCCCTCAGGAACTGTACATGTACCTACAACATAGGAAGAGAGGTGTGTGCACATAAAACAAGTTGAAGGGAACGGGGGGTTTGGATCGTGTCCTCATCATCGAGGTGTGAGAGGCACCCTTCTGAAGGTCCTGCCTGGCAGTGGCTCCTTGATGACTGGGCGGCTCCCGGTGACGCTGGGCAGGGCTGGGTGGGTCGTGTGAGGATGCTCAGCCTGCCTCTTTTCTGGGAAGCTGATCTCAAGTGGAGGCCCTTCCTGTCCTGATGACAGCGACCTGATGTCTTTCCCCAGCTATGTGGCCAGCGACATGGAAGAGAACAACCAGGCCCCCAAGCAGGCCATCGTTTCGTTCCTCTATGGAAAGGACAGCTCCCAGCATGCCTTGTTCCACAAACTGCGTTCCCAGTTCATCCGTTCCATGGGCTGGAAGACATGGGTCACTCGGGAAGAGTGCGAACAGGTGGGTGGGCTGTGGCGGTCTCGGGGAGGGGGAGGGACGGAGAGGAGGTGGGGATCATGGGGGACTCAGTTTGGGACTTGGGGACAGACGAGAAAGAACCGGAGGCGGGGCAACGGGAGGCAGCGGCATCCTCATTGCCAGGGGCTGTTTGTCCTTCCAGATCCAGGCTTTTGATCCAGAGCTCTGGGTGTGGGGAAGAGATCGTGCCCTCTTGCCCCAGAGGCCCCAGGACTACGCAGGCCTGAGGTCATCGGCCTGCGCAAAGGTAGGTCTGCGTGCGCAAAGGTGCGGGTGGAATGACGTGTTGTCTACTGAGGAAATCGGAGGAATCCCACTGCTGGACCCACATCACCTCTCACGCTGTGAAGGGGGCCAGCCAGGCACACAGCCACGTGCCAACTCTGCGCCAGCCACGGACTGACAGCCACACACAGACACCAGCACCGCGAGGCCCGTGGGCGCCAGACCTCGGGGAAACCAGTTTGTCCCAGACGCATGGGTCTCACTGAAGTTATTTCACCCAAAGCAATTGGGTCCAAATAACAGCTTTGACGAGATGGTGATTCTTTTCCATATACTGTGTTTCCAGTTTCTCTTTTTCATTCATTTTTGGCCTTACATCCCTCAGGGTTATGGGTTCTAGCATTTATCTACAACAAAGTAAATGTCTACAAACAGGATATTAGATAGAACAGCCCACACGTTCAATAAGAAAAGATGAATTATGACTAGCTTTATATTCATCCAAATTTACTTTCAAATTGCCTATGGCCAGATCACCTGTGACTCTTTATTCCCCCTGACTCACCACTTCTGGACCAATGATTCCTCTAGTACAATTCACCTTTTCCCCCTCACGTTTATGGTCAAGGGGGTTTATCACAACGACTGAAGGTTAACGAATGCCATCTTCAGCATGGCTTATTACAATTGACACATTAGAGTTCTAGATGTGGGCAGAGGATTGAGCAAACATTTGGTTTAAATCTTGCAAACTAGCTGTCTTCATCCATTCAACCTGCCCTACTACAGACTGTGTTGCTTAGAAACAACACAGCACGGTCTCTTTTACAAGGGCAATAATCTCATTCATGAGGGCTCTACCCCATGACCTAATAACCTCCCAAAGACCCCACCTTCTAATACCAGCACCTTAGGGGTTAAGATTTTAAGATTTCAACATAAGAATTTTGGGGGACACAAACATTCAGCACATAACACTAACCAAGTTTAGGGCTGAGTATTATTTAAACATTAGGACCCAGGGACTTCCCTGTTGGCACAGTGGTTAAGAAACCGCCTGCCAATGCAGGGCACACAGGTTTGAGCGCTGGTCCGGGAAGACCCCACATGCCGCGGAGCAACTAAGCCCGTGCGCCACAACTACTGCGCCTGCGCTCTAGAGCCCACGAGCCACAACTACTGAGCCTGCGTTCTAGAGCCCGCAAGTCGCAACTACTTAGCCTGTGCGCCTAGAGCCCGTGCGCCGCAACGAGAGAAGCCGTCAGGAGAAGCAACGGAGAGTAGTCCTCGCTCACCACAACTAGAGAAAGCCCACACACAGCAACAGAGACCCAATGCAGCCAAAAATAAAAGAAAGAAAATAAGTAAATAAATGAAAACTTAATAATAACATAGACATTAGGATGCAGGGTTAGGGTTAGGGATCCGGCCTCAGGTCTCCTGGTCCACGATGTTGACTTGTCAGTGATATCTGTAGTGTGCTTCCGAGTTCAGAATTTAAGTGGTGCCAAAGGACCAAGGTGAGTTAAGACTAAAGCAGCATTCTCCAAATGCCAGCTCCCTGAGCAGAATCACCTGGAGGCTGGGCTATAAAGAAGATTACTGGGCCTGACCTTGGGTGTATTCAGTAGTTTTTGGAGTCAGGGTCACCAAAGTCCAAGAATCGCACTTGAAAACAATGAATGGTTCAGGACTGGGGTTCAGAATGGAGAATTTGAGATAAAACTCCAATCATAAATGAGTCTCAATTCTGGTTAGAATTGACTAAGAATGTGAAAACCTTTATATCTGGACAGTTGCCACTTTGAAATCTGACATCCTTGCTCCTTCTCTTACTTCCAGATCACAGAGCCCAGGAGAGATGAGGATGTTCAACAAGAGGTCAATCCAGACACTGACGACAGCCATGAAGAAGGAAGGGAGAAGCCTCTTGTGCAGATCATCGAGAAGAAGCCAGCATCTTCTAGAATGAGCGGAGGCCAGTTTTCGTGTTATACTCCTAGGAGCGGGGTGTGCTTCTAGGAGTCTGTGGCAGGACAATAAGAAAACAGGGTTTATTCAGATTCCACCCTTTTGGAAGGCACCACCTCAATTTTCAGATCATTTCATTTCCATCTCCCCTGAGACGAACATTGGAGGTCCCATTTTTTATACACTTGTTTGCCCCAGTCGAGAAGCATTTGAAGGTGGAGTGTAGCGGCTCAGAATAGGAGGGAATAACATTAAAATATATAGTTAGAAAAAAATATATATATATATAATTACAGCCACAGGGTCATGACTCATGACTTAAGTTTCACTGGCTTATTTTGAAAATGTCACCTATAAAATTATTGTATTTTTATATTTTATATTTATATATTTATTTTAAATAGTTTTGAAATAGTCTTCATTTTGAAACATCTTATTACTACAAACTTTTGTGATGAGAACTGTAGCTGTTGTATATTTACACATATATACAATTTTACTCACATTTTCAAGAGAGATTGTTGATTTTATCTATTACATAATATTTCCATTCTACTTATAGCATAGTGGGTATTTCCTCCCAATTCTTGTAAGCATAAATTTGTATTTTTTTAGTTCTCATTATTGAATTGTGGGAATTCAGTCCTAATTTTTTAACTTGCCTCAGCATGTTTGTATGTTATTTTAGATTGTTCAAGAGTACCATGCGATGCAGCTTTTGGGGAACTACAATAAAGATGAAAGTCTTCTCACAGTCAGGATGTGTGTGGTCATTACCAGTCGGCTTCGCCTCTTTGCTGTCCAACGAGGTGTTGCTTAATGGCGTTGTGATTATCCAACCACATTTCTTAACTCTGAAAAATAGTCCTCAATTATTTTTCATGTAGAGAAAACTACAGAAGATGAGGCAGGTCTTGCATCATTCAGGACTCCAATACTGAGAGACAACTCTGGGGTAAAAGAAAAGATAGCTTTATTGAGGAAGCCGGCAGTCCAGAAGAGAGGTGGACTCGTGTCCCGAAGAACCAACTCTCCCCTCCTGAAGTTTTGCTTGAGGACTATACAGGGAAAAGAGAAAGGGGCTACATGTTGAAGAGAGGGTTACAGGGTGCGTGATCAGCTCACGGTCATTCTTCTGATTGGTCAGTGGTGAGGTAACGGGGACTCAACATCATCAGCCTTCTGGTTCCAACTGGTCTGGGGTCTACGTGCTTGTGGGAAACATGCATTAACTTCTTCCACCTGCTGGGGGTTTCAGTCTCTGCCAAACAGCTCCAAGGACATGGCTCAGAATATTACCCAATAGCCCTTGAGGAGGAACTAAAGGTCCTTGACTTTGTTTAACAGCCAAGAGATGATTATTTTGTCTTGGCTGTTTTTTCGGCCTCGCCACGCAGCTTGCAGGATCTTAGTTCCCTGATCAGGGATCGAAAACAGGCCTCTAGCAGTGGAAGCGCAGAATCCTAACCGCTGAAGTGCCAGGGAGTTCCTGACAGTAGACTTTAAAAAAAAAAAAAAAAAACAGACCAAAAGGAACACAGTTTTAAGGAAGCTTAACTTTCTCAGAAATGCAGAAATTTTGTTGTGCATTTATTTTCTTTCTTTTTTCCCCCCAATACATTTATTTATATATTTATTTATTTTTGTCTGCATTGGGTCTTCGTTGTTGCACGTGGGCTTTCTCTAGTTGCAGTGGAGCGGGGGCGACTCTTCATTGCAGTGCGTCGGCGTCTCCATGCGGTGGCTTCTCTTGTTCCGGAGCATGGGATCTAGGCACGTCGATTCCAGTAGTTGTGGCTCACGGGCTCTAGAGGTTTTTTATGTTTTGCAAGTATTCATCAAATGTTTATTGCTTGAATGAATGACAAATAATTTCTTCCAACAATCTTCAAACTGCTTAACACTATGACAATATTTAGCGTTTCAAATTTCACGTGACCTTAGTCTTTCCGTGCTCTAGTTTCTAAAAGCACGTGGGATCTTCCCGGACCAGGGCTTGAACCAGTGTGCCCTGCACTGGCGGGCGGATTCTTAACCAAGGAGCCACCAGGGAAGTCCCTGTGCATTTATTTTCAAAAACATAATAAGGCCGGATGAATTCAGAACTAGGTGCAGAAACCTCTTCCAGTGAGATACAGAATCTCTGCTGTTTAGGCAGATTTAGAGAACAACTTTTCCAACCACTTATTAAAGAGACCAATACTCCATGAAAAAAATTTATCATTTGTACAGAGAGAAAACCAAACTCCAGCTTTGCATCAATATAATATTTGCTACTAAGAGAACCATAAGCTCTTTTTTGAAAATCTCTGGAATAAACATCAAAACTGAGCTGCCTTCGGCTCAGACAAATAAAATTCCCTTTCTACCCGTCTCCTACAACTTTCTATACTCATTCAGGTTGTGTCCTTCACTATCTTCTTTCTGGTGCTGGAACAATCAGTCATTTTACTTTAGGACCAAACTATTTTTGTTCCTGTTAATAAACAAAACTACATTGCATTATCTTGCATACAAAGGTGTACCTCTCGGTTGCTGGAACCAAGCAGGACCATGCAGGGCCCTTCCATGTCCCCTGCCTCTTGTTTGTAAAATAGCTGCAGTCTCCCAGGCCTCCCCTGAGTCACCAAAGAACAGGTTCAAGCAGTTACTGATTAGGACAACAGCAGTCACAGAATCTTTAGTTCCTCCCGAAGGACATAAGTAACAGTGTCAGACACACACTCCTAACTTGTTTTGCAGATACTAAAACCACTACAAGAGGAGAAAGCTAACTGTATGATGACCAGACTGGAGCTATGACACAAGCTGCTCCATCTTGAGCAGACCTGAACCAATGGCTTACACAATTCCAGGAACTGGCCTCAAGGAAATGGGAACAAACCAACACTGGAATTGAAGATTAACTGTGCCTGAAACAATCAACATGACACTGACCACACCGCTGCATGACCAATTTCAAGAGGATGGTCAGAGCTGACTCTGCTACTCTGCATGGAGCCCCCACCGGCACAGCCCAGAGACTTCCCGTCTTTTCCCTATCAACCCCTTTTCCCTCTCATTGGCAACTGGGAGATGGTATTGGGGACACTGGCCCACCATCTTCCCAGGTTGCCAGCTTCCTGAATAAAGCATCTTTCTTCTTCCACCAACCCTTGTCTCTGCAACACTGACTTCTGAGCGATGAGCAGCTGAACCTGAGTTCTGTTCCAGCCGATAACATCACTATGGGTCAAGTCTCATTCATAGTATATTAATACTAACTTTGAACCAAAGTTACTTCCATTTCACAAAGAAAACTAGGAGTGAATGATTGACAACTGCCCATCACACATCAGCATTTCAGGCTAGCAGAGCTCATGAACACACATAACACAACTTTACACAGCCACAAACATCCCTTACACAACTTATTCAAGTGGCAGAGACAAACACATTCATTAACACACCCACAGACAGAGCCTCTAGGTAACAAGTAAACATATGCAGCAAGAGCATATAACTTGAGCTTATGCTTAGTAATCAATGCCTCAGGTTTCTGTCTTGCTTAGAAATGACCTCGGTATCCAATGATTATCCAGTAAGTAACACAATTTAGTATCAGTTCAAGGGTTTACGTAAACTGAAGATCTGGGAATTTATCGACAAGCTAACACAGTAGAAAACATAGTTACTGTTGAAAGAAAGTTTGTCAGAATAAAAACTAAATGTGGTTAAACACAAACTTACATTTTTCATAACCTTAAACATTAAGTAGAAGTAATATGAGCTTAGTTGATGGGCACACATATATAAATTTAGGAAGAACACACCCAAGTAGAATTGTTTTAAATGTATGCCTAATACTGATAAATAAGATACGAATAACTTTTTATTAAACCAAAAATATTAAACTAGCTTCATGTGTCAAAGATTTACCTAAATTATGTAAACTTGAAGTCTTTAAATCTCTGAGTTGATTTTTTTTTTTTTTGGCTGCACCGAGGGGCTTGCTGGATCTTGGGTTCCTGACCAGGGACTGAACCTGGACCCTGGCAGTGAAAGCACCGAGTCCTAACCACTGGACCGCTGGGGAATTCCCTGACTTGATTTCAATAAGAATATTTTTCTAGCACATTTAAAGTATTAGAAGTTCTAATTCCTTTCTCTCTGAGAATTTTAGGGATATATAATTTTTATAAGCACATTTGTATCTTTGCAAGCCAATCAGGACAGAAACCCTTTAATTTAACAGACTCTACAATCTACTTTAATAGATCCAGAAGTAGGAAAACATCACATACTCGCACTGTCAGAGGTAAAGACCTTTTTGAATTACAGACACACAGACATACAGAGAAATGGAACTTTTACCTGCAGTTTTAAGTCTTAGACTTGGGTCAGGAATAAACACTCACCAGTCTAGATATTAAAGAGCCGTTCTCATCCCATTGGGCAAGAGATTCTTAATTGATTTGAGCTTGTCAAAGTAGACAAATAGACAAACAGAAAAGACTAAGAAAAGACTAACAAACTAGATCCTCTGTTACCTCTCACCTAACTGAGATTAGTTCTGTAGAAACTTAATCCCTTTAGAGACCATCAAGTCTTCAAACGACAGAGCCAAACTCAGAATCACTGCTGCCACAGATGGGGAACCACTTAGCTGGAATCTGAAAACAAAGGAGAAACACAAAAGTAATAGAAGGGGAAAGTAAAGAAACAGAAAGTGAGCCAAGTTCAAAGGCTGCTTGGGTTCACCCCTGGGAGAGGAGACAAGATGTACCTGGGCTTCACTGGCTCATGAAATACACCACTTGTTGCTGGGCTTTTACAGCTTTATTTACGTAGAACTGATATACAAAATCTAGCCCATGTTTAATGTATATAACTTGATGAGTTTGGACATATGCACACACCTGTGATACCATCACCACCATCACGGTAATATACTCATCACTTCCAAAAGGTTCCTTCTATCCCTCTGTGTGTGTGTATGTGTGTTAGAAAGACGTAACACAGCACCAGGTACATGAAAAGGTGCTCAACGTCACTAATCATCTGGGAAATGCAAATCAAAATCATCATGAGATACTACCTCACATCTGTTAGAATGCCTACAATTTTTTATTTTTTTTTAAAGATGAGAGTTGTCAAGGTGGTAGAGAAATCGTAACCCTTGCATATTGTACGCAGGCATGTAACATTGTGCAGGCACTGTGGAAAACAGTATGGAGTTTTCTCAAAATCTTTTAAATAAAATTTCCATATGATCCAGCAATCCCACTTCTGGGTGTAGAGGCCCAGCTCAGAGACACTGCAGCTTCAGTTCCAGAACACTGCAATGAAGCCAATACCGCCATAAAGCGAGTCACATGAAATTTCTGAAAAGCTTCTGTTTACACTATACTGTAGTCTGTTAAGTGTGCGACAGCCTTGTGTCTAAACAAACAATGTACATACCTTTATTGAAATATACTTTGGGGAAGAGAAATATAGATCAATGGAACAGGATAGAAAGCCCAGAGATAAGCCCACGCACATATGGTCACCTTAGCTTTGATGAAGGAGGCAAGAATATACAATGGAGAAAAGACAGCCTCTTCAATAAGTGGCGCTGGGAAAACTGGACAGCTACCTGTAAAAGAATGAAATGAGAACACTACCTAACACCATAACACAAAAATAAACTCAAAATGGATTGAAGACCTAAAGGTAAGGCCAGACACTGTCTAACTCATAGAGGAAAACACAGGCAGAACACTCTATGACATAAATCACAGCAAGATCCTTTTTGACCCACCTCCTAGAGAAATGGAAATAAAAACAAAAATAAACAAATGGGACCTATTCAAACTTAAAAGCTTTTCCACAGGTAAGGAAACCATAAACAAGACAAAAAAACAACTCTAAGAGTGGGAGAAAATAGTTGTAAATGAAGCAACTGACAAAGGATTAATCTCCAAAATATACAAGCGGCACACGCAGCTCAATATCAAAAAAACAGGGCTTCCCTGGTGGCGCAGTGGTTGAGAGTCCGCCTGCCGATGCAGGGGACACGGGTTCGTGACCCGGTCCGGGAAGATCCCACATGCCGCAGAGCGGCTGGGCCCGTGAGCCATGGCCGATAGGCCTGCGCGTCCGGAGCCTGTGCTCCGCAAAGGGAGAGGCCACAACAGTGAGAGGCCTACGTACCACAAAAACAAACAAACAAAAAAACACAAACAACTCAATCCAAAAGTGGACACAAGACCTAAATGGACATTTCTCCGAAGAAGATATAAGATTGCCGACAAACACATGAAAGGATGCTCAACGACACTAACCATTAGAGAAAGGCAAATCACAACTACGGTGAGGTATCAGCTCACACCACTCAGCATGGCCATCACCAAAAAATCTACAAACAATAAATGCTGGAGAGGGTGTGGAGAAAAGGGAACCCTCCCCCTGCACTGTTGGTGGGAATGTACATTGATACAGCCACTACGGAGAACAGTATGGAGGTTCCTTAAAAAACTGAAAATAGGGCTTCCCTGGTGGTGCAGTGTTTAACAATCCTCCTCCCAACGCATGGGACATGGGTTCGAGCCCTGCTCCGGGAAGATCCCACATGCCGCAGGGCAACTAAGCCCGTGTGCCACAACTACTGAGTCTGCACTCTAGAGCCCGCGAGACACACCCACTGAGCCCGCATGCCTACAGTCCGCGCTCCACAACAAGAGAAGCCACCGCAATGAGAAGCCCGTGCACCACAACACTGAAGCACCTGCTCGCTGCAATTAGAGAAAGCCCGCGTACAGCAACAAAGACCCAACACAGCCAAAAATAATGAATAGATAAAAATACATAAATTTTTACAAAAAAAACCCAACTAACAATAGAACTACCATATGATCCAGCAATGCCACTCCTGGGCATATACGCTGAGAAGTCCATAATTCAAAAAGAGACACGTACCACAATGTTCGCTGCAGCACTATTTACAATAGCCAGGACATGGAAGCAACTTAAGCGTCCACTGACAGACGAATGGATAAAGAAGATGGGGCACATAAATACCATGGAATTTGACTGAGCCATAAAAACAAACGAAATTGAACTATTTGTAGTGAGGTGGATGGACCTAGAGTCTGTGAAACAGAGTGAAGTAACTCAGAAAGAGATAAACAAATACCGTATGCTAACACATATTTATGGAATCCAAAGGAAAAAAAGTGGTTCTGATGAACCTAGTGGCAGGACAGGAATAAAGATGCAGACGTAGAGAATGTACTTGAGGACACGGGGAGGGGGAAGGGTAAGCTGGGACCAAGCGAGATGGAGACCAAAGGGAAAAAAAAGTGGTTCTGATGAACCTAGTGGCAGGACAGGAATAAAGACGCAGACATAGAGAATTCACTTGAGGACACGGGGAGGGGGAAGGGTAAGCTGGGACGAAGCGAGACAGTGGCGTGGACACATGTACACAACCAAATGTAACGATAGCTAGTGGGAAGCAGCCGCATAGCACAGGGAGATCAGCTCAGTGCTTTGTGTCCACCTACAGGGGTGGGAAAGGGAGGGTGGGAGGGAGACGCAAGATGGAGGGGATATGGGGATACAGGTATACATACAACTGATTCACTTTGTTATACAGCAGAAAGTAACACAACGCTGTAAAGCAATTATACTCCAATAAAGATGTTTAAAAAAATACTTTAGGGACTTCCCTGGTGGTCCAGTAGTTAAGAATCCGCCTTCCTACAGGGGGCGCAGGTTTGATCCCTGGTCGGGGAACTGAGATCCCACGTGATGTGGTGTGCAGCACAGCCGAAACAAAAAGAAAATTAAAAATACTTTACTGCTAAAAAATGCTAACCATCATCTGAGCCTTCGGCGAGTAGTAACCTTTTTGCTGATGGAGGGTTTGAAATAGTGTGAGAATTACTAAAATATGACCCAAAGACAAGAAGTGAGCAACTACTGTTGGAAATACAGTGCCAACAGACTTGCTCAACAAAGAGTTGCCGCAAACCTTCAATTTGTGAAAAACACAAGATCCGGGAAGCACAATAACTATAATAGAATATAATGTAATAGAATATAATACAATATAATATAGCCTATATATTCAAAGAAAAGGAAATCAATATCTAGAAGAGATACATGCACCTCTATAGTCATTACAGCATTATTCACCAGAGCCAAGGTAGGAAAAAAAATGCAAATTTTCATCCACAGAGAAATGGATAAAGAAAATGGGGTATATACATAGGATATTATTCAGACTTTCCTATTAGAAGGAAATCCTACCAGTTGTGACAACGGGGATATAAACAGAACACATTATGATAGGTGAAATAAGTCAGTCACAGAAGCACAAAACTGTGTGTTTCCACTTATATGAGGTGAGGTATCTAAAAGAGTCACCCATAAATTGTCAGGGGTGGGGGAGGAGAGAATGGGGAGTTGTTCAACGGGTATAAAGTTACAGTTACACAGGATGAATATGTTCTAGAGAACTGCTGTATGACTAAGCATCTCTAGTTAACGAGGCACACGATTGTTTTCGTTTGAATTAAAAAAAGTTTAATTCAATTGTAACTGACCTACAACACTATGTTAGTTCCAGGTGCATAATATCAATATTTCTGTACATTAGAAAATGATCACCAAGATTAACTCTAGTTATGGTCTAGTTACCATCCGTCACCGTACAAAGTTATAATGCTATTGATTGTATTGCCAATGCTGTATAGTTCATTCCCATGACTCATTTATTTTCTAACTGCTTATCTGTTCCTCTTAATCTCCCTCACCTATTTCACTCATCCACCTACCCTCTTCTGGCAACCACCTGTTTGTTCTCTGTATCTATGAGTCTGTTTCTGTTTAGTGACATTAGTTCATTTGTTTTGTTTTTTAGAGTCCACATACAAATGAGATCATACCGTATTTGTCTTTCTCTGTCTGACATATTGCACTTAGCATAATACACTCTAGCTCCATCCACGTTGCCACAAAATGGCAAGATTTCATTTTTTTTAATTTTTAAAAATTTATTTATTTTACTTTTGGCTACATTGGGTTTTTGTTGCTGCATGCAGCCTCTTTTCTAGTTGCGGCGAGCGGGGATTTCTCTTCCTTGCGGTGCATGGGCTTCTAATTGCGGTGGCTTAGCTTGTTGCAGAGCATGGGCTCTAGGTGAGCAGGCTTCAGTAGCTGTGGTACATGGGTTCAGTAGTTGTGGCTCACAGGCTCTAGAGCGTGGCTCAATAGTTGTGGCACACGGGCTTAGCTGCTCCGTGGCATGTGGGATCTTCCCGGACCAGGGCTTGAACCCATTTCCCCTGCACTGGCAGGCGGATTCTTAACCACTGCATCCACAGGGAAGCCCCTCATTCTTCTTCTTCTTTTCTTTTTTTCTGGCTAATAGTCCATTGTGTGTGTGTGTACAGTTATATATATATATGTATATACATATACATATATATATATATATATATACGTATACATATAAATATATATGTATATATGACACATCTTCTTTATCCATTCATCTATGGATGGACACTTAGGTTGCTCCTATACACTGGCTATTATAAATAATGCTCAATGAACATAGGGGTGCATGTGTCTTTCTGAACTAGTGTTTTTGTTTTCTTCCGAAAAAATACACAGAAGTGGAATTTCTGGATCTTATAATAGTTCTACTTTAAAAGTTTTGAGGAATGAGGTGCACTACTTTTGAAACGAAGTTTACCTGGTGATGTTAGGTGAATCCATCCAAGATCTCTGTGAAGACCTCCAAAACTGTTAAAACATAAGGGTAGGGACTTCCCTGGTGGTCCAGGGTTAAAGAATCTGCCTTACAATGCAGGGTACCTGGGTTCAATCCCTGGTCAGGACACTGAGACCCCACGTGCCACAGTGTAACTAAGGAATGGTGTGGAGGAGGTTAAGGAAAAGACCATGCCAAGCTCAGAGGCCGTTTCAGATGGCAACAAACTCCTGACATTGACTGCAAATCAAAGTTCTTTATGTGGAACAATCGAAGAGGCAGGATGGGTCCTGTTAGCAAGGTCCCCTGAGATGCCAGGTCACCCGACCCCCAGCTCCAGATGCAGAGATGTCCGGGACCCAGGCTTTGCTGGCCTGGGAAGGCTGAGGGTGCCCAGCTGCTGACAGGACACACGAGGTGGGGGGATGAGGGGGGCCGGGGGAAAGAGCTGGTTGCCGCCCAAGGCAGACGAGCGTCTGTGCAGAACTGCCTCGGCTCAGCCTCGAGAAGCCTGGCTCAGAAATCGACAGCAAGTCTTCCAGAAGCTCTGAGCATATTCCATTCAGGTGTCGCTGGTCACATCTGTGGCTGCCCGGATGAAGACTGGGGGCCCACTCGTTCACACACTGAAAGTTACTACCAAATGCAAGAGAGTGAGGGATCAGACCATGAACTACTCTAATTTTAATGCCTAAGTAGAATCACGCGCACCTTATTCTACTTTCCGGTTTTGCATTTGTCATTTCACAGAATGTGTAATTTGTGGGGCTTTTCTAATTGCTTGTCATTTTGCCCGATGCGAAAAAAACAGCACAATAAGAAAACATTATAGTTTTCACTGGTAATGGGCATAAAAATATACGCACTGTTCCTGCTTGAAAAGAGCATTAATGTGAACGTTCCAGATGATTTTCTATTTGGTGATGGGTTAAGCGGCTTGACCACATTCACTTTTATGTAAAGGGAAGATGAGAACATTGCACTCTTCTCGCACTTTAAACTTTAAGAAAATGGATTTCGGGGAACCTGGATAACAAATTAAGAAAGCAATGAGAACTGCACATATTTAGGGGTTTTAGGTTAGTGTCAAAACACAAGGGAACAACCCATGAGGTATGTGTCTTAACAGACCCCTTGGTACAGTGAGATTCCACGGACAGCCTTGTCATCACAGAGCTCAGAACTGGTTGCACGTTTCCCACAGGCCACTTTCTCAGTGTTCGGTGAACAGTGTCGGCTCACTCCCCTGCTTGGGGGCAGAGAGGACCCGTCTCCTTTCCTTTCCGAGATTCCTTTCATGAGGGGCTAGAAAGCTTAAGCACTGGAATTTCATTAAAGAAAAGGAGTATTCCTCAGAGGATTGTAAATGACACAACCCCAAGAGGACTTTCACAGCTGCGTCCCTGTGTCAGAGACCTCCCACGCATGGCCGGGGCCCAAATAACACAGAACAGGGGGGGCCCAAGGGCCGCGGTCCTAGGACGCCGCTCCCCAACCACCAGAGTCCTCCTGCTCCTCAGGGGAAAACAAAGGTGTTCTCAGACACACACAACTTCTGGAGCCAGGAAGTGAGGACCCCACCTGCCTGGCCTATCCCAGGAGAGTGTCTGATGCAGTGCCCAGAACCAGAAAGGGGACCTGAGACCCAACAGAAAGGGAACCACGAGACCGATGCATTCCTCCCCCCGCAAAGAAGCTGCACCCCAGTCCTGACCAAGGAGGGTGCTCTTCAACTAGGAATCTTATCCACACAAATGTGCTGATTTTGAGAAGCTTTTGAAATGCATGGTATTCAACCTCTCAAAGTAAAAAAAAGTAATGAATTATACAGCAACGCGGGAAAATACAGGAAAATGACAATAAACCTTGGAAAACAATGTTTACTAACAGGACCCCAACTGGAAAAATTTAGAAACATTTAAGACGCCTCTGAAAGCCAATAAGACAAGGAAAACAAAACAGAACAAAACAAAACAAAACAAGACAGTATTGGGGCAGGAAGACGGGCAGTGGACATGAACAGGCCCTTCATTTAAAAACAGAAAGACACCAGTCTGAAAAGACCACAGAATGAAGGACTCCAACTACGTGACATTCTCGAAAGGGCAAAAAAACACAGACAGTAACAAGACCAGCAGCTGTCAGGGGCTTAGGGGCACTGGTAGGGAAGGTGGCCCCCAGGGATGTTTCGGGCAGTGAAATGGTTCTGGGTGGCACTGCAGTGGTGGCTGCAGGTCATCACACCTGTCCAAACCTGAACAGTAGGACACAGAGAGTGAGCCTTGATATAAACTACAGACTCCAGGGGAGAATTAGGTGTCAATGCCGATCCGTCACTGAGATGACGCACCACACAGGGCAGAGATGTTACCAAGGGAGGGAACCCAGAGGGACGGGTATAGGAAAGCGCTGTCTGCTCGATTCTGAGTCTCCCCTAACCCTAAAACTGCCCTAATGACTGTCTACCAATTAAAAAGAAGAAACAGCTTCTAAGCACGTGAAAATACTCTCAACCTCATTCACGATTCAGAAAAACCCCAAGGGAACGTCCATACTGCTTACCGGGGCCTAGGATGAGCGGGAACACGCCGCGGCCTCGCCCCTTCCTGTCGGGCATCGCGCTGGAGCCCAGAGTCCCCCTGACTTGACCCACCGCACCCCACCCCACATTTCACGCCGTCCACAGTCTCTACACATGACATCTTTTGATCAGATGACTCACTGTCCCAATTACAATGTTTCAGTTTCTCCACAGGAAGAAACCAAAACCAGCACAGAGGGGAGGCTCTTCAGTCAACCTCAGGGTCTGCCTGCCTTCACGTCCCGCTCTTCCTGACGGGAGGCCCACATCCTAAGGAAGGAGGTCCTTACCAGCACCTCAGGAGCCTCATCCAGTCCACCTCACGCTGCTCTGAGAGCCTCGCCAACCTCTGCAGCTACCCAAGTCCTGGTCACTTCAGGGCCGTCCCCCTTCCCCGAGTCACTGAGCCACGTGCTCTGACAATGCATTTAAAACCAGGCTCGCGGACTTCCCTGGTGGCACACTGGTTAAGAATCTGCCTGCCAATGGTGGGCACACGGGTTCGAACACTGGTCCGGGAAGATGCCACACGCTGCGGAGCAACTAAGCCCGTTCACCACAACTACTGAGCCTGCGCTCTAGAGCCTGCGTGCCACAACTACTGAGCCCACGACCCGCAACTACTGAGGCCCGCATGCCTAGAAGCTGTGCTCCACAATAAGAGAAGCCACCACAATGAGAAGCCCGCGCACTGCCACGAAGAGTAGCCCCCGCTCGCCGCAACTAGAGAACAAAGCCCGCGCGCAGCAACAGAGACCCAACGCAGCTGAAACTGAATAAGTTAAATAGTAAACAAATAAAAAATTAAAATGAATGAGTAAATAAATAACTAAAAGCAGGCTCTGCTTTGTCAGCACTCTGGAGTTCCCTACGTATCGACGGGCAGGATTCCCATCCTCTCCTGTAATTACGTCTGTGAAGTGCCTTTCCCGAGGAGCATAGAAGCTCCTGGAAGCAGGGAATTGCTTCTTAAGATCACATGCACAACCTGAAGACATTTGATGCTTATGGCAAAGATAAAAGACAGAACACTAGATGGTGTGAAGGGTCCTTGAGGCCAAGAGCCAGGAAAGCAGGACACTTCCTCTGGGGACCCTTCCATCAGCAGAGAAGAAAATGTCCGTGGCCAGAACTGGCACTCAATTCGCTTTGAGCTGAGAAGCACCCATGTAATTACATAGGCTCCCCAAAGAGTAATTACTCCCACATTTAAGAAAGGAGATGGCTTTCCAGGCAGGGAAGGCAAGTACAGTCTTCCCAGCTGGATGCACTGTGTGTGCTGATGGTCACGATGGAGCTGGGCCCCAGAGCTCTGCTCTCCCCTCAAACCCCCAACCTCACCCTCACCCTCAGCTGAGGAGCTGCTTCCCTGAGAACAGAGAAGCCATCGGAGGGCTTCCCCACCTGCAACCCTGCTCAGCCATCCCCTCCCCACTCCAGGACCACGGGCAGCAGCTCTCCCCTCCCCCACACGCATCTACTGGATCATTCCCACTGTTATTTCTCCCATCACAACACAACACAACACAACACAACATCCTCCCCGGACCTCAGCTCCTACCTCAGCTACTGTCCAGTTTCTATTTTCCCCGTCACAGCAAAATGTCTTGAAAAAGTTGGGACCAGAACAAACCCAGTTCTCCCACTCCTCTCTCCTAAGCCTCTCCGATCAGGATTTTACCCCACAGATCCATCCAAACGCATCATCAGCGAGGTACGACCTCCCCCCAGTGCTAGGCTCGATGGTTAATGGCTCCGCGGAACGGCAACCTCGTTTGTCCAGTCACCCAGGGAACCTCTAAAGTGCTTCCCACATGCAGACAAAACGCTGTGATTAATATTTTAGGAGAAATACTCAGCGTGGAGAATACACTTGAGCTGCTGGAGGAAAGAGGTAGCGGCACAGAAGAAAAGTTTCTGTAACTACAGGAATGAACAGATGAGCTGTTTTAATGGTAGCAAGTATGGGATGAAGGAGAACGAATAAAAACCACTTAGAAGACGACATTAACAAGGCTCACACTACAACGTGGTAACAGAGGATGGAGAACGACTTTAGAATGAACTCATTTTTCTGGGCAGGTGACAGGCTGGATGATGCAACGATGAGCCACCAGGGACAACAGGACAAGGCAAGGGGCAGGGGAGCTGTAAATAATCATTTCTGGATCTACTGGATCTAGTAATCCGAGGTGCCCTTTGGACACCATAGAGATGCTGGCAAGTGGCTGGACAGAGGCATCTATCTGGTCCAGGTGGGAGAACTGACAGAGTTGGAGGTGAAAAGCACCAGAGGGTGAGATCAGACGGGTTGAAGAGTCATGAACCAAGGGTGAAAAGACAACACACAAAGAGGGCGGAAGAAAGAATCAGTCAGGAAGACAGCAAGGAGAGATCTGTCACAGAAACCAACAGAGCAGACTCTGCAGATGGCAAGGCGACAGTAGTCTGAGGTGACGACTGGCAAATCTCCACTGCTTTGTATGCTGGATGCCAGGTCACCTCAACCGGATCAGGTTCCGTGGAGGGGCAGAACCAAGACCGCAGGCTGCACTATACAATTCAGCTGGGAAACAAGAATCTTTGCCAGAGACCGCACTGCATGGTGTGTAACGCTACCCTCTGAGATTGTAAGAGACAAAGAGCGAAATTTACTGGAAGGGTGACAAGGCTGTTCTTCCAGATGATCCTCATTGCATCCCTCGACTGAGCACTGAAAACAATGTACCTATGTGACAACGGTGTTCTACTGAACAGACAAGTTATATGCACTGAGTGCTCCCTGGACAGCATGCTCTCGTCTTACAGGAAGCACAAGGAAGGCACCAATGTCAACACGTTAGGGGCTGTCACTCAGGAAGTCTCGCGGCCTACAGCGGGATCCTCAAGGAAACCTTTTTTTTTTTTTTTCTTTTTGCGGTATGCGGGCCTCTCACTGTTGTGGCCTCTCCCGTTGCGGAGCACAGGCTCCGGATGCGCAGGCCCAGCGGCCATGGCTCACGGGCCCAGCCGCTCCGCGGCATGTGGGATCCTCCCAGACCGGGGCACGAACCCGTATCCCCTGCATCGGCAGGCGGACTCTCAACCACTGCGCCACCAGGGAGGCCCCTCAAGGAAACCTTTTAACGCTCGAGAACAAAAGTGCTTCGGCAGGACAATGTAAGTCAAGCAAGGGATGGTGTTTTGCCACAAATGTCAAGAACACGAGGCTTGTACTGTGGCTCTAAGAGGATCCTGGGATCTACACGTAGAACTTGCCAGAAACACTTGGTGCTAACCTGCTCCTCTACGCTTTGTCTAACCACATCTTTTACCTACTCCTACTTTCCCATTTTAACCTTTGAACTATTCGCCTCCCAAGGTGTTATCACAAAAGAACAGCAGCAGGTAAACACATAAACAGCAAAACTCACCAGAGGCTGATTCATTTTCCGCTGCTCTTGGAACAACGTGCAGGACTGTGACAGTGGAAGCGGACCTGGAGAAGGAAAACGCAGGCAGTGAAGCTACGACTGAAGCGGCTCGGGGTGCACGAGCACCCGCCCCGCGCTCCACAAGAGACCCCTGTGGGAGACCCGTCCTTTCACCTTCAGAAGGGCCTGTGAGAATAAGGAGGGAGCAACCACCCTCAGGTCTGTAACTCCCACGTGACTGTGGTACCTGAGGGGATACTTTATTTTTCCGTAGCGAGTGTACATTGAATCCTATTAAAATAAACCTCCGTCATTAAATATGAAATTTAAAAACGCTTATAGTTTATCTCTTCCAAGTCTGTTAACAACTTAGATCAGAACATCCACAGGATACCCAGAATAAAGGGACACACTCAGGTGCGTTTCAGTCTTGCCATGATTTGTACAAACTTTACAAACTTAAGTGCGACGCTCGAAAACATCTTTTATTAAAACTGACTTTAAGTGGACAGAACACCTGCCCTAGGAGTTTGGAGTCCTGTGAGCGACCCCACGTGCACACCCGGTGAGGATCCAGGACACGTCATCTCCCTTCTCAGGCCCCATCGCTTCCCTCCTCACCCGAGGCAGCAGGACAGAAGCCCTGCAGACTCGTCCTGCACCGATTACACTGGGCGACTCCACAGGGCACAACCCAGGGGGGCGGCGGACGCTTACATTAGACAACCAAGGTGCTGACGCGCCTCGAGACACACGCGCGAGATGCCGAGACGGCGACAGGAGGGGGAGGACGAGGAGGAGGTGGAGGATCGGGGTTGGACGGAGGGGAGGACGCGGCACGTCCCGGTCGAGCCTGTGGACCCTGCTCCCCCAGGACACCCGGAGCTCACAAGTCCCAGGGGAGCCCCATCCGGAGCAGCCAGCCCTGTCCTCCAGCCCGGCCCCTCCACCTCCGGGAAGCGGTCAAACCCTCCAGGTGGCTCTACCGCGGGGCCCAGGGCGGGCTACCCCAAGCCCTGCTCTTCAAGGGCCGCAGGCTCCACAACCAACTAAAGGCCTGCAGACGCAACACCTACCCCGTGGGGACTCGCTCACCGGCCCCGCGCTCCCGAGGCTCCGGTCCGGGGGCTGCTCCTCGGGCACGCTCCTCTTCCGGGGTCTCTATTTTTAAAATATTTATAAGTAACCCATTTTGTAGAAAACACCTATCTTTCATCATAAGAATTATGACACTTTATACTTTCATTCCAGCCTAACTTTTATACTCTATTTTCTACCATTTGGCAACTTATACCCTACGCTCTAGTCAAAAAGAATCTCATTTACAGTCACTTAAATATATTGTGTTGGTTCTCAAGTCCAGGATGTTCCTTCTGCCTGGTATGCCCCTGACCTTCTCTCCACGTGGAACATTCCTACTGACGTTCAAAACCTAATTCCAAGACCCCCTCATTGTTGGCATTCTCTTTAATATCCCCTAGAAGGGTTACTGACTCCAAGTTCTGTTTTACAAATTTATATTTTTATGATCTATTTATTTAATAGCCTATCCCTATTCGATTGTAATGAGTTGTTCATGTATCTCTCACACTCTCTTTTGAGTTCCTCTGGCCTTTATTTTTTCTTTTATCTCTTACCCATAAGCACCGTGCTTGCCCCATAGTACGTGCTCAACGTGTTGGCTGAGTGAAAAAAGACACCTTTTAGCTCTAATCATTTGTGAAATTTCATTTAAAATGACATCAGATTACCCTTTGTTTCCTAACTTAATTTCTAGTACTATACTATAGAATGTACACTCAGAACATCGTCAGTGGCCTACAGAAACAGTGTTCTCACTGGACTTCATGCATATAGTCAACCCCCTTATAACTTTCTCTGGCATACAACTGCCAGACATGTTATTAAAAAAAAAAAAAAAAAAAAGATGTACCAACCCCTCACCTATTAGAAGACTTCCAGAAGCTCTCCATTCCTTATGGTATCTTTTCTACTTGATTTTTCAAATACCTCTGTCTTACTTAATCTATTCAGAACTGCCTTTTCCACCTTTGGCTTTTCATTTTCAATTTCATTCATATCATTATCTGCACTTAACCATTGAACCTAAGCATATTTCAGTTTCTTATGCAAGTTTCCTCACTAGAGGTCAAAGGGGCAAGGACTATTGTGATAAAATATTAAATAAACAGACGATAGAACTTTGTTCTATTGGTCTGGGAAAATTACTACCTGAAACAAAATAATTCTGGAAACTGAAGGGATCAGACCAGTCAGCTTTGTTTACTTCAGACTCAAATCAATGTCTTGTCTTTACCTGAGCTCTGGTTACATTTAGAAAAAAGTACTGTAAATACAGTGAATGAGCAAGGCCACTATCTGAGACGTGTCTGGGTCCTTAGTATAGTAACTGGGGGAATGGTAAGCGTTGGTCAATGTTTGCTGATTGATGACTCAATAAATCTGGTTAAGCCTCACCATCAGAATTCCAGATTTTTTAACAAGCTTCTCAGTCTTTTCAACCCAAAGAAAAAACTAAAGAAAACCAGATGACAAGAATTTCAAATTGTAAAATATCCTGGTTGTCAAATTTAAATAGGGATATCCTGTGCAATGGAGAGGCTGGCTGGTGCCAATTTCACATTTTGTTCTCTAGTGTCCGGACGAAGCCTGCTCTGCCAGTGAGCTGACAGGTCGAGAGCACTCCAGCTTCCACAGACACCCGAGAACTTTCTATTTTTCATGGTCTTCCTGCCTTACCTAAGGGAAGGACTATATTCACAATGAAAAGAGTTATGATTAATCACCAATAGAGAGATTCTTCCACTTTCTGGGTGCCCACGTTAAAAGTCTGGTGTAGTCAACACTCCCTCTAACATAGATCGTGTATTGAAATGAGAAAACTATCACCTAATATGGCCAGAGAGATGAAGGGACTTGGCCCAGCTGAGCCCAGGAGACACCTCTAATTCAAAACCTCAACCATTAACCTAGTGATTGTGATCAAGGAGACTTACAGCACATAAGAGATTCAAAAAGCATATTAATCCACCTCCGGCAACACTGCCAGTTTAAAAGAATGATTAACCTTCTCTCCCACTTGACTCAACCTGGCTATGTATTATACCACTCTAAATGCTAGCAGACTCTATGCTTATGGCTTCCATTAGGTAGCACTTAGTATACACAAAAACTTTCTTCAAGAAGTAATTACTTTTGAAACCATAAACGCTTCAGTTGGGAAAAGAGAAAAAGAAAGGAGGTGCAAGTAAAGGGAACTAGGAAAAAATAAGAAAATACCCTCAAATATAAACATGTTCATTCAAAAAATAATTTAAAGGGGATTTAAACGATACTAGGTGAGCATTTATTCTGTTTCTGCTTTAAATAAAGCATTCTGTTCTATTTGTTAGGTGTTGTACTGGTTTAGTATCTAATGTCTGTTAAAAACCTCTCAAAAGAGATGTATTCATTCTGGTATCCTAAGCACCTATCTGGATGAACAGCACAAGCAATGGGAAGTCATGGGGCATAATGGACCTTGCAAAGGCTCTGGAATCCATCTCTTACTTATGGTCTTTGAGACTCAGGCTCCTCCTCTATGTAGTGTTCATAAAACTTAGTGGAGATAGAACACTAGGGACACAGAAGGTCAAAGCAGGTATTTACTATGACTTTTCAAATATCTTCCTTTAGGAAAACAAATATATTTTATTTGCAATGAGGCTTTCTTGTGAATTTTATTCTTCTAAAGAAAAATATTTTTAGTGAACAATTGATTCGTTTGCCTCCCTGTGCTACTTTATTGACAATACTCAGGTAGGGGTGGTTTTCTCTCAAGCAGTTACCTCCATGTGATTTGTATTTCAGACCTTCCTAAAAGCATGTTTTCCTGCTCTTTCTTTCCACCCCATCCCAGCTCTACTTAAAATATTGTGATCCTCTATTAAAATGCACAGAACCCTGGGAAAATAAGGAGAAGCAAAATGTTTGTCACTGCCAGCTCTGGTATGCATATATCAGAGAATAAATTATAACTGATGAAGACGGAAATGGGACCCATATCTGTCTGACTTCAGAAACCAGAAGTGTAGGGCTTCCCTGGTGGCGCAGTGGTTGAGAGTCCGCCTACCGATGCAGGGGACACGGGTTCGTGCCCTGGTCCGGGAAGATCCCACATGCCATGGAGCGGCAAGGCACGTGAGCCATGGCCGCTGAGCCTGCGCGTCCGGAGCCTGTGCTCCGCAACGGGAGAGGCCACAACAGTGAGAGGCCCGCATACAGCAAAAAAAAAAAAAAAGAAAGAAACCAGAAGTGTAGCTACTACAAGCTGATGAATTGGAACTCAGATCAAGGCCTAGAGTGGAGAGGAGTCTTCTGATCAGAAGGGGAAAGTAAACAAAGGGCAGCGTTTAATTATTTAATAATAAGTAAGAGAATGACTATGGTGTTTTTACAGAACAGGATATAATATTGAAATAAAAACCCCCAAAGTGACACAGAAACATAATGCAATCCTCTTAAGCTACAACCCTTCCTAAACCAAACCATACCATTCTCTTCACACAGCCTGGAAAGTCAAAAGAAAGGGGATACTGATCTTCATCACACTGGCATTAGAAGCAGATCTAGTTTTAATGAAGTTTTACTTCATGGACTGAAGTTTCCCCCAAAAAAGGGTAAGCTTTTTTCTCAAGAAACATCACTGTGTAATAATCAAGGAGCCAGGGATGGTGGTATTCATTGTTCTAAGTACAGGGATTTGTTTTGCAGAAAGAAGTACCAATCAGAAAGAGAACTGACCAATAATTACTTAACTGCTTCAGAAGTAGATTTCTAAATCTACTTTTAGATTAATTGATAGTTAGAAAAATCTTACTAAGTTTATTCATTTAGAGGAAATCTGTGCAAGCCTCTGAAACCAAGAGGTATTGTATCAAAAGAGATAAGGTCACTAGACACTTATGTAAGAGCTACTTCTTCCTCAAATGGCCACCATATAGTCATTTCTGACTATTACATTACCAAGAAGTAACAATGCACCTTTAGGAAACTAGTATGAAAGAAAAACATAATAAAATTTTTTGCAGGTGACTCTTTGATCTCATAGGTGTGTGTTAATTTTCCAAAGTTGGGACTGGATCCCGCCTTTACAAAATACTCCTTGAAATATCGCATTGAAAATCTTCTCTTTTACTCCTTATTGTAAACACTGTGTATGTTTTTAAGAAGACCAATAAAAAACTATGGACTATGGGGCTTCCCTGGTGGCGCAGTGGTTGAGAGTCCGCCTGCCGATGCAGGGGACATGGGTTCGTGCCCCAGTCCAGGAAGATCCCACATGCCACGGAGCGGCTGGGCCCGTGAGCCAGGGCCGCTGAGCCTGCGCGTGCGGAGGCTGTGCTCTGCAACTGGAAGTGCCACAGCAGTGACAGGCACGTGTACCGCAAAATATATATATATATATATATATTATATATATATTTATGTGTGTATATATATATATATATACACACAAACATATATATATATATGGACTATAAAATTATTTTTCCAGTAGTGAAATTATGGAGAATATGACTTGCATTTCTACTGTATTCCCGCAAAAAGAGGAAGTCCTTTTCCACAAAGACTCTCATCAATGTTAACTCTGGGAGAGAAGTACTTGTAGTTGTCTCATGCTTTGTGGTGAAAGACTCGCACTTTTCCCCGTCTCTATTGTGGGAAACAGGGCACACTTTGGGCTGAGCATTCATGCTGTGGTCGGAAAAGAAAGAAACGAAAAATACCCTCATTAACACTGCTCTTTAACAAGTTCAGCAAATGGGCCTCAGGCATTCTAAACAGCAGCAGTTAAAAAATAACTTTAGATTTCATACATTTCTTCCAGTAGGATGAAAAGCTGAGGTATGTTAACTTTAATTTTATGGTTTGGGTGAATACAGAGTTCGATTACTCCCTGTCAAAGCAGAAATCAGCCTTTTACAGGGAGTAAGTGCTAATTAAGCAAAACAGAGTAAGCATGTTATATGAAGTATATTTGATTCTTTCCTGTGCACTTTGGCTGCACAAGCTCTAACCACAGTTTCCGTAGGGACCATCAGTGCTCCCTAAGAATGCCAATGCAGTGTTCCGTCCAGTTAGTGGGGTGCAGAGACCACTCAGAATGCTGATGCTTTCCACAAAGGAGATGGGGCTAGGGAGGCAAATGCAATCAGGGAGTATTACCTCTGTCTCGTGTGCCTGCTACAAAACAGTGTCCTCTCAAGACTACTCTATCCCTTCTTTGCTTTATACGTGTATGTGTAAGTTTGTGTAGGTAAGCTTTACAAGTCTCTCATAAGAGAAAACTGAAAATGCCCAGGAAAAAGACAAAACTGCTTCAACAGAGAAAGGTCTCTCTGTTCCAGTTGACGAGGATATAGAGTTAATAACAGGAAATATCCATCCCCTGAAACTGTAGGAAACATGGATGCTTCCACAATTTACTCAAAGTCTCACTGACCAGGCTGTAATTTTAATTATTATTTCTTATGATTATGGTAGATAAAAAGTCTCAGTAGTATGCTAAAACTCTTTAACACTTGTTGACCTTTTTTCTTGATAGCTTTCCTCCTGCCAGGCTCCAGCTAACAGTAGCAGTAACAGATATCCAGATCTTAAGAGGATAGAAGTATAATGGTGCACTGAATATGGAAAGGAAGAACCAGTAATGGTTCCTATACATTCATAACGCGAATCAGCATCAAACTAAGGAAAAAAGCTTCCCCAAGAAGAAGTTGACAGCAAATAGTTTCGCCTCTTAATGCACTGAGGAAACAACTTTGAAGTTATCCGTAGCCACCGCTTCTGAAGCGACCAGTAGCTTTGCAACTATTAGTTTACTTGTATTAGATTAATTTATATTAGAGTTTATTTAATGTAATTGCTCACAAATTTTAAACCATTTTGTAGAGTAGTGTTCTGTATCTGTTTAAATGAAATGCTTTCCTAAGCTCAAGATCAGTGTTTTTATGTTGTGTAAATTATGAAATTACTGTGGAATATCTGGTAAACTTGATAGGAAACCCCAGATGTCAGCACTTTGCTGGGCAAGATTTAAAGTGGCCCACACCACTAACCCTCATCAGGAGCAGTAGCAGTGGGCTAAGTCATAAGGGCACGCCCATCCATTACATTCACCCAGGATACCGTGAGTGAGAATCAAAGGGCAGTCAGAGACCTCTACGCTCAGATTCCACTGCCAAGAAATGGCCTAAGTCAGCTCTTGTTGTTGAAGAAAATAACCCTTTAGGAATCAGACTGAATCCTATTTTAAGTTTTAGAGGAGGAAGGATACTATTTAAACATTGATGAAATGTGCCTCTCTTTTTTTATCAGCATAGAAATTTATTGGAATTCAAAAGAATATGGTTATATTTAGCATAGTGTAATAATGATCTAAAGCACGTATCATCGCTGGCTCTGAAACAGTTCTAAAGATGTCATTCTTTTGAAGTAAAAAATATGCAGTAAAAATGTACAAGGAAGCAAAAATATGAAAAAAAACAGTTTGCTGAGTATGGGAAGTTGTTACAAGAGGGGCACACCAAGATAATTGTAACAGAGTCCAAATTACATAACATGCAGCAAGGAGTTCTCTTGCTTTAACAACTCCTAGAAAATAAACCAGTAATCTCAATGCAAGAATATCACCACTGGGATAACAGGACAAATTTTCTGAGGCACACAGGTAGTAATTCACTATACTTCCCCTTTCTCTAATACCTTTTCTCACACCAATTTCTTTTCTTTCCTCGAGGATAGATTTTATCCTGTTGAAAACAATTTTAGTTTTATTTGTAAAGTGGAGTAAATAATATCCTGAGTGAAGTAGGCAGCGTTTTAGCTGAAGATGCTCAGGAATCAAACTTTTGAAAAAGGCCAATCAGCTAGCTAGCTAGCAGTTACCATCAGTGGCTTGCAGAAAAAAAAATTACAGATGATGTTTGTTAAATAGATAAAAAGAATAAGCAGTTTAAAATGGGTGAAAAATCCCAGGATCTATTGTGACCTAGACCAGAGGTCCCTAACCTTTTTGGAACCAGGGACCGGTTTCCTGGAAGCAAATTTTTCCAGGGAGGGGAGGCGGGGTGTGTGGGGTTCAGGCGGTAATGTGAGCCATAGGGAGCGGCAGATGAAGCTTATAGCTGGCTTGCTTGCGACTCACCTCCTGCTGTGCAGCCCAGTTCCTAAGAGGCTGTGGACTGGTACCCGTCCGAGGCCAAGGGGTTGGGGACCCCTGACCTAGACACTCAAAAGCAGACAGTTGACCTTTGATTAAGCCCATTTTCCTGTGGAGTGAGCCATAAGGGGCTCCAAGACACAGTTTCGTTTCAATGTTTCAGTGTTCACAGCCAGAGGGCAAACTCAGAATGTCTCCTCCTCTTGCAAAAACTGGACCACGAATGAGAAGTAGCCCTTCACGCACAACATCCCTGCAGATCTGATGGGCTTGACTGCCCAGAAGGATTGGGCTCTTCGTGCTGGTAGCAGAGCCTCATGCTAATCCCAGATCCTTAGCCATGAGTGTTGCTCCAAATCCGCCCTGATAGTAATTAGCCAGGTGAACTCCATCCATCACCCCAGGTACAGGATTGTAAGTGTCACTTGACCAACATCATCCTAAGCTCTTATTTAGGATTTTAGCCAAGAGTTTTGGGTCAAGCCCTAACCTGAGTCCCAGATTCATAGCTTCAGCAGTTCCAATCCTACTAATAGCTAACAGCAAGTGTTTGCAGATCTTCAAAGCCTGGCCAGTCCCGACAGCTCCACGATGCACCACATGGGAGCCCATGCACCACAGCAGCTCAACCCCTCCCATCCTAAGTGTGAGGTTGCCAGACCGAGCCGTTCCCACACCACCAGAAACAGGGGCATCCGAGAAAACTGCTCCCATTTTCTCAACTTCTTTGGCCAATTCTCTCAAAACCATAGGATCAACAGTACTGGAATCTATTAATAGTCTTTCTTCACTTTTTTTTGAATTCCATTTGCTCCAGTATAAGCTTCTAGCGCACTGATGCACTGTAATAATTCTGTCACCTTTTTCGGCTACATCCGCTGCAGAAGACACTACCGGGTTCACTTGCATCTAGCAGCTCTTTGCATGCATCAGGGAACACATCAGCAATAGTGAGTGGCTAGCCATGTTTCAAGAGCTCTTTTGCCATTGGATTCCCCACGTTGCCTACTCCAATGAATCCAACTGGAGTCTTGGAAGCTACTGACCTAGATAGAACACAGCGCTTCAAGGCTGGCCACCGACGGCTGCTGTGGACGACTCCCTGTACCAGAGGCAGGAGGTGGCTCCACGGAGACGGAAGGAGGCTGACACGTTGCCCGCGCCCCTCCTTCCCACGGTGACCTCCTCGACCCCCGGCTCACCCACTGGCTGCTATAGGGTGTGTGGTGCGGAGGGCCGGCTCGGCTGTGGCGATTCTTAATACCTCTTTGGTACTAGGTTACACATACAATTTCACCTAGTGAGCGATTTAACAGAAGGAATTTTTTTCTACGGCATTTTTGTGGCACGGCAGATAGAAGCGAGGTCACTATTTCTTTGAAAAACTGAACTAAAAATTTATAGAAAGTCATGATTCATTCTACAAATATGCTGAGTCAAAGAAATGTGGAAATTGATGCGATGGAGGAAGAGCGCTAGACTTCCCTGATGCTCAACTGGGACCTTTCTTCTGGTGTCAGAACATGGTTGTGTAACTCCTGTAATCCCAGTGGATTTTCCAAAAATTCCAGAATCTTCAGATTTTGGTAGCCCCTGTTTACTGCCTTTGCCCCCCCATGCCAAACCCCCACCCCACCCTGCACACATTTATTTTTTGCCCGTTGTCCTCCGGGGGGCTTTATATAGTTATTGCAGCAGTTTGTTAGACTACTGACCCCCAGTGAAAATGCCCCTCTCCCCCGTTTTCTCACCCTGTGTAGTTTTGTTCCACCTTGACCTGGGTTTGGTCACATGACTTGCTTTGGCCCAATGGCATATCAAGAGCTGAAGCTTGGAGAGTACTCGTGCTTTAGGGCTTGTCCTCATGGAAACCTGACATGTTAGGAAGCCTGGCTAACCTAGTGGAGAATAGGCCCAGGCCACAGCCAGCACCAATGGCCAGACATGTGAAAGCAACCAGCCCCAGTCCAGCAACCAGATGATGGCAGCCTCAGGAGTCACCTCAGGTGAAAGCAAGACAGATCCACCCAGGGGATCCCAGCCCATTCTGCTGATTCACAAATTGTGAGGAGATAAAGTGCCTGCTGTTTTAAACCACCAAGCTTAGGAGTAGTTCATCACACAGGAAGAGATATAACTATCTTCACTGTTAGATTATCTTCCCATTTTATACCATGTTTCCCCTCAAACGACTGTTCCTTTATCCAAGATTCTAGAAAAGAAATAACAACTGATGAGGCTGACAGAGCCTTAACATTTTTTAAAAGCTTTATAAACTTTTAAAATAACTATGTTAAAAAAATCAATATTTATTTGATCACAAAATTATTTTCTTCAGTTGCCTTAAGAAGTAATGCAGAATTGCACTAAGTTTATAAATCTGGAGGCTCTAAAAATGTGTTATTCCTTGGATTCAAGTCCTAGTGTACTTTATGTGGGCATTCACGTTTGCAAAATGATTCCAGGAAATTTGCGATTTCATTTTACAACTTTGGCCTAAGGAGTCTTATGATATTTTACCTGAGAAAAATAATACATTAATTCCACTTTCAGCTATTAAACCCATGGCTTCCTGTATTTTCTAAATTCCCTATCAGTAAAGAAGACTACGTATAGCGTACAAGACTGTCATGATTAGGAGGAAGGTAGTACAGAAAGAGCCTGTCAAATTAGGCATTGCCCAGTCCTGTCAGTATACTAACGTGGGGAGCCACAGGCAGCTTGAAGCCTGGAAAAAAGACAGATACAATGTAATGATTATCCTAAGGATCCGGATAATGAGTCCTATGATTTTCTTTTAAATATTAATGGCAGAGGATTCTGGGGAAATGATGGTGGCTACAGAGAAGATTTTTATTCCTGAATATGCCACCCCTCCCCTCAATACACAAGCCCCCACCCCCACAAAGAAGAAAGAAAAGCATCTAGAATAGCAAGATCAAAAACCCACAGACAACATCTACAACAAGGTGTCCACATGAACTGCAACATACAGACAGGTAGGAACAAATCAACAACAGGAAAAAGACCTACATATGTGTATCCCAAGGTGTGTGGGAGGAAGATGAGGGAAGGACTCTCTCTCTCTTTCAGGAGAGCCAAAGGTTACTATGGTTCAAGAACTCACTGAGATTGAAAAACACTGAGAAGAGCGACAGAAACCAGGAGTGAACGTTGCAGGCTCCACTTTGCAGCTGAGTGCAAGAACTTTGAAATGTTCTGAGGATGCCAAGTGTTCTGGGGTCTGTGAAACCTTGACACCTATCAAACCAAAGCACCATTCCAGAACAAACCCCCATACTCAACAAGGACAAGAAAGAGGAGCCCTGGGTAAATGGGCAGAGGAGGGCCAAGGAGGAAGATTTTAGAAATTTTAAGGTCATTTTTAAAAATTATGTTGTGAAAATAATAGAAGATAGTGAGCCCTGGAGTTCTGAAGCTAGAAATTATATTCTGATCTATGATTCCCTCCTAAAGTGGAAACTTATTTCATTTAAAAAGGAGTGACAGAAGAGTATTCCACTCACATCCTGTAGAAAATCAGTGAGAAAAAAAAAGAAAAAAGAAGGGTGAAAAGAAAGTTCCAGCAAATCCTGAAAACGTGACAGAAAGACACGTCCACAGAACAAATGAAATTTATTGCCTGATATTGCGGAAAAAGTAAAAGAAATTTTAAAAGGAATAGAAACTGGTTTTAAGAAAAACATAAAAGAAATTAGAAAAAATCAGAAATGAAGTGATTGGAGAATAGCAAGATTTGAAAAGGTGAAAAAATTCAGTAAGTAATTTGTTTAAAAAAAATCATGTCTCGAGAGAAGGTTAAACTAGAAGGAACACAAGTTTGAATAAACACAGTGGATAATGCCTCCTTGGAGAAATAGCTGATTTCAAATCCAGCATAAGAAACGAACTACATGTTCCTGTTACACCTTGTCGTACAAGAGAGCTGGGAAGACTTCAAAGACTACTGTGGTTGTGTGGAAAGGACTCAGGAGCCAACATGAACAGGATCCGTGAACCTAAGAGGGGACCATCTCTGCATCGATATTTATAACAACCTCACTGAAAACAACAACAAAGAAAGAAAATACCTCATTAGTCATCTTCGGAAGCTACTTTGCAGTCAACCTTTCTCTCTCCTGTTTTTTCTTTTTTTGTAAAACTGGTAAATAAAATAAAAGAAACATTTATTCTTCCTTTCCTAATTAAACTGTAACTCAGGGCAACCAAGTAGTTGATGAAATAATGTTCTAGCTAGTAAATGAATAATAATCTCATTAGTAGAATATCACCATTTGGTACCCTTAAGAAATTAATGGATCTAGACATTGATCATTAATGGCTGCAACGTCACAGTAAGACAGACACTTTATAGTTCCTTTTGGAATTCATCAATATTATCTATGAAGTAAACTTGACAAAAAATCACACCTGAATTATGTCAGTGCTCTAGATCTATCTACCAACTGACAGTAAATACATGGGCCAAAGGAGCATGATAAATATATAAGCATAAAGGGGATGCAATCAGCATAATCCAGACAGTTGGGAACCCTACTGGATGAATGCTTTGAATTCAATGACAAACACTTGCAAGAAAAATGAGCAAATTGAGTTCTTTTAAACCTATACTTTAAAAGAAATTGTGTTTGGATCAGCAATCAAATAAATAATGGTTATTAAAATAAAAATACATTTATAGGACAATCAAGGAAACATGAACTGACTGGCTATTTGTTGATATTAAGGAATTATTATTATTTGCGGATGTGTGATAATGACACAGTTGAGCTTAAAAAGGGCAGTTCTTGCATTTTAGAAATATGTATACTGACGTTTTCACTGGGAAAAAGAAACCTGGGATTTGCTTTAAAATTGCTGGGGATTATGGCGGTAGTAGTCAGAGAGGATGTAGGGAAAATATATTGGCCTGAAATTGACATTTGATGAGAACAACTGATGAAAGCTTCTACTTCTTTCTTTTTACTTCTGTAGATGTTTGAAATCTTCCATACTAAAACATGTTTTATAAATGTAGATGGCTTGCAATTTGCTCTTCTGAGCTCTCAGAAGGCAAAAAGCCATTCTTAAATTAGGAGCTTTCTTCTCTAGCCAAGAATTCTAATGATAATTGTGTCCCAACTGGCCAGTGCACTCAGAGTGCTCTGAGATCTGTTGGTGGAAGAAAATAAAGAAACTCTTTAGTCTTAGAAGAAAACAACAAAGAGTAAAGGCTGCTGCTAGGTCTAGGGCAATAGTGTAGTATCAGCATAAGGCAAAATATTAGTTTCTTCCAAAATCCACTTGTTACTACTGTGTATACTTTTGCAGCAAAATACCTTTTCTACATTGTCAGCATTAAAGTAAATTTACTATTTAGGTGGCATTTAAATTATCTTATGCTCAAAGCCTAGAAAGAATCCCCTAGGCTGAAATGACATTAAATCTTATTTTGGCCATTGTAGTGTATTCTCCAGTCCTACTTGCTTTGTCTATAACTGTCCTAAAAAGGTGTGAGGAGATCTGCCAATATTAATGCCAGGATTCAAAATGAGTTCTTTGCAGCTTGCTTCCTTCAGGATCTTCTGCCCTCAGACCCATGTATTTACTTAATGCCTCAGATTACTGTATATGTCACATCTTTCCAACTAGAAGACAAGCTCCTTTAAGGGCAGTGACTAGTCTCATCAACATCGAATTTACTCCAACACCAGTGCTTTCAAAATGTGTGTTGCTTAGTATATGTCTGACCATAAGAAGTTATAGAAACAATTCTACTCTAACTAAATAATACTACTACTACTACTATTTCTACTACTACTGCTAATAAAATGTATGAAATAGAGTATACATGGGAAAATAAAGATAACACTGGAAATCCCAGACTATAAAATGAATGATCCCAAAGCCACTTGCCAATCCATTGACTGTAAACAGTTACTTGTGAATTGGTCAACGTTTAAATGCATAATTGAGAGAAGGGTTAAAACAAATTTTATTACCAAAAAACACAATTTTTATACCTACAATTTTTGAACTCAACTAACCTGTAGTTTTAACAGAAATAGATGAGATTCAAAGTATTCATTCAGGTTCCTAAATGATCCATTCCCTACCTTTCCTTATGAAACAATCAGTTATAACTCTAATAATTTGTCAAGGATTCACCAATCTCTACTTCCTTTATTTTCCAAGGTTTGGTATCATTACAAAATCAAGTCCTTTGGCGGAATTTAATAGTTTCAAAATCCCTCATCAGTATTATTCACTGGGATAAAATAATATGAAAATTTAACAAACACTGACTATGTGCTGAGAAATGATCCTTCAGTGATTCACTCCAGGTGGAGACTAGCATTCAGGCTGCACCTGAGGTAGAACTTGAATTCCAAAGTGGACCTTTAAACCACAGCTCAGCTTCTCTTTTTAAAACCATTAGAAATAAACCTGTTGCCTGACCTTTGAGATTCTGCAAAGAGACCATATTTACATCTTTTGTCTCTTTTAACTTCCCTAGTCCCCTTCTCTACTTTCAGAATAGTGATTCCCAGATAAGTACAATGAGTTCAAACAGTGTGGTTAAACGGGTAATTAGTCTGCTCTGCAGCCAAGTTACTCACAGAAGAAATAAGTTGGCTTTCACAGTTGTTAGTTTCTTCCTGGGCTTTGTTTAGAGGGGTCTCAGCTCAAGCAAGCAGCCTGTCAGCAGCCTGAAATAACTCTGTGGAAATCTAATGGCATATATGTAAAATATGTCTATGAAACCTTTTATTCAATCTTAGATCCATAATTTTACTACTTCTTTAGGCCTGGAAAAGGATATTCAGCTACAAAAGGACAGAAAAGAAAATGTGTATAATACCTCATGCCCTCCTCACACCCTAGAACCTTATTTTACCCCTGTTTCATCAGAAAATGATGTATGCTGTAAGAAACATTTTTTTAATTATTTGATCAAATATTTAAGTGCACTAAGTCTCTGTATTTATTAAAGCAAATATAGTTACCTTTCTGTCCCTTTCTAAAAGAAAGCAAAAGATACAGTTCTTTTTTCTTAAGACTCAGGGTTTATGGATATTAATTATCACACTATATTGACACCCAGACATGTTTATAGGAGGCTTTTGAGACATACAGAGCTAGTTATTCCCATACCAAATGGCACTTCTTTTTCCTCTGCCTTCTGCTTGTATTTTTTCTGTTGTGATTATATCCTACTGAGGCTGCTACATCTCTTTGTTTGATTTGAGGTTCTAAAGGTAAGACTGTATAGTCTCCTTTTTACAGAATAATAATGGGTTTTATGACTGTTTGCCTTCAGAAGCCTCCTTTTCCACTCATTCTCATTTCATATCTGTGGTGAGGTGTCTAAAACAGATGAGTTAGTTCTGAACTGGTGATATATAAATCAATTATTATTTGATTCATATTCAAAGCAGCTCCTCCTAAAATAGTGGCCTTCCTGCCTGTGGGATGTAGTCTAACCTACTGCCTGGATCTACACCCACCAACATCCATATTTTGTCTATTGTTACCTTGGACACTTGTAGGAACTGAGTGAGTTTCTGTTTCTATAGTGTCCATTGACAGACAAATGAATAAAGAAAATATGGCACATATGTAGAATGGAATGTTATTCAGCCTTAAAAAATAAGGGAATCTTGCCATTTGCAACAACTTGGATGAACCTTGAGGGCATTATGCTAAGTGAAATACTCAGAGAGAGAAAGACAAACACTGCATAATCTCACTTTTACGTGTAATCTAAATACGCTGCTCTCACAGAAACCGAGTAGAATGGTGGCCGTCAAGGGCTGGGGAGTGGAGGAAATGGGGAGTTGTTGGTCAAAGGGTATAACCTTCCAGTTATAAGATGAATAAATCCTGGGAGTCTGATGTACAGCATGGTGACTACAGTTAACAACACTATTGCATACTCAAAAGTTTCTGAGATAGTAGATCTTACATGTTCTCATAACACACACACACAGGTAAATTAATTGTGTAAGGTCATGGATGTGTTAACTAACCTTATTGTGGTAATCATTTTGCAATATATACATGTATCAAATTATGATGCTGTACACCTTAAACTTATACAGTGTTACATGTCAATTACATCTCAATAAAACTGGAAAGAAGAAAAAGATTCACATGGAGAAGGGTGAGGCTGGTAGAAAAAAGCCACTGCCTTGAGCAGTACCGAGGTGGGCGGAAAGCCATGGGGCTCTATTAGCACTGCTGGGGAGGCTCTGTTCCCACGTGTGGGGAGGGGGTAGGACAGCACAGCTGTGATCCTTATTGCAGACCCTAGGCAGCCTCAGGCAACTTTTCAAAGTTAGATGCTGAAAACCAATAAATGAAATTATAAGGAAGAATTACATAAATGCCTTTATTCTACTTCTGGTCCTCTTGGCAACCTTTTCCATCTAAAAGCTGCGCCCTGCAGTTCTCAAAGCAGGAACATTAACATGGACCAGAAGTTTCCAAACTTTTCATCCTCAACCCCTACACCAAAAGAAAAGTTGAAATTTTATGACCCCTAGTATAGGAAGTATCTTGTGTGTTTTTAATATTTATCAAGAGAACATTTAACGGTTACCTACTATGTGCCAAGAGAAAATAAAAATAAGACACAGACTTTAAATGCAGACTTTGTTCCGGTATTATTCTTCCTTTTAACTTCAGTATAAGAACTATTGAGCTATTTGCTGTCCCAGTAAGGGGATAAGCAGACGATTACAGAATCCTGTGATCTCTTCCCAAGTTTGCAACTATAGGGTTGGTCCTAGAATTGCTCAATAACTTTGTATTTTGATTTAAGGGGAAACTAAAAGAACTTCCTGTCCCAAAGTAACTCTGCTTTGCGGAGACTGGAGGTGCCGTGCAACTGACTCAAGATACTGTTTATTTGTTTAAACAGTTAAATAAGTAGTTTCTATTGAACAAGTGAGCACAAATTTTCACAACAGTACCTACCCCATGACATAACTCAGACAAAAACTCTGAGGGAAAGGAAAACTATATGGGCAAAAAGTCCAGGTTCCATCCACTGTACATGGGATATTGATAGGCTTGTAAAACTTACAGAGGTACCTGGGGGTACCCAGGAACCCTGGGTATTTAGTATACAGATCAGCAAAGGATGGTGGAAAATAAGACGACACCAGGTCAGGGGACAAATTAAGCAGGTGAAGCTGGTCCTTTTTATTCTTTTCCCTTCTGATACACCACTGCTCGTTCATGTCCAGAATATGTTCTGTATCCTCAGTAGACCTACACACACACACACACAGAGACATGTGTGTAGCACACAAACATGCATGCATGCATGCGTGTACACATACATGGAGTCCCCAGTCTTCTCAGTTAAAATTCAGATTGTAGTAACTAAAGAAAATGTATAATGCCCTATATTTTATAGATTTTAAAAATACTTGCACTTTAAGAGAAAACTTTTAATGTCTGAAAAGCCCTTCTGACGAAGGAAGTTATTTCTGATATTGGAGGTTGACAGTTTCACAGAGAAAACTTCAGGAGCACAGAGACATGCCTGACCCTCTCCCCACGCACCATCTGGGGAGAATTCACCAACATAGAGGCTCAATCCCTCTGCTAAGTCAAAATCAAGTATACCAACATCATTATTTCACAGAGAATACCCTACCTCATGTTAGGCATTCATATGTATTTTATTTGTTGAAGAGAGGAAGAAGATATAAAGGAGGGAATCATCCGAAATTACAGAGTACACCATTTAAGTCAATATAGATATTTAAATTTAAGGTAAAATTCAATGATAATTTGAAATTATATGTGGAGTATTATTTACTAAAGAATATTTTGCAAAGTTCAACTCCTATTTTAACTTATATTTTCAGAGAAGGTATTTGGTCCAAATGAAGAATACCTTCAATCATTGTTCTTTTATTGCAAGCAAAAAAGGATTTATACTTCTTTTCATGAAATATGGTTGTTTGACAACAGAAGGATAAATATTTTATATTTTTAGAAACAACAGTTAGGCTACTGATATTCTTAATTAGTTTTAATAAATATGAATGCTTCTTATCATCTACTCTTTAGCTTGTACCTGAGGAGTTGAATACCTCCGGAAAGATATGTGCTCCAGACCCGTAAATATGCAGTTCACAGAGTCCACCACCAGAGGGCAATAAAGAAGTCAAATCTTGAAACCATGGAGTGAAAATAGTGGGAGTTTAAATAAAAGCAACATTTCACAGTATGCTTTTCTGACCAACGTTATAGCTAATAACTTAATGGATTGTATGTACATGGATTCTGAAAAGTCAGCAGCACACTTCACTGGTCAATTTCTATGATAAGGGGAACATAATTGGAGTGTAGAAAAACAGTATACTTACATCTTAAAATTCCACCCCTACAGAATCTACTACTCACTATTGAAAAATGATAAGAAGAATAGCTTTCTGTGTCTCAGTCACCAGTTAACATTTTCAAGAGTAGAATTTATCTTCCTATGATTCTCAAATACACAGGAAAAATGCATATCTAGGACAATGGATAAACTCTATATGACATGTGAAAATAATTCTTCAAATGGAAAAAGTAAAAGATCTACAAGGAACAGTTTTATATGCATTAGTGTGGATATATACATAAAGAGGCTCTAAGAAACATAAAAATCACTTCCAGGAAGTAATTTTAGGTAGAAGAGAATTAACATGGATGAGGAAGAAAAGAAAGTTGGTTTTAAGATAGTTTCATTTACTTGTTTTTTTTGTGTGTTTATTTATTTGTTTTATTTATTTGGTCTTTGGAATATAAGGAAACAGTGGCTTTCACATCCGTATCCCAGTGGAACAAAGGGACCGAGGTCTATACTGGAGCCCAGCCATTGTTTGACTAGCTTGTAATAATACTGGTGAAATACAGCCAAATCATTTGAACTACAAGCATCCTCTCTGACAATAATCTTAAGACATCAACATTATAAATTAAAGAAAGGAAAGAGAGAATACTGTTTTCTTTAGTGAGAAAATACAGATTCTGGATCAAATCAATAATGTCAGCAAACCTCATGGCTATAAAATATTCTGCTGCCTATCATTTAGATCATGCCTCTAGAAGAGGGAAACTGGGTGATCATTTCCCCAGATTTTATATTTAATTCAAATATTTTAGATAAGAGGCATCTCTAGTAAAACACTGTATCATTGATTTTTTCCAAAATGAGAGCTCACAGGAGTTCCTCTTTCCTTCTCAAATACATATGGGGAAATGGAGGTGGGTGTGGGTTAGAGGAACTATCTAAATAGAGCATAGTAATCAACAGTTTGTTTTTTTAAAATTGACATTTCTATTTAAATTGTTTCCAGAGACAGGAACACACAGAGACAATTCCATGTGACAACAGTGGAAGAGACCAGAGTGATGCAGCTGCAAATCAAAAAATGCCAACACCAGTGATTGATGGCCACCACCCACCAGAATCTGGTTAAGACAAAGAAGGATCCTCCCCTTGAGGCGTCAGAAAGAACATGGCCCTCTCAACACTCTGAGTTTGATCTTCTGGCCTCTAGAGCTGTGATAAAATACATTTCTGTTCTTTTAAGCTAACAAGTGTGTGGTATCTTGTTATGGTAGCCCTAGAGATAACAGTATTTGATTCCTGAGATGGCAACTGTATTCTGACTATGTAATGACTATTCCAAGATGATCAACAGACACAAAGATAAAGAAAGGCAAAACTGAGACTAAGCCCAGTTCTTTTTATTCCCAGAATAATAAATGATTTTTTAATTAATTTAGATCTCTTTGTCTAACCTCTCTGCTTTTCAAAAGACTATGTGCGACCAATCAAGTATTAATATGTTATACTTTCATTTTAATTCATCTCAAATTATTTCTAATTCCCCTTATGAGTTCTTACTTGACCCATGAATTATTTAGGAATATATTGTTTAATTTCCATTTGTGATTTTCAACACATTTTTTTCTGTTAACGATTTCTTATTGCATTCTGTTGTCATCTGAGAGCACTCTTTGTATTGTTTATATCCTTTAAAATATACTGAAATTTGTTTTATGGCCTAGCATATAGTATATCCATATGCATTTGAAAAGAATGTATATTCTGATGCTGTTGGGTGGAATGTTTTATAGATGGCTGTTAGGTCTAGTTGATTGATAATGTTGTTCAAGTTTTTTTAATTTTCTTGTTGATTTTCTGTCTGTTCTGCTATTGAAAGAAAGGTATTCAAGTATCCAACTATTATTGTAGAACTGTCTGTTTCTCTTTTCCGTTGTGTCGATTTTGCTTCATTGTATTTTGAAGTTCTGTTGTTAGGTGCATATAAGTTTATAATTATTATACATTCAAGATGGTATAATCATTTTAGCAGTTTAAAATATCTTTGTCTCATGGACTTGAGGATATGGGGAGGGGGAAGGGTAAGCTGTGACAAAGCGAAAGAGCGGCATGGACATATATACACTACCAAACGTAGGTAGATAGCTAGTGGGAAGCAGCCGCACAGCACAGGGAGATCAGCTCGGTGCTCTGTGACCGCCTGGAGGGGTGGGATAGGGAGGGTGGGAGGGAGACGCAAAAGGGAGGGGATATGGGAACATATGTATATGCATAACTGATTAAATTTGTTTAAAAAATAAAATAGTGAAAAATAAATAAATAAATAAAATAAAATATCTTTGTCTCTAGTAAAAATTTTCGTCTTAAAATATATATTTTTCTGATATTTTCTTAGCCACTCCAGTTTTGTTGTTGCTGTCTTGTTTTGTTTTGTTGTTACTGTTATGGTATATCTATTCCAACCCTTTTACACTTCACTTATATATTTTTTTGACTCTAAAGTAGGTCACTTTCTTGTTGATGTTATATACATATGTAAATGTATATTACATTCAAAAATTACATATATAATAACAAATTATGGCAGACTTTGAACTGGACCTTTTATTTTTTTCGATACGCGGGCCTCTCACTGTTGTGGCCTCTCCCGTTGCAGAGCACAGGCTCCGGACGCGCAGGCTCAGCGGCCATGGCTCACGGGCCTACCCGCTCTGCGGCATGTGGGATCTTCCCAAACCGGGGGACGAACCTGTGTCCTCTGCATCGGCAGGTGGACTCTCAGCCACTGCACCACCAGGGAAGCCCTGAACTTCACCTTTAAATGAGTATGATTTAGACAGTAGAGCTTCCCTACCAAATGCAAATAACTCACTTGAACTCTCTTTTTTGTAAAGAACAGACCAATTCTTCCAAGGGGAATTCTTGAACTCATTAGATATGTGATATTCATTATAATTCGTTGCATTTAACACCACAGAAAAGACTTGGTCAAAGGCTATTTTACTCTTTTCTTCCTCACTGGATGATTAGCTAGGTTCATTTTTAAATGGAAGATATACTCTAGATATTTAAATGTAGGGCATCTCTTCCTTTCAAATCTCAGAAAGAAAGGTGTGCTTCAGTTTCCCTGCAGAAAGCTCTAGTATCTTGCCCCCCTTTTGAAAGAGGAACTAATCCTGCTTTCTCTATTCTTCTTTGTCTTCTTCCCTTCATCAGCAATGAGCCTCTTTATCATTTTTGTCAGCCCAAAGAATAATTTTTCTCTTTCCAGGCCATTCAAAAATTGTACACTACAAAGTAAACGGAAAGAGCTTTATTTATAAAAATAAAACAGCTATAGCATTAGTTCTTAAAGAGTATAAAACTTTGATCCCTCATTCCAAAAAAAAGTCTTGTTAGCATTTAGGGTTCAATGAGAGGCAGTACACAAAAATGTTTTGGGGACTCCTTTGACATCTTTACTAAACGGTTTGAATTCATAATGGTGAATATCAGACATATTTGTGTTAGGCAATTAAAATTAAATTATATCTAGACGTATTTTAAATGACCACATTAACATTAGCAAGTAATCTTAGAACTCATCTTGAAAGTAAAAGGTACTTTTATACTTTATAATGAAAAAATCAATAAAATGTGCCTTTATGCAGAGAAAATGTAATTATAATACCAATTAATGTTAACTGGTCACTTTTTATTGAAGTAGATTTGACATACAATATTATGTTAGTTTCAAGTGTTCAATATAGTGATCCAACATCTAAATATATTTGAATTGGTCACCATGATAAGTCTAGTAACCATATATCACCATACAAAATTATTACAGTATTATTGACTATATTCCTTATGCGGTAGATTGCATCCCCAAGACATTTATTTTATAACTGGAAATTTGTACCACTTAATCCCCTTCACCTATTTCTCTCAGTCCCCTATCCCCCTTCCCCTCTAGTAATCACCAGTTTGTTCTCTGTATCTACAAGTTTGTTTCTCTTTTGTTTTCTTTGTTTTAGTTTTTAGATTTCACATATGATTGAAATCATACAGTATTTGTTCTTCTCTGTCTGACTTATTTCACTTAGCACACCTAGTACTCTAGGTCAATCCATGTTGCTGCAAGTGAAAATATTTCATTCTTTTTTAGGACTAAGTACTATTTCATTATATATGTGTGTATATATATACCACATCTTCTTTATCCATTCATCTATTTATGGACACTAGTTTCTTCCATATCTTGGCTAGTATAAATAATGCTCCAATGAACAGAGGGGTGCATACATCCTTTCTTATTAGTGTTTTTGTTTTCTTTGGATAGATACTCAGAAGTTGAATTGTTGGATCATATGGTAATTCTATTTTTAACATTTGGGGGATCCTCTGTACTGTTTTCCATAGTGGCTGCACCAATTGACATTCCCACTAACAGTGCACAAGGGTTCCCTTGTGGATGATGGCCATTCTGACAGGTGTAAGGTGATAGCTCACTGTGGTTTTGATTTGCATTTCCCAGATGATTAGTGATATTGAGCATCTTTTCGTGTGTCTTTTGGTCATTTGTATGTATTCCCAAAGCAATGTAACCCCTATCAAAATACCAATGGCATTTTTCACAGAATTAGAACAAATAATCCTAAAATTTGTATAGAATCATCCAAACAAACAAAAAACCTCCAATAACCAAAGCTATATTGAGAAAGGAAAACAAAGCTGGTGGTATGACATGCACTGATCTCAGACTATACTACAAAGCTATAGCAATCAAAACAGTATGGTATTAGCATAACAACAGACACATAGGTCAGTGGAATAGAATAGAGAGCCCAGAAATGAACCCACAGTTATGTGATCAATTAATCTACAACAAAGGAGGCAAGAACATACAATGAAATAAAGACAATAAATGGTATTAGGAAAATTGGACAACTACTTGCAATAGAGTGAAACTGAATTATTTCCTTATACCATACATAAAAATAAACTTAAAATGGATTAAAGACTCACATTTAAGACCTGAAACCATAAAACCCCTAGGAAAAATACATTGACATCGATCTTAGCAATATTTTTGGGGGGTCTATCTCCTCAGGCATGGCCCACAGAAGTAAAATTAAACAAGTGTCATTATATCAAACTGAAAAGCTTTTGCAGAGAGGAGAAAACCATCACAAAATGAAAAGGTAACTTACTGAATGAAAGAGTTTTTCAAATGATATATCTGATAAGGAGTTAATATCCAAATTATCTAAAGAAATCATACAATTTAATATCAAAAAAACCCAGATATTCCAATTTAAAAATGGGCAGAGAACCTGAACTGGTCACTTTTTAAAGTGTTCGATACAGTACTTAGATGCATTCTTTTTTCATCAGCCTTGAATATCAATACTCTTAACAACTCCGTTTATAAATGAAGAAATTAAGGAATGGAGAGATAAATGACTTGTCTAAGGTACAAAGCTTATTACAAAAAAGATTATACTAAACCAGACCTCTGATTCAGATTCCTATACTTTAATCATTATGGCTTACTGCAGAAGATCAGAGACAGAATTTGACATTGAAAGCTTAGATTCCAGTTTTTAATGAGACTTCTTCACCATGCCTTTATGTCTAAGGGAAAAAATTCTGGTCTGTACTGCCATTAATGGTAATACTGCCTTAGAGAAATGTTCTGGAGGGAAAGGATATTATTCAAATTTATTTTTAAAGTTTTTTTTTTTGGTTTGACTTTGTTTCTTAGTTTTCTCATGCTAGGATGGGAGGGCAAACAAAACCTAAACTAACAATACCAACTATACGTGTGTGTGTGTGTGTGAGTGTGCCTGTACTTATAAGTATGAAAATACAACTTACAAGCAAAGGCAAGGCCAGAATCTATAAGGCTAAGGATTTTGACTTTATCTTAGATGCAAGAGAAAGCAATTAAATGAAAAGATAGTTGTGTAGATACTAGGCTGTTCAAGTAGAGCAAAGGAGAAATGGTAGTGGCTAAGATGGTGGCAATGAAGATGAAGAGAAACATTATATAAGTGATGAGAGAGAGAGAGAGATGAGATTCCAGAGGACCTAATGATGCACTCTATGCAGAAAGTGAAGAAAAGGAAGGAATTGAGGACCATTCCCAGGTTTTTGCATTGAGTTACTTTTTGTGTGAATCATGGCACCATTCACTGAGGAAGAAAAGATTTGCAGGATGGGACAGTTTGGAAGAAGGAATAATTGAAGTTTCATTTTAGACATCTTAGTTGTAGAGACGTCAAGCAGTGTTCCTCATATTTCTCCAATGAAAAGAATCACCTGAGGATCTTATTGCACATATGGATTATCACCTTTTCTGCTAGAACTTCTGGTTTGGTAGTCTGAGTTGAATACAAAGTACTGGATTTTCTCACACTGCAGAAGAAAAAAAAAACACACTGAAGGAGGTGGGAAAGAGCTAACCTAAGTAACTTTGGAAAATAGTATTTTAATATACTGTAATTAACCATGCCCAATATATACTGAAAGGCTAAAGACAAGAAGAAATGTACACAGAACCCGGAGGAAGATGGCGGAAGAGTAAGACACGGAGATCACCTTCCTCCCCACAGATACATCAGAAATTCATCTACACGTGGAACAACTCCTACAGAACACCTACTGAACGCTGACAGAAGACCTCAGACCCCCCAAAAGGCAAGAAACTCCCCACATACCTGGGTAGGACAAAAGAAAAAAGAATAAACAGAGACAAAAGGACAGGGACGGGACCTGCACCAGTGGGAGGGAGCCGTGAAGGAGGAAAGGTTTCCACACACTAGAAGCCCCTTCGCGGGCGGAGACTGCAGGTGGCGGAGGGGGAAAGCTTCGGAGTAGCGGAGGAGAGCACAGCAACAGGGGTGTGGAGGGCAAAGCGGAGAGATTCCGGCACAGAGGATCGGTGCCCTCAGGCACACACCAGCCCGAGAGGCTTGTCTGCTCGGCCACCGCGGGGGGGGGGGGGGGGGGGGGGGCGGGGCTGGGAGCTGAGGCTCGGGTATCGGGTTTCAGTCGAAGCGCAGGGAGAGGACTGGGGCTGGCGGCAGGAAGAGAGCCTGAAGGGGTTGGTGCACCATGGCTAGCCCGGAGGGAGTCCGGGGGAAAAAGTCTGGAGCTGCCGAAGAGGCAAGAGACTTTTTCTTCCCTTTTGTTTCCTGGTGCGCGAGGAGAGGGCATTAAGAGAACTGCTTAAAGAAGCACCAGAGACGGGCGCGAGCCGCGGCTAAAGGCGCGGACCCCGGAGACGGGCGTGGGACGCTGGGGCTGCTGCTGCCGCCGCCACAAGGCCTGTGTGTGAGCGCAGGTCACTGTCCACCCCGCCTTCCGGGGAGCCTGTGCACCCCGCCACTGCCGGGGTCCCGGGACCCAGGGATGGCTTTCCCGGGAAAGCGCACGCAGCGCCTCGGGCTGGTGCAACGTCACGCCGGCCTCTGCCGCCGAAGGCCCGCCCTACACTGCGCGCCCCTCCCTCCCCTCTGCCTGAGTGAGCCAGAGCCCCCGAATCAGCGGCTCCTTTAAACCCGTCCTGTCTGAGCGAAGAACGGACGCCCTCCAGCGACCTACGCGCAGAGGCGGGGCCAGGTCCAAGGCTTAGACCCGGGAGCTGTGAGAGCAGAGAAGAGACAGGGAAATCTCTCTGTGCAGCCTCGGAGGCAGCGGATTAAAGCTCCACGGTCCACTTGATGTGCCCTGCGTCTGTGGAGTGCATGAATGGACAGCGAATCATCCCAAATTGAGGAGGTGGACTTTGAGGACAAGATTTCAGACTTTTCCCCCTTTTCCTCTTTTTACAACGAATTATCCCAAATTAAGGAGGTGGACTTTGAGAGCAAGATTTCAGACTTTTCCCCCTTTTCCTCTTTTTACAACGAATTATCCCAAATTGAGGAGGTGGACTTTGAGAGGAAGATTTTCGATTTTTCCCCCTGATCTCTTTTTGTGAAGGTGTATGTGTATGCTTCTGTGTGAGATTTTCTCTGTATAGCTTTGCTTCCACCATATGTCCCAGGGTTCTATCTGTCCGTTTTTTTTTCAATAATTACTTTTTAATTTTAATAACGCTACTATATTTTATACTTTATTCTATTTTACTTTACCTGCTCTTTTTTTCCTACCTTCCCTTCCTCCCTCCCTCCCTCCGCCCCTTCTTTCTCTCTTTCTTTCCTTCCTCCCTCCCTCCCTTCTTCCTTTCACTCTTTTTCTTTCCTTCCTCCCTCCCTCCCTCCCTCCTGTCTGTCTTTCCTTCCTCCCTCCCTCCCACCCTTCTTCCTTTCACTCTTTCTCTTTCCTTCCTCCCTCCCTCCCGCCTGTCTGTCTTTCTTTCCTTCCTCCCTCCCTTCTTCCATTCACTCTTTCTTTTTCTTTCCTTCCTCCCTCCCTCCCTTTTCTTTCTTTCCGTGCTTCCTCCCTCCCTCCCTCCTTTCTTTCTTCCTTCCTTTCTTTCTCTCTCTCTTTCTTTCTTCTACTAATTCTTTCTTTCTACTTTTTCTCCCTTTTATTCTGAGCCGGGTAGATGAAAAGCTCTTGGTGCTGCAGCCAGGAGTCAGTGCTGTGCCTCTGAAGTGGGAGAGCCAACTTCAGGACACGGGTCCACAAGAGACCTCCCAGCTCCACATAATATCAAGCGGCGAAAATTTCCCAGAGATCTCCATTTCAACACCAGCACCCACCTTCAGTCAACGACCAGCAGGCTACAGTGCTGGTCACCCTATGCCAAGCAACTAGCAAGGCAGGAACACAACCCCAACCATTAGCAGAAAGGCTGCCTAAAAACATAATAAGGCCACAGGCACCCCAAAACACACCACCAGACATGGACCTGTCCACCAGAAAGACAAGATCGAGCCTCAACCACCAGAACACAGGCACCAGTCCCCCCCACCAGGAAGCCTACACAACCTACTGAAACAACCTTAGCCACTGGGGACAGACACCAAAAACAACGGGAACTACGAATCTGCAGCCTGCAAAAAGGAGACCCCAAACACAGTAAGAGAAGCAAAATGAGAAGACAGAAAAACACACAGCAGGTGAAGGAGCAAGATAAAAACCTACCAGACCTAACAAATGAAGAGGTAATAGGCAGTCTACCTGAAAAAGAATTCAGAATAATGATAGTAAAGATGATCCAAGATTCTATTTCCAAGATCCAAAATCTTGGAAACAGAATAGACAAAATGCAAGAAACAGTTAACAAGGACCTAGAAGAACTAAAGATGAATCAAGCATCGATTAAAAACACAATAAATGAAATGAAAAATACTCTAGATGGGATCAATAGCAGAATAACTGAGGCAGAAGAAGGGATAAGTGAGGTGGAAGATAAAATAGTGGAAATAACTGATGCAGAGCAAAATAAAGAAAAAAGAATGAAAAGAACAGAGGACAGTCTCAGAGACCTCTGGGACAACATTAAACGCACCAACATTCGAATTATAGGGGTTCCAGAAGAAGAAGAGAAAAAGAAAGGGACTGAGAAAATATTTGAAGAGATTATAGTTGAAAACTTCCCTAATATGGGAAAGGAAATAGTTAATCAAGTCCAGGAGGCACAGAGAGTCCCATACAGAATAAATCCAAGGAGAAATACGCCAAGACACATATTAATCAAACTGTCAAAAATTAAACACAAAGAAAACATATTAAAAGCAGCAAGGGAAAAACAACAAATAACACACAAGGGAATCCCCATCAGGTTAACAGCTGATCTCTCAGCAGAAACTCTACAAGCCAGAAGGGAGAGGCAGGACATAATTAAAGTGATGAAGGAGACAAACCTGCAACCAAGATTACTCTACCCAGCAAGGATCTCATTCAGATTTGATGGAGAAATTAAAAACTTTACAGACAAGCAAAAGCTGAGAGAGTTCAGCACCACCAAACCAGCTTTACAACAAATGCTAAAGGAACTTCTCTAGGCAAGAAACACAACAGAAGGAATATACCTACAATAACGAACCCAAAGCAATTAAGGAAATGGGAATAGGAACATACATATCAATAATTACCTTAAATGTAAATGGACTAAATGCTCCCACCAAAAGATACAGATTGGCTGAATGGATACAAAAACAAGACCCATATATATGCTGTCTACAAGAGACCCACTTCAGACCTAGAGACACATACAGATTGAAAGTAAGGGGATGGAATAAGATATTCCATGCAAATGGAAATCAAAAGAAAGCTGGAGTACCAATTCTTATATCAGACAAAATAGACTTTAAAATAAAGACTATTAGAAGAGACAAAGAAGGAAACTACATAATGATAAAGGGATCGATCCAAGAAGAAGATATAACAATTGTAAATATTTATGCACCCAACATAGGAGCACCTCAATACATAAGGCAAATACTAACAGCCATAAAAGGGGAAATCGACAGTAACACACTCATAGTAGGGGACTTTAACACCCCACTTTCACCAATGGACAGATCATCCAAAATGAAAATAAATAAGGAAACACAAGCTTTAAATGATACATTAAACAAGATGGACTTAATGGATATTTATAGGACATTCCATCGAAAAACAACAGAACACACATTTTTCTCAAGTGCTCATGGAACATTCTCCAGGATAGATCATATCTTGGGTCACAAATCAAGCCTTGGTAAATTTAAGAAAATTGAAATTGTATCAAGTATCTTTTCCGACCACAATGCTATGAGACTAGACAACAATTACAGGAAAAGATCTGTAAAAAGTACAAACACATGGAGGCTAAACAATACACTACTCAATAACGAAGTGATCACTGAAGAAATCAAAGAGGAAATAAAACAATACCTAGAAACAAATGACAATGAAGAAAGGACGACCCAAAACCTATGGGACGCAGCAAAAGCAGTTCTAAGAGGGAAGTTTATAGCAATACAATCCCACCTTAAGAAACAGGAAACATCAAGTAAACAACCTGACCCTGCACCTAAAGCAATTAGAGAAAGAAGAACAAAAAACCCCCAAAGTTAGCAGAAGGAAAGAAATCATAAAGATCAGATCAGAAATAAACGAAAAAGAAATGAAGGAAACGATAGCAAAGATCAATAAAACTAAAAGCTGGTTCTTTGAGAAGATAAACAAAATTGATAAACCATTAGCCAGACTCATCAAGAAAAAAAGGGAGAAGACTCAAATCAATAGAATTAGAAATGAAAAAGGAGAAGTAACAACTGACACTGCAGAAATACAAAAGATCAGGAGAGATTACTACAAGCAACTCTATGCCAATAAAATGGACAACCTGGAAGAAATGGACAAATTCTTAGAAATGCACAACCTGCCAAGACTGAATCAGGAAGAAATAGAAAATATGAACAGACCAATCACAAGCACTGAAATTGAAACTGTGATTAAAAATCTTCCAACAAACAAAAGCCCAGGACCAGATGGCTTCACAGGCAAATTCTATCAAACATTTAGAGAAGAGCTAACACCCATCTTTCTCAAATTCTTCCGAACAATTTCAGAGGAAGGAACACTCCCAAACTCATTCTACGAGGCCACCATCACCCTGATACCAAAACCAGGCAAGGATGTCACAAAGAAAGAAAACTACAGGCCAATATCACTGATGAACATAGATGCAAAAATCCTCAACAAAATACTAGCAAACAGAATCCAACAGCACATTAAAAGGATCATACACCATGATCAAGTGGGGTTTATTCCAGCAATGCAAGGATTCTTCAATATACGCAAATCAATCAATGTGATACACCATATTAACAAACTGAAGAAGAAAAACCATATGATCATCTCAATAGATGCAGAGAAAGCTTTCAACAAAATTCAACACCCATTTATGATAAAAACCTTGCAGAAAGTAGGCATAGAGGGAACTTTCCTCAACATAATAAAGGCCATATATGACAAAACCACAGCCAACATTGTCCTCAATGGTGAAAAACTGAAACCATTTCCACTAAGATCAGGAACAAGACAAGGCTGCCCACTCTCACCACTCTTATTCAACTTAGTTTTGGAAGTTTTAGCCACAGCAATCAGAGAAGAAAAGGAAATAAAAGGAATCCAAATTGGAAAAGAAAAAGTAAAGCTGTCACTGTTTGCAGATGACAAGATACTATCCATAGAGAATCCTAAAGAGGCTACCAGAAAACTACTACAGCTAATCAATGAATTTGGTAAAGTAGCAGGATACAAAATTAATGCACAGAAATCTCTGGCATTCCTATATACTAATGATGAAAAATCTGAAAGTGAAATCAAGAAAACACTCCCATTTACCATCGCAACAAAAAGAATAAAATATCTAGGAATAAACCTACCTAAGGAGACAAAAGACCTGTATGCAGAAAATTATAAGACACCGATGAAAGAAATTAAAGATGATACAAATAGATGGAGAGATATACCATGCTCCTGGATTGGAAGAATCAATATTGTGAAAATGACTCTACTACCCAAAGCAATCTACAGATTCAATGCAATCCCTATCAAACTACCACTGGCATTTTTCACAGAACTAGAACAAAAAATTTCAAAATTTGTTTGGAAAAACAAAAGACCCCGAATAGCCAAAGCAATCTTGAGAACGAAAAACAGAGCTGGAGGAATCAGGCTCCCTGACTTCAGACTATACTACAAAGCTACAGTAATCAAGACAGTGTGGTACTGGCACAAAAACAGAAAGATAGATCAATGGAACAGGATAGAAAGCCCAGAGATAAACCCACGCACATATGCTCAACTTATCTTTGATAAAGGAGGCAGGAATGTACAGTGGAGAAAGGAAAGCCTCTTCAATAAGTGGTGCTGGGAAAACTGGACAGGGACATGTAAAAGTATGAGATTAGATCATTCCCTAACACCATACACAAAACTAAGCTCAAAATGGATTAAAGACCTAAATGTAAGGCCAGACACTATCAAACTCTTAGAGGAAAACATAGGCAGAACACTCTATGACATAAATCACAGCCAGATCCTTTTGGACCCACCTCCTAGAGAAATGGAAATCAAAACAAAGATAAACAAATGGGACCTAATGAAACTTCAAAGCTTTTGCACAGCAAAGGAAACCATAAACAAGACCAAAAGACAACCCTCAGAATGGGAGAAAATATTTGCAAATGAAGCAACGGACAAAGGATTAATCTCCAAAATTTATAAACAGCTCATGCAGCTCAATAGCAAAAAAACAAACAACCCAATCCAAAAATGGGCAGAAGACTTATATAGGCATTTCTCCAAAGAAGATATACAGACTGCCAACAAACACATGAAAGAATGCTCAGCATCATTAATCATTAGAGAAATGCAAATCAAAACTACAATGAGATATCATCTCACACCAGTCAGAATGGACATCATCAAGAAATCTAGAAACAATAAATGCTGGAGAGGGTGTGGAGAAAAGGGAACACTCTTGCACTGCTGGTGGGAATGTGAATTGGTACAGCCACTATGGAGAACAGTATGGAGGTTCCTTAAAAAACTACAAATAGAACTACCATATGACCCAGCAATCCCACTACTAGGCATATACCCTGAGAAAACCATAATTCAAAAAGAGACATGTACCAAAATGTTCATTGCAGCTCTATTCACAATAGCCCGGAGATGGAAACAACCTAAGTGTCCATCATCGGATGAATGGGTAAAGAAGATGTGGCACATATATACAATGGAATATTACTCAGCCATAAAAAGAAACGAAACTGAGCTATTTGTAATGAGGTGGATAGACCTAGAGTCTGTCATACAGAGTGAAGTAAGTCAGAAAGAGAAAGACAAATACAGTATGCTAACACATATATATGGAATTTTTAAAAAGTGTCATGAAGAACCTAGGGGTAAAACGGGAATAAAGACACAGACCTACTTGAGAATGGACTTGAGGATATGGGGAGGGGGAAGGGTAAGCTGTGACAAAGCGAAAGAGAGGCATGGACATATATACACTACCAAACGTAAGGTAGATAGATAGTGGGAAGCAGCCGCAGAGCACAGGGAGATCAGCTCGGTGCTTTGTGACCGCCTGGAGGGGTGGGATGGGGAGGGTGGGAGAGAGTGAGATGCATGAGGGAAGGGATGTGGGAACAGATGTATATGTATGACTGATTCACTGTGTTATAAAGCAGCAACTAATAAAAAAAAAGAAATTACAAAAATATTGAACTTCTTAGTAAATTTATTTTTCACACGTGTACAGGTTAATGATTTTTAAATATTTTATGTGTATTCCAGAATTGAGCAAATGAATAAATAGACTGCAAATAATGAGAATCAGGTTTCTAATTGTTTTTTTGTTTTTTTGTTTTTTTTTTTTTTGTGGTACGCGGGCCTCTCACTGTTGTGGCCTCCCCCGTTGCGGAGCACAGGCTCCGGACGCGCAGGCTCAGCGGCCATGGCTCACGGGCCCAGCCGCTCCGCGGCATATGGGATCCTCCCAGACCGGGGCACAAACCCGCGTCCCCTGCATCGGCAGGCGGACTCTCAACCACTTGCGCCACCAGGGAGGCCCTAGGTTTCTAATTGTTAAAGAAAAGAGTTACAAATAAGGAAAGGGTAAGGGAGGCTAGAATAAACCCTGTGGTGTTGGATTGGAATCAAGGTATCAATTTGAATTTATGTATCAATTTGAAGTTATATATATATGTAGATAGACAGATGATAGATAATGTGTGTGTGTGCACACGTGTGTGTGTATACACACACACCCAGATAGATAATATGAAAATAGAGATACTTGTATATTTTTATGTATTCGTATATATATTTTTAGCTCTCTCTGATGAAAACACAATGAGGTAGCTTGGATAGTGATAAATCCACCTCATACCAAGATTCTGGTTTCTGAATACCATTATTAATGCAAGGAACAAGAACTCCATGGAGAAATGACTGATTCAAGGCTGAGACAGAGGAAAGTAAAAGATGGGTCTGGAGCATTTTGTGGTGTCAGAAAATAAGATATTACTTCAAAAATTGTATGGCCATGTAGGAAAAATATAGGAGACAGCTGGAAGGAGTACCAGTGACCAAATATGGAACACTTTGAGAAACAAAACTATTAATGATAGTAATAAATTTTAACCCGTAGAATAAAATAAATATCCACAAGTTCACACTGATGTATGTATATATATGAACAAATAACCAGATAAATACATAAATGAAGGAGAAGAATAGCTCTTTCTTATACTCAAATAATAGTTAATAAAGGTAGAGGGAATGATGGGAATAGAAAATGAACAATCATCAAACACCACAGTAATGGGTGGAGTCAAAAATTATTGATGGATGCTAAAATTAGTATGGGAAAATTAAACAAGAAGCAGAATATTTGAACAATCTCAAATAATTACAAAGGGAAAAATAGTGATTTTGCAGCTATCATTATAACGAAGTCATCAAAGTTAATATCCCCAGTAGTGAGACATACAGATTTGTTTGTACCTCTAATATGTACTGAAAATGGCATATCTCTCCTGAAGTGTTCTTGTCAAGAAATACATATCCTCAGTCTAACCATGAGAAAATATCAAACAAACCCTATTTGAGAAAAATTCTACAAAATGACTGGCTAGGAGTTTCCATTAGTTCAAGGTCATAACAGACAAAAAAAGACTGAGGAACTATCCTAGATTAGAGAAGAATGGGGAGATATGACAAGCAAATGCAATAAGGGATCCTAGATTTGAATCTGGACCACAAGACAATAGGCAATATTTGAATACCAGTCTATAAATCGTTAGTAGCATTGTGACAATGTAAACTTTCTGCTTTCAATAATTATACTCTAGTAATAGAAAATGTTAACATTTGGGGAAGCTGAGTAAAGGGTATATGGGAACTCATACTGCTATGTTTGAAGTTTTTTGATAAATAAGATTTGATAACACAGTTTTATAAAACCTTAGTTTGGACATTTCTGAACCTCTTTTTTGTTTCCTTATGGAAGAAAGCTGCTTGTTTAGGGTTAATACTAATTCAATGGGGGTAAGATTTACACAGGACCAACCCTAACAATAATAGTGTGTGGCACAGGAAACAACTTTGAATGGCCATTTCAAGGAACAATATACTTAAGTGTATACAATGAGTAAAATGGATGAACTACACAAATTAATGAGTTGAAAAACCATAGAATCATAGAATTTTCTCACTGTAAAGGCTCTTACTTTCATAACTTTTCAGAACTTTTCCGTTCCTATGGGTAAATACCAAAGAGCAGGATTACTAGATCACTGTATGGTAAAAGTACGTTTATTTTGTAAGAAACTGCCAAGTATCCCACTAGCCACAAATGAGAATTCCAATTGTTCTGCATCATCACCAACTTCGGTATTTCAGTTTGGGGATTTTAGCCATTTAAATAGGTGTGTAGTGGTATCTCATTATTGTTCTAACTCAAAATTCACTGATGACATGGAATGTGTAGCATCTTTTCATATGCTTATTTGCCATGTGTCTATTTTCTTTGTTTAACCATAGTAGTTTTGTTGTTTTTTTTTTAAACCAAGGCCTGCTAACTCTTGTCCTCCTGTGTCCATTTATGTTGTCTTTTTTCTTTCTTTCTTCTTTTTTTGAACTTTTGATCATTTAGTCTTTTTCCTGGTTATGTCCAATTATTTTTTATACTAAAATTGGGCTTAACTTATTTTAGAAACTATAAAGATACCTCCACATTCTGGATGTTGTTATCTTTCTCTTGAAAAGATTTACTTTGGCCCAAGGCAGACACTTACTATACGGACTGGTAACCTTAGTCCATTCTCAGTTTGAGCTCATTCAAAGCCATTTTTCAGTCTGTGTGAAGGTTGGTCTATTTCTGTCTTGTCCTTCCCTACGGGTGTTGCCATTTGGGATTACCATGTGAAAGTTCGGATTCTCCCTATTCCCAACTACCCTTGTATTTGTTAGGCTTTAAATGTAATGGTTCCCACAGCCCTGTGAGACTAAAGATACACTTAGCTTCTCATTCCATTAGTTGTTGCCTTTAGCTTGAGCTGTTGCCCTTTGGCTTCTGTGGTTAGAGTCTTTTGAACTCCTTGGCTTTTCAGTTCCTAGGCTGTAAGATTTGAATCAGCAAATGCCCAAAGGAGAAAAGCTGCACCAAATGTCAAGCTTGCGTCTGTGTTTCCCTTCTCTCCACAACTTGGCCCACATGTCTTGGTGTCTCTCTAACATTCAGATGCCAGCAAACAGATGTTTTCTTACTTTATCCAGCTTTTCTAAAAGCTGTAGACTTCACCTGATCTTATGTTATTATTGAACTATCATCTCAATTACCCCTAGGAAGAAAATTTACAATTTTATGTTTTATTTTTTATTTTCTATATTACCTCAGTTTCTGTAGAGACCTTTTACCTCACTGTTCAGTCTAGTTCCTGTGTTAGCAGTAAGATAGAGATAAGCTGGAGGCTAAGAATACTGGGGGGAAATCACTGATGAATGATATGTCTCATTCTTTTTGTTTTTCCTCTCCTTATTTATTACTCTGGCAGCCTACACCTGCCTTTCTTCATTTGACCCAGTTGCCCAAATAAGAAACCCACTCTGGTAAGGACCTGACTTTACTCTCATAAATGTCTGCATGTTAGGATTAGCTAGATGATGAACACCATGCTAGAGTTCTTTGTGTGAGACTTTTGCAGACTTTTGTTAGCCCTTTAGTTTGCCTCTTGCCAACGCTGCTCAGATTGTTGAGGTTTTCTAAGATTCTGTAGGTCAAACCTCTCTACCTGCATACCAGATGAGCCCTTCTCTCTTTCCTGACCTCACTTGTGGGAGGTTAGCCCTCGGTTCTTCTGTTTCCCCATCCAATCATAATCGTTCATGAATTCTAAAAGGCCCTCAAAGTATCTGTCGTCCCTTTCTCTCTTCTCTTTTCTATCAACACTGTTAAATATTAACCATATATTTGCATACCCCTTTCTTACTTACAGTGGAATATTGGAAGGCTCGATCATTAAGTGTGAGTCCCACCAAACTAGGACTCATGCAACACTCTCCTCCAGGCCAAAACTTTTGATATCCACTGGGTTTTTCTTATACTATCTTATATGTAGCTAAATTTGTAATGATTTAGTTAATGCCTGAGTTATGTGACAATAAGAAATCAGTCAAATTAACACTACAGAAGTGCAGCTTAGACCTAGGGACCAGAACCAAGGACCACAAAAACCTGTTAACCAATAAGTTTCACTTGTACTTCATGTTTAACAACTGCTGAGGGTGAATGGGAAGTGAGGGAAAAAGAGTTTAACTTCATATCACAGAAACTTGCACTAAAAGGAAGAGGAAAATGACCCAGTTCCTGGTTCAAGTCACTGTAATCTGCTTCAATAAATAATAACAGCACACAAGGAAAACAAACACTATATGATAGGAACAATGGATAATTAATTACCAGATCAGGGAGGACAGATTACACTTGCTATGGGATTTCATTAAAGAAGGATTCCAAAAAGTACTGGCTTCTTCTGAGAAGACTTCTCAGAACAGGTAGCATTTAAACTGAGTCTTGAACAAGTATATAGAGGGTAGGGAACAGGCCTTCCGGGCAGGGAACAGGCACAGTGTCAGGAATGGCACAAAGGGCTTATGGAATAGGGGACAAAACTGGCTGAACACAGGAGTGCTACATGTTGGGGAATATGGGGGAAGGCTGGCTGAGGTTGGTTAAATGAAACATAATTAGATGGAAGAGAAAGTAGGTGGAAAGACACATGGAAGACTGTGGAAAGCCCCTGAAGATGGAGGTCAGCATAATAATATGAAGAACTCAGTGGTACTTTGACACTGTATGAATGTCTAGGTTTAAAAAATCAGGAAAACACAATAAAACAATAAACTACTGATATAATGATATGTAACCAGAGGCCAGATACCAAAGAATACACACTGTGTCTTTCCATGTATCTCATATATGGTGATAGAGGTCAGCTTAGGTGTTGCCCTGGGAGAGTATGGAACAGAAAGAAGTAACAGAGAACCGTGTAGGGTGTTAGAAATATTTTATAATATCTTGATCTGGTGTTGCATACATGGGTGCATAGAGATGTAAAAATTCAGTTATTAGCAATGCAGTTAACCTACTAGAGTTTTTTTTTTTAATGTATGCGTACATTAAAAAAAACTCTAGTAGGTTAATTAGGCTGTCAGTTGTATGAAGTAAATTTTGGTCAAGGAATAGCCAAGGTAGTAATGCAGTAATAAGTTATAAATGTACTCACTGTGCTCTAGAATGTCACAATTGGAATACAAGAAATATGTGTAAGAAAAAAGACAAATATTCAACATTGATGGTTGGATGAGCTGAATAAGTTAGATCACTCTACTTTCAATTTAAGAACTTGGCCAGTGTTTGGATACCTCTGAACAAAGAAAAAAAAGAAATACAATTTTTATTATGTATATGCTATGTATCAATCCCTGACTTATATTTTGACACATATAAACATGGGAAATATTGCACCTTGTAACTGAGACAATGAAGATGAGTGAGGTAGCTGGTTTTGACACTAGAGGCTGAGAAAACCATCAGCTCATAATCATAAGAAGTCTGAAGTCGGAAGAAAAGAATCAAGAGGAAATAGTGGTAAGTGCCAGGAGCTTCTGGAAACTACATCAGAGATGAAGACTCCAGGACTGTTGAGCTTTCTAAGATTCCCAATAACTCAGGTAAAAACAGAGGGCTTAAAACTGAATCCTGGGGATATATGTATGCATATAGCTGATTCACTTTGTTACACAGCAGAAACTAACACAACACTGTAAAGCAATTATACTCCAATAAAGATGTAAAAAAAAAAAACTGACTCCTGCAAAGTAACAATTGTTACGACAAACAGTAAAGAATTATAAGAAAAATAATCACATGCCTGTCCCAACAGAGAAATAGCCTAAGCTCCATCTCACCATTTCTCCGATTGGCCTTTCACAAAATACAGTCCCATCAGCTGAATATAGGTTTGTCAAGTAACTGTGAGTAAGACTGAATTAAACAAAAATAAATCAATTCCTTCCTCCAAAACTTTTCAGAGTATGTAATGTAACAAAGTGAAACTTGAATTTCATGTCGGGATGTAGAGTACAGCTCTTCCCAAATGCTTCTGTCTTGTAACTACATTAACATCATCTAAAACCAGTGTTCTGCAGGACAGAGATTGTGAAACGCTGCTCTCATCATGTAAGCTATCAAGTCTTTCTGAAAATCCATTCTTCCTTCTGCCCTTTCTCCTGTTGTCCCTGTCACCTGGAATGTCTGTCCTAAGCTCCACCTGCCAAAACCCTACCCATTTTTAGGATCCAAGAGATAATAAAAGGCTTACATTACTGAAAGGCAGAGAAAGAAATCCCTTCCTAGGGATCTACATTTCCTTCCTAGGGAAAAGAAAAATTGTAAAGTATACCTCAGTGACCTTAAGTCTATGAATGTCACTATGTTATGTTACTTTGAGTTCTGTAAAAGTCAATGTGCTACAATATACATGGATATGAATGTTTGATCTCTTACAAGTAGAACTTGCTGATAACTTTCATCATGAGCGAGGTTAATGATTAAGGGAGCCATTGTATTTGGCTCAGCCCTTATAACTAGGGAATATTAAAATTGGAAAGGTCCCTAGATATTAGCAAATCTATCCACCTCATATTCTAAGTAAGGAAACTGAGACCTTCATAGATTGGATACTTATATTAACAAAGGAAAAGGATATAAGATTGGCAGACCTACCTTTTAGATTAAGAATTTTGAGATTTTTATAGACTACTAGGACATTATGTCCACTGATATTGAGACAATGTGTTTCTTAGTCATCATTTCCTATTGCACTGACCAAGCGAGGTGCCAGTCAGTAGTTGTACAAAGGGAAAAAGAAAACTTTAGAAACTCCCAATTTATATACACAGGGAAATTCATCATTCATGTTATTTAAGCTAACTGGATGCAGTTTATCAGCTACATTGAGGAATGGTGAAGTGAAGTGTCTTTACAATTAACATGTTAGTTTGGGTCATGACCTCCCTGTTGTTCAAGTGAGTTAACTGTTAGCACTCAACTAGGCACTTAAGAGTCCATTATAAATCTGGACTAAACATTTCTTTGTGGCATCTTTATTCTTCTTTGGTGCCCTTAGGCAGAATTAGCCCTCTTTTGTTTTGATAAATTCAAGTATTAAACAGGGCTAAGGTTTCACAAGTTCTTTGGCCTAAACATGGGGGTAAGGGAGACCAATGAGCTGGAGTACTTCTAGATTTAAGAATAGTCAGATTGAGGAAGAAGAGTCTTATGCCAGAGGTGAAAGAAGACTGATTATAATTACCTATTTTTTAAAATTCCAACCCTTTTCAATGTTCTAAAGTGGCCAGGAAGTACATGGGTATGCTAGGAAGTAAGGGAGTCAAGCAAGAATATTCTCTAAGAGTTTGTGGATGGCAATGAAGAGGAAAGGAAGATAGAGACAATCCTAGAAAAGGTTTTGGTTGGCCATAATAATGAAGTCAGAAGGAGAAGAAGAAAAAGAAGAAGAATGACACATGCAATGGGAAAGAGAAAGCAAGAATAGAGAAGCAAAAGGAGAGTAGAAAAATGAGACAAATTTGGAGAAGGAAATGAGGAAGAAAACTGGGTGAAAGAAGGAAGCACTGATGGTAGACCACCTGACACTCAAACATTAACACGATGCACATTTAAGATGTGCCATCAACGGCCATGGTCATTACCCTCAAATAGTTTACAGTATGTGTTTCAGAGACATTTATAAATTGAAAATGCCATTAAAATAAGTGCCAGGGTATAAGTATTCGTGCAATTGTATGGGAGAATAAAAAGTCCCCCATCAAAGAGCCTTCTGAGACATTGGAAAAAAAGGAAAAACCTAAAAAGCATAAGACTCTTCCTATTTTCATTTCCAATGATACATCCCAATCTTGATGATCAATCAGCGATTTAAATATCAACTGTAAACACAGTATTTTATGAGCTGCTATGCAGTGTACTATACTAGAGCAATAGAACAGAGAGGACCTCAAACCCTCTGTTCCCTCAAATTGAAAGGCACGCTTCCTGACCTCTCCAGACCACTACTGGACACAGGGAACACACACTAATGTTTCAGGACCCCAACCAGCAGTCACCTGCCATGTGATTACTTCTATGACACACGCTAACTAACACCACTGACTTTCCTGCTCCTACGGGACATGACATATATTTCCTATTTTAACACATACCACAGTGCATTATGATTGCAGGTAGGTGTTCTAACAACTTAAAAGAGAATGATGAGTTTTTTCTCTTTACGTCTTGTTATTTCCCTACTCATAATATTTCTTGAAGAGAAACCATAAAAATATAAGCAAACACAAAAAACAGATAATATACAAAACGTGTGCTTTGCACCTTAACACAAACTGAAGTAAAATGAGTTCTGACAGTATCCGGCATGACAAACTTCCATGGTACAAATGAGAATGGACCAAGGTTTGAGCAGGTACAGGAGACAATCCACGCATGAACACCACCAAGGAAAGGTAGACAGGAAGTAACATGGTGTGTAGGAAATCACGAGACCAGTCTGATGGGAAGAGACTTAAACAAGACTGAAACTCACTTTCTAAACCTCCATCTCCAATTGGACAATTCGCAAGACACAGGTGCACCAAAGTGGCCAAATATTCAATCCCTTTCATGGGGAGGAACAGTTTAAAATTTTATAAATTTAGTTTGCCCAAAAGCAACTGTCAAATGTTGGCAGGACACAATGAAGGCTTACCTTTGTTAACATAGTTAAGTCTCTCTCTCTCACAACTAGCCCACTTGGCTCCACGTTCCTTAGCGCACCTGACGCACTTACACAGCTTTGATGAGCTTTACACAACTGAAAGGTCACATCTTTATTTCTTATTGCAAGAACACAACATCCGGAAACTTTATTTCTATCAGAAGCTAAAGCAAAATTATTGTAAAATGAGTCATTTAAACCATACATTTTATCACCTTTAAAAAGCATCTGCTCTGTGCTAAGGATTAGAAATGACTCCTGTCCTTAAAGCCTCATTAAGGAGGAAGATCTATAAAGTCAAAATTTCAATCACATGAGATAAAGCACAGAAGTGCCTATGGAGGCCAAAGTTGTATCTAAGTGACGGCTTCATGATAACCCTGAAGTACAGTCTAGAAAGATGAGGCTATGCAGAGGTGGAGTAGGAGGTGCATTAACTGCACAGGGAGCACCTGTGCAAAGACACTCAAGCCTGACACCTGCTGGGCACTGTAAATACTGCAGGTGGGGATGACTAAAGAACAGGGGTCCAAGTGTGAGAAGACACAGAAATAAAAATAGAGATGTTGGCCCAAGCAAGCCTGGGAGAGAGCATGGCTTGTATCCCACAAGTGATGAGGCCTGGGGCTACCACTGGCTTAGTAAGGATGCCTCCGCTGATTAGAAAAAGGCGCCCCGCAGCTGAAGGACCAATTAGATAAAGAGAGTGATCACAAAAAGCTCCCCTTCCTCAGGGACAAAGAGCCCCAGGAGGCTTGGCAAAGCACAGTTCAGACTACAGGCCTCTGTGCAGAGCACACGCTGGGCGGCTAGTATGCACTAACTCTGTGTGGGCAAGCCATTAGCAGCATTATTTTAGGCATATCTTGTCATGTTAGAAGATCACTCAACCCGAGTAGGCAGATCAACTTAGAGGAACTGAGACCAGGGGCCGCGAAACCACCCAGGAGTTTCTGCCATAGTCGGGGCAAAATGTAACGTGGATGAAGAAGCAAATTTAGGAGGAGGCCAAAATTTACAAGCTAGACCCACTGGATGAAAGTCATAAAGAAAGTTCAGTGAAGGAATTCTGAAGAGAATGGGCTCTGCATTTTTCTTACAATCAATGTAAAATATTAGGCAAAATTAAGTACAGTGGCTTTTAAGGTCCCTTCCAGCTCTAACTTCTTTTGATTTCTAACTTATTACTCTGGTTAAGTCAAGTCCCTTCAGAGGTACAGAATAGTTGCTACACCTGAATGGGATGCAAAGAATAATCTGACTTCTCTTCACCAGGGAATGAGTTGAACTGTCCTTGCAGAAGAGGTAACACATGGTGAGAACCCCAGATCCTAGAAAAGGGCCAGGCACACGATAAGTATTCAGCTTTTTGAAAACAAATGAACAATCATTTCCTCTCCTAGATCTTCACACCCTTTCTCTGCTGGCTGCTTTCTTTCAGCTTATAAACTTCCTCAGTATACCCACTTAAAAAGCCCTCAGACCTATGATTCTTTGGATCTTCTTGTGGGTAACCTAAGTCTCTCCCATGCCTTCAAACACCTCTCCTCCCCAAAAGCCCAGATCTGAACCTTGGGCCCAGACCTGTCTACCAGGCCCCTCTAAAGCACTGAAGATGAAGTAAGATCCTCTCCCCACCCCCAATCCCTTCCTACTGTGCTCTGTATCTCTCAAAAAGATGCAGCTGTAAACTGTCACCCACGCTTGCTGCCCTCCCTTTTCTAACTGGTCACCAGGCCCCACCCATTCTCTCTCAGATCTGCAAAATCCAGTCCAACCTTTTATAACTTAAGTGGGAACCTTAGATTACAATTCACCCTGCACCCAATCAAGTGCCTTGCACATGGAGGTCCAAGTGAGTCTCTAAACCAGAAGTCCATCTCACTGTTCTTTAGGGTTTCCCACAGCCTTCAGGATAAACATCTAAACTTCTGACAGGACAAACAAGGCCCCGTTCTGTTGGGCCCCACTAGGTTTCCAGTATCAACTCTCATTTCTTTCCCAAACCCTGAGTTCGAGTCCTGTACATTAGTTTTGCCATATTTTCTTATATTTCTCAAACTTTGACACACACTGCTCCCTCCTGCCACCCCAGGAGCTTCTACATATCCTTAGAAAGGATGGCACCTCCTCCAAGAAGCTTACCCTGAACTTTCCCTTCCAAGATTCTGTGCTCTGCAAAGGGGAAAGGTTGGGGGGGGGAGGGGTACATTAGGACTTTGGCGTTAACATAGACACATGACTCTATATCAAACAGATCATCAACAAGCACCTACTGCACAGCACAGGGAACTCTACACCATGGCCTGGAACAAACTGTACGGGAAAAGAATCTGAAAAGGAATGGATATATGTATAACGGAATCACTTTACTGTACGCCTGAAACTAACACAATATTGTACATCAACTATCCTCCAATATAAAATAATAATTAAATTAAAAAGAAAGATTCTGTGCTCTGTAGCACCAGAACTCACTTCTTCCAGAGCACTGACTACTGTGCTTGTGCTTACCTGCCGCCCAGTAGAAGGGGAGATTACCTAGGGCGGAAGCATCGTCTCCAGCAGCCCTTGGTTCTGACAACTCATTCAAGTGCCAGGATACTTTACACACATAACCTGCTTAATTAATTCTAAGAACCCACAGAAAGAGTGGTTATTAATGTCATTTTACAAGTGTGGGGATTGCAGTTCAAAAGTAACCTGCCCAGGCCACAGACAGCATAAGCCCTGGAATTCAAACCCTAGGCTGCCTTCACACCAGTGCTCTTTCCACTATATGATACGACTACTGAAAAACAGATTTTTTTTTCCTGAGCCCTGTTTTAATGGAAAGGAAATGAAGCTGGGATATACCAATTTCCTAATCGCTTTGGCGTGTACCAGGCAAAGTCGTTCAACAGACCAGGTAATATCTGTGGAACAATTAACGATGCTCCAAACTGTCCTAAGTGTTCTACATTGTAGGGTCTACAAGCATTAACACAGTTCGACCTTGTAACCTTCAGAGAGAGTGAGTCCTGTTCAGCCCATGCTACAGATGAGAATACTGAGACCTAGAAGCCTTAGAGCACTCGGCCGGGGTCACCGAGCCGGCAGGAGTCCTAGGCCACACGCCCCATCTAGCGCACGCACACCCGGACACTGGGCACCGGTTCTAGTGCCCACCCTCCACCTTGCACCATCTAAAACCCCGCTTCGCAGCTCCCACACAAGAGCCCCTGGAAGCGGGAAGTACAAAGCTGTCTCAAACAGATGAACCAGTTTGCAGGGCAGAAGTTGAGACACGGATGTAGAGAACAAACGTATGGACACCAAGGGAGGAAAGCCGTGGGGGGTGGGGATGGTGGTGTGCTGAACTGGGCGACTCGGATTGACGTGTATACACTGATGTGTATAAAATTGATGACTAATAAGAGCATGCTGTATAAAAAAATAAAATAAAATTCAAAAATCAAAAAAAAAAAGAATACTGTCTACTGTCCTCCACGCCCCCTGGAACACTCACTGTAAATATCCAGGAGGTGCTTGCAGAATCAATGAATCAATGAACAAACAAGCTCACTCATTTCAAACGTGCAGTCACATGCGAAATGTGACCTTCTGAGAAGTTAAGCTTCTGGAAGGAGCCCATTTTCTTAATGTATTCAGCATCGAGTCATCACAAAATATGAACTCTTATAAAGTACTGCCCCTCACTTCCCATGAGAAAGCAAAATTCCTCAGCAGGGAAATGGGAGGGTAGCAGACATTACCCGCAAAGCTTTAGGAAAGCTGCGGCTCGCTGAGCACGTCACTAGGGCCCCTGACCGCCTGCCTGGTAGTAGGACAGACACACCAGGAACGGCTGCTGACCGGCAGAAAGAGCGCCCGGCCAGGCAGGCAGCACACCCCGCACCCTGCCAAGCGAGGTCTGGCCAGCAAGGGAAAGACGCTCTCCACTGCAGAACCGCCCACCGCTAGAAAGCCAGGTCCCGCCAGGGCCTGGACACACGAGGCCTTCCTTACAAGGGTTACACATCTGTGGCCTCGCTCTGCCTCGAATAAAAGACAGTGACGGCGACAACGTGACCATCTCCAGAGGAACTTTCAACTTCGTTTCAAGTGCCTGGGTGCTGGGTCACAGTGGATTTCTCAACTCTTCCAATATTCAAAAATACCAATTTCTAAGATGCAGAAGGATTGTTAAACATACACTTAGCACAGACCCCAGTCCCACTCCTGAGTATTTTCTCAAGTGAGGTAAAAACCCAAGGTCACATGGAAACCTGCCCTGGGATGTTTACAGCAGCTTTATTCCTGATCCCCTCAAAACTGGAAACATCCCACAAGTCCTGCCACCCGCAGGCGAATGGACAAACGGAAAAGGGAATACAACACAGCCAGAAAAAGGAGTGGCTTCTCATACCCGCAACAACAGGGATGACGGACTTCCCTGGTGGTCCAGTGGCTAAGACTCCACACTCCCAATGCAAGGGGCCCGGGGTCCATCCCTGCTCAGGGAACTAGATCCCCCACGCCGCAACTAAAACATACTGCACACGGCAATGACGATCCCATGTGCCGCAACAAGACCCAGCACAGCCAAGTAAATAACTACCTAAATAAATATTTAAAACAACAACAACAAAAAAAACAAACCCGGGAGGAATCTCGCATAGGTTTTGCTGAGCCAAAGCAGCCAGAATCAAAAAGCTACATGCTGTTGTTCCGTTTATCTGACTTTCTGGAAAAGCCAAAACCTTAGGGACGGAGAGGAGATTAGTGGCCAAGAGGCTAGAGGCACCCTGGCGCCAAAGGGCAGCAAATAGGATGACAGGATTGCTCTGCCGCCTGATGGCGATCAAAACTCCTACAACTGTGCACTACAAGTGAACTATGCTTCACGGCTACTAAGGATACACAAGTTATTACATTTTGAAAAATGTGCCGACCAGCCATCCCCGGCATGACAAATGCAGTAAGAGGGGCGGGGAGGCGAGGCAAGTGGATCAGCTGGAGTTCTGAAGGTTCTCCCCACTTTCAGTTTCCCTCCCCTGGCATGTCTCCCCGCCCGGCCCGCTGCTGCTCAGGCCGCCCACCCGGGCCGCCTGGAGTTACCCAACCGGAAAAGCCAGAGCCCAGGCTCAGCCGCGCCTCCACGCACAGGAAGGGCAAAAATAGAAAGCGCCAGTGCGCAGTGGAGGGCTGGAAACCCTCGGACCTCAGATAACTGCGGAGAACCGGGACTCGGAGTCAACATCGGCTCCAGGCGGTCCCAGCGTCCCGACCCCGGCCGCGGCACACTTTCCACAAAACTGACACACACGCGCGAGTCGCGCGGGCTTCCCCGCCGGGTCGCCTGGAGGCCGGTCCCCCGCAAGCTGAGCGCACGAAAGGGCGCCCCAAAGGCGCCGGCCCAAGCCGCCCGCTGCGCTTTCCCTCCGGAAGGTGGGCTGCGGGGCCCAAGCGTAAACCCTGAGACAAGGTACACGCGCACCACGCCGCCACAGGGGACGAGGGGCCGGGCGCCCACCTGGCCGGACACCCTGCATTTCTGGAATCACCGGACTTGTGTGTAAATTTCCCTTTGGCGTGTCATTTTCCAAAGGCCACTCAAGATCACGCCTCCTCTCCAAGTGTCCTGCCAGCCCACCCACTCAAGATCAGAGGGACAAAATGCCTAACTAAAACAAAACAAAACAGAAACACAAAAAACTGGAGAGAAGGAGGAAAGGGTGCCCTCAAAAAAAAAAACAAAAAACCTAAGCACGTTGACAGCGCTAAGAATAAACTACCAGGCAAAAGAAACCCTACATGTCAAATCCTAAAGTACAGAAGGGCAAGCCCGCCGGCAGTCCAGGCCCGGGGAGACCGGGGTCCCCAGCCCTGCAGAGCCAACCGCAGACCGGCTCGGGCGCCCCTCAGAAGCCCGGGGTCCCCGCGGCCGAGTCTGCGCCCCCGGCCGGCGCCGGCTCCCCTCTGCCCACCCTGCGCGCGGGGGCTGGAAAAGGCCGCGGAGAACCACGGCGGGGCGGGAAGGGGGGCTCCAAAGAAGGTCTGGCGACTCGAGTCGCTCCGTTTCTCGGTGGGCTCAGCACGCGCCGTGGGGGAAGAGGGGCGGGGGTCCGGGAGGAGGGGACGGGTGGCACTTACGTAGAACGGCAGCGGCCACGGGCAGACGGCGGGCTCGGCCCCCACGAGCGATTCCAGCCTCAGCTCCAGCTTCTCCCCCATGTCTTCGCGCGCCGCCCCCGCACCGTGCTAGTCTGGCGGTTGGGGGAGGGGCGCGGCGCCGCCGGCGGGGGCGGAGCAAACAGGCAGCCGGGCAGTGAGGGGAGGGGGCTTGGCCTGGGCCTCAGCCGCCGCCGCCGCGCTCCTGTCCGGCCCGCGGCTCCCTCTTTGTGGTCACAGGCCCCGGGCCTCCAGCGCTGCTGCGAACTCAGGCCTGCGTGAGGCGAGCACAATGAGCCGGGGAACAGGCCGAACCACTCGCGGCGCGCGCGGCCCACCCTGTGGACACGCCCGCTCTCACGCACGCACGCACGCACGCACGTCTTCGGCTGCTCCCAGCCACACCCACCGGCCCGAAGTGGGGACCCGAGGAGACCCCTCGGGGCCTGGGGTGGCGGGTTCGACTCCCGCCCTTGACGTACCGTGACACCCCCCCTCCCCCCCAATAAGAAGACTATAATTCCTCATTAAATATGACAGCTGGAATCCCGGCTTCTGTTCACAAAAATGCCGTGTATTTAGCCTATGCTAGGCACCAGACCGCGGACGCTCAGTACTGGCAAAAAAGGAAATGCCCTGCCCTCCTGGCACTGCCATTTTAATTGGAATAGTAGGGACAATGGTCAAGGGAGAAAATAAAGTGTCATCATCGCCACGGGGATGGTTAATCTCATGTGCGCACTGCGTGGGGCCCCGGCAACCACAAACATTATTCCAGATGTGGCCAGGAAGGTATTTTTCAGAAGAGATTAACACTGAAATTGGTCCACTTTGCGTAAAGGAGACTGTCAATGCCGCGGCGTGGGTGGGCCTCGTCCATCAGTTGAAGGACTGGAGAGAAAAATGAGGTTCCCCAGAAAGAGGGAACTGTTCCTCCAGTGGCCTTGGGACATCAGCTCTTCCCTGTGTCTCCAGCCCGGAGTCCTGCCCGGACTTGCCTGCCTCACAGTCACATGAGTCAACTCCTTAAAACAAAACTATATATGTAAAAATACTGAATATATACAAGCCCATTAATTTTTATATGTGTGTATACATATTATATATATGTATACACATGTTTATATGTGCGTGCGTTTGTATTATATGTGTAAGTACTATATACAGTATACATACAAGCCTATATATGTGGGTGTATATATTGTATACATGTATGTATGTGTATATATATAGTATACATATTATAAATGTGAACATGCTGTATATATACACACACCCATATATTGATATATGGGTGTGTGTATATATACAGTATATGTACGCTGTACGTATGTATGTATACAGTGTATATTTATATATAGGTGTGTATATATGTTGTATACCTGTATGTGTATATGTTGCATAGGTATTATATGTACATATGTATATACTATATATAGACACACTTGCATATGTATTTATATGTGTATGTACATGCGCATATTTACATATAGGTGTGTATGTGTGTGTATACATTGTGTATATATATGTGTATATATCTTATATATATGATATATATGATGAATTTATATGTACAGTAATATATATTTTTATGCTACATGCTTTTATATGTAGGTGTATATATGTGCCTATATGTATGTAGGTGTATTGCATATATTATATATGTATGTATACTGTATACATACACATCTAAATATCTTTGTATGTGTGTATATATGTATGATATATATGTACTAGGTGTGTCTATTGCATATGTTATATGCATGTGTACATACTGTATATATACAAACTATGCATTTTATATGTGTGTATGTATAGTGTATATGTGTATGTGTATTGTATGTGTGTATACATACTGTATATATACAAACGATGCATTTTATATATGTGTCTATATATGTATGTGTGTATTGCATATACTATATGTGTATATGTCTGTATGCATACTGCATATATACACAGCTGTATAGTTTTGTATGCGTGTACATATGTACGTGTGTGTGTGTATATACACACACACACCCTATGGATTCTGTTTGTCTGGAGAAGCCTCACTGATACGGACACCTATGACAATTGAGCACCTGCCCTTTGCCAGCCAGGGAGCCAAACGCTTGTCTTTTCGGTGTCTCCCTTAAGTGTCACAAGTCCCGGGAGGGAAGGTGATGCCGCTCCTACCAGTTGAGGTGCCTCAGGGTCAGAGAGGTGCACAGGGCGGGGGGCTGGAGCCTGGTGGAGCCCAGGTGGAGTTCTAGCAGCAGTACAGCCTAGCAGTGCCACTTCCCCAGGTGCTTCTCACAAAGATGCCGAGGGAGAGACAGGGTCTGAAAGAGGGGATGAGGAAGCTTCCATGGGTCCGCAAGCCCAGACCAAGGCTGACTCGTCAAGGGTGTTAGAGGTCAGGACTGTGGTTTCCCTGGGGGTGGGGTTACACAGAGCCATTCCCATTCTGAAAAAGTATCCATTCTGCTCTTGTTTGTATGTTTACCCCCCTCCCCCAAATCTTTTAAAAACAGATTCTCTTGGCTGCTGGGAGCACACATGGGGAAGTTGTGTGTGAGGGGGTGTGATCCAGGGGACAGGGAGGATAAGCCCCCCACTCGTAGGGCCAGGAGTGGCTCAGCTTTGTGAGCTAAGGATGGCCCGCGAGGTCCCAGAGAGAAGGGTCCCTACTCCGTCCCTGCTCCGTGCATCCCATTCCCAGCCTGAGAAGCCCAGAGCTACCCCCACACACACACACCAGGGAGGAGAGTCAGTCACCCTGGCTCACAGGCTGCGGCTCCAAGGCTCCTGGCACTAGGAGCTATTTTCAGCTTTCATGCCCTAGGACATGGCCAGAGCTATTGTCTCCGGAAACTCTCTGTCTGTCTCTCGTCCGCCCTCCCTCCCTCCCTCCTCCGCCTCTTCCCCTCCCGCTCCAGCTGTCCTGCCCTCCACCCTGCATTTCTACACAGGATGGCTCACAGACAGCTGCTCCCCGAGTCCACCCGCCACCATTCGATGGATGTTAGAGCAAGCCCTGGGGACTTCCCTGGAGGTCCAGCGATTAAGACTCCGAGTTTCCACTGCAGGGGGCGCGGGTTCGATCCCTGGTCAGGGAAATAAAATCCCACATGCCGCACGGCACGGCCAAAAAAATAAATGAATAAAAAATAAAGTTAGAGTGATGAAACAGCCCTAGTGGTGCAAGGATGGGACGTAAAGCTCTATGGTATAGAATAAAGGTCCAGAAAGAGATATATGAGAACTTGATATGACAGAAAGTGGGGAAATTAAGGAGTTTTCAATAAATGGCATTTGGACAATTGCATACCCACGTGGGAAAAAGTAAAGTAGAAAAAAAAAAAGCAAGCCCTGGTCAGGTGTGACCTTGGGCCCAGGGCCATTGGCACACATTGTCGTGTGGGATGTTCTTCCTTAGACTCCTCCCTCCCTCCTGTGTCACTTTCCCTGCCAGGTAAAGAACTCTGCCTGGTCAGTAAGACCCTAGAGGTCCTTGGCCATTGCTATTGCAGTTGGAATTGTTACTGTTTACATAGGGTGACCAACACCCACCCCCAGTTTGCCCAGGACCGCTCAGGTTTGAGCGCTGGAACTGTGGGGAAACCCTCATTCCCGGGGAAACCCAGAAGGCTGGTCAGCCTATTTAGCACGGATCTCTCACTTGATCTCCCAACCCCCGAGAGCCAGAAAGGGAATCTCCCCCCTCCTTCCATGGTAACCTTCATTCATTCATCCACTCATCCCTTTATTCAACTCCTTTATTCAGCAAGTATTGATGAAGCATCTACTACACATCAGACACTCCTCTAGGTGCTGGGGACAGTAAACTGAGAAGGTGTGATGGATTACATGGGGATGATGTCTCGGAGACCACTGCAGGGCAGGGGAGGTGTGAGAGGGAAGGGGCAGTTCTAAATGCAGGCTCTGACGGGATTGGGGCAGACCTTGCCCTGGGCCAGGCTGGTTGCTTCAACACAGCTGTCCTCACCCAGGGTCATCCTGCCCCCGCCTCCCCCAGTTTTTTGGTGATGTCTGGGAAAATCTGTGGTGGTCACTACTGGGGTGCAGAGGCCCCTGGAATCAAATGGGTGGGGCCAGGGATGCTGCTGAACCCCACACAGTGCCCAGGAGGGGCCCCCAGCAGAGGATGACCTGCTCCAAATAACCCCAGTGCCGTGGAGGAGACCCTGCACTAATATTATTCAGACCCGCTGGTGCCCCTAGATTCCTGCACAGGCAGGGACTCTAACCGGGTCACCTCTGTATCCCGAGGTGACCTAGAGTGGGGCAGCCAGGAGGGCTGAGTATCGGGGGTGAAATGACAAATCTCTGTGCCCACTCTCCCCGCCACACCCCAGGGTCGATGGCCTCTATCTCCTCCCTGTCCAGGTAGCTTTTCCCTGAGCCATTTCTTCTTGTCAAGGTCCCTGTCACAGGTTGGGTTCCCCGAAGATGACGTTGAGAGCAAGGATTGGAGTGCAGGAGGTTGATGTGAGACGTGCAGAGAACAGATACAGCTGCCATAGGGTCCGGCAATTCCACTCCTGGGCATAGACCCGGAGAAAACTCTAATTCAAAAATATACATACAACCCTGGGATTTCCCTAGTGGTCCAGTGGTTAAGACTCCGTGCTTCCAGTGCAGGGAGCATGGGTTCCATCTCTGGCCAGGGAACTAATATCCCACATGCCTTGTGACAAGAAAAAAAGAAAGAGAGAAAGAAAGAAAAAAAAGAAAGAAAGAAAGAAAAGATACATGCACCCCAATGTTCACTGCAGCACTATTTACAATAGCCAAGACATGGAAGCTACCTAAATGTCCACTGATGGATGAATGGATAAAGAAGATGTGGTACATATATACCATGGAATATTATTCAGCCATAAAAAGAAAGAAATAACGCTATTTGCAGCAACGTCGTGGATGGACTAGAGATTATCATACTAAGTGAAGTAAGTCAGAAGAGAAAGACAAATATATGATCTCACTTATATGTGAAATCTAAAATATGGCACAAATGAACTTGTCTACGAAACAAAAACAGACTCACAGACACAGAGAACAGACTGATACGGGTTTGGGTCTCTCAGGGCCTTGGCTGTTTTACCAGTTTATCAAGCCTCTCATGAACCATGCTGAGTCTGAAGAGTTACTACGATACAATTTGATTTTACAGCACTATCCCCAAAATTTAAAAACAATCTCAGAAGCAAGCCAATCCCCCACTCCTAGAAGAGTGAAACTAGGCACATTTTTGTTCCCAGAATCCAGTACAGAATTTAACCAAAGAACACAACAGAAACTCAATGGCATTTGAGAGAAAGAGAAAGTCTCTTTGGTTTTAGCCTCACTAGGATGTCCATTAGTCTATGCCATTTCTTTGAAATTTCTGACCTGCGAACTTCGAACCAGGAGGAATCTTTTAGCCTGACGTTGATTTGTCACTATGAATTTGCCATGTGCAGTGCACAGCCCTGAGCATCTATCACACGTGGACTCTTGAGCTATCCTTCCTGTTTGATGACCTTGTGGTTCATACTGCAGTACTGAACGAATTATGGGTTCTGTCGAGTGACATTACACCTCCAGTTCTGAGGCGTAGATTAGACAGTCCTATGCCGCCATGGCCATTTTCACTGCCTTCTGCTATGGAACTGCCTAGACCAAAGGCAGCTGCCTTGAAGAGAACATTTCTTTCTCCAACATAATTGACAAATCCAGTGTCAGCTTGGGTCCACATGTAAGGGGAGTCACTTGAGCCTACGGTAGACCATATGTGTCAATGCCGACAAGTTCTATAAAACATGTTTTCCTTACAATTGAGTCTTTGTCTCAGTCAAGCCTGCTTGGGAAAAACTGTACCTGAAGGGTACAGTTGGCTGTGGCTGCTATTGCAGCAGCTGGCTGATGGACAGCTGCCTGAGACTTTTCTGCCCTGTAAACTCCTGCACACTCTCAAGTCAAGTGCCAGGTATACTAAAGACCCTCCAGGTGCCTTATTCATTCCACTCCAGGTATTGCTCAGTCACCTGCAACTCCCTAATGCCCCTTTTCTTTATGTCAGAACTTTACTTAAGTGGCTCGAAAGAAACAGCCACTTTCCCACACCATAAGCTGCAGCCATCAGCCAAAATCAAAGTATCTTACGGCTGGTAGAGTGGGTTGGATGGTGGCCCCCAAAAGGATATATCCATGTCCTCATCTTTGACGGTTACCTCATTTGAAAAAAAATGTTTTTGCAAATGTCATTAAGGATCTTGACATGGGATTTCCATCCTATATTATCTGGATGGGTCCTAAATAGGATGACAATTGTCCTTATTATACAAGAAGGGCAGAGGGACATTTGAGACAGACAAAAGAGAAGATACAGACACAGAAAGGGGGTGATGTGAAGACAGAGACAAAAACTGAGTGATGTGGCCTCAAGCCAAGGAAGCTGGCAACCACCAGAAGCTGAAAGAGGCAAGGGATAGAATCTCCCCTAAAGCATCTGTAGGGAGAGCAGCCTTGCTGACACCTTGATATCAGACTTCTGGCCTCTACAACTGTGAGATAGTAAATTTCTATTGTGTTAAGCGTCCAAGTTTGTGGTAGTATGTTACAATAAGCACGGGAGAATAATACAGCATGTCTTAAACCTTTTCTAGGCTTCAGCAGTTTACTGTACAAACTTAAATATTTTCAAACAGTCAAAGGTCCCAACATCCCACCATACATTAAAGACCAAGGCACTGGAATACCTTCCTTGGCAGTACCAAAGTATTTTCCACGTGGGCATTTACCTCTCCAAAATGTCTGCTCCTTTCTTTTTATTTCTCAGTGTTCCCAGGTAATGCACCAAATGTTCGGGTCTTTTAATTACCTTTCAGCAGCTACAATGCCTTAATTCCATTTGGTTTGGCATAAATTAGAAAATAAGAGAAAAGATGGAGGGCCGAATATTCCTGTTACTGTTGATAACCCTGGCTTGAGAATCCAGTTGGAATGAAATGATCACATAACTGAACCCCAGAATGGGGCAGATTTACTAACTAGTAATACACAGAATGAGAGAAACAGAAGACACTCACTCACACTCTCAAGGGAGAGAACAGAATTAGTCAAGGCAAGCATGCACGCTTAATTCTTTTCAAGCTTTCTATATAAGTCACTTGATCACCCTGGGGCAGAGTCAGTAAAGAAGCAGCACTGATAGGACCCTACGAGCTCTCTTGACAGGACTAAAACATCAGGAGCAGGAAAGGAACATTCCCTCACTCCCCACCACCACCACCCCCAGCAGTAAAAAATGATCATCCACATTGACAATGTAAAAGAAATCAGAAGCTACGTTAACTCTGATTTACTCTTAGTATACCAAAAGCTTATCAGGAGCCTTGTGCAAAAGCACCTTGATTGGGCTTCTCTGGTGGCGCAGTGGTCCGGGAAGATCCCACATGACTCGGAGCGGCTGGGCCTGTGAGCCATGGTTGCTAAGCCTGCACGTCCGGAGCCTGTGCTCCGCAACGGGAGAGGCCACAACAGTGAGAGGCCCACGTACCACACACACAAAAAAAAAAAACCCAAAAAACCCATCTTGATTAGTTGCTAATAAGTCTTTAGAAGCAGAACCCTCCACATGCAGCAAAAGGAAGATGCAGACCTGTATGCTTCAGGATTTTCTCACCAAAACCCCACACAATTTGTTTACTATTCCAGCCAAGTATGGCCTAGCCCTACCCTTATCCCTGTTTTTCTTGGTGTAGTAATAAAGAAACATAGATGGAAATAAAGAAGACATATCAGGTAGAAAGATATAAAACAGTGGGGAAAATAATATGTGAAGTCAAGTACCACCACCATTTACTAGCAGTGAACTTTCAGCACCAACATTAATATTTTTTCCTGTTATATCTGTAAATGATAATAACTAATATGTACATAACAATTTTCAATTTAATCAAATCTCATTTTTATAACTAACTACTTCACAACAAGTAACATGCTAAGGCAACATCAATAGATGAAAAAAGGTAGTCCCTGGCCCCAAGGAAGGTTGCCCAGGAGAAGACAGAGATATGTAAAAAATACAATTATAATACAGTGTAGCGAGTGCAGCAATCAGGCATGCAGAAGTGCAAGGGTAGCAAAAAGGAGCATGTGATCACAACACTAAAAAGAAGACTGCACAAAAGACATAATATGTAAACTGAGGTTTGAAAACTGAAGTGGGTTTCCCAGGTGCCCCATAGGGAGAAAGGAATTCCTGGAGGAGGGAAAAGCATAAAAGAAGACAGTGAATTGTTCATATAATCCAGAAGTGAAGTAGGCAATGGCAGGAGAAATGATTGGACACAGGCGTCATGAATACTTGCAGGTCTGCATTTTAGCAAGTCCATTCTAAAGGAAACTTTGAGGATCAACTCGGGGGCGGGGGACAGTGGGGGGACAGAGCTAGTCATTCCTGCCAGAAACACTGGAACCAGTTTCTACCAACCCACCAATAGAACGACTTCAAAGGCAACATGGTATCACAGAAAGGGCTTGTTCTTTTGTTTGTTTGTTTTTAGTTCATTAGGCCTCACTTAAAATTCTGATTCCACAATGCACTTGCTTTGGGATCTTGAACAACGCTCATAACCTCTGCAAGTTTCAGTATAGTAAGTTTATGTGATTACCTTCATCTGTAATATCCCTACGTTGCAATCTTAATGGAAACTCAAGTTCAGGTCAAAGACAAGTTTCTCTGTGACTTCTCCTCTGAATTGATTCAAAAGCCGTCTCTCCCGTCCTCATATGGCTTCTCTTATGGAATCTCATAAAAAATTCTATGACTTCTTTGGTTTTTTGTTGTTGTTGTTGTCTGTTTGTTTTTTAATTTAAGTATAGTTGATTTACAATGTTGTGTTACTTTCAGGTGTACAGCACAGTGATTCCTTTTTCACATTCTTTTCCCTTATAAGTTATTACAAAATATTGAGTAGAGTTCCCTGTGCCATAGAGGAGATCCTTGTTGTATCTATTCTACACCTTCTTTGAATGACCGTAGCATTTGTTGTCTGTATCATCTTTATGTCTCTGGTTGCTTTGTGACTGAAAATGAAAAATTTCTATTTGTTCATGTCCTGGCCCTTCCTTAAAAATGTGTTCATTTATGTATTTCATATTTATTGACTACATCTTAGACACCTTGTTAACTGCTGGTTCTAGATGTTAGTAAAATATAGACCTTCCTGCTGAAAAGGTCGCAGTATTTGTGGGAAAACAAAAAAATGAACAACCTATGTCTCAAAGAGCTTTGTACTTCCCAAAGAGAACACACCTAGTAGGTACAGTAGGTACAATAAATACATGTATCATACATAAATGTATAAATAGTTAATTGGATTGAAAACTAGAGATAACTGCTTTTCGACTCTGAGGAAATGATGATTATATTTCACCAGGAGCTCAATACCACTCTGAGAATGAGGGCTTAACCCCCATCCTCACTCACTGCATCGCTTTTCTGTATAAAAATACACAAGTCTGTATACACGCTCTAGAAAAAGGCTTATCTGGCATGAATTTCAGATAGCAAGAAGAAAACTTCAAGAGGTTCAGAGAAGCATCCAGAAGCTCAGATGATTGGCACTAATACAACTTGCTTGACAGGAAAATAGAGCTGTAAATCTCACAAAATTAGATGATCTTTGAAGAATTTCAAAACCTCCTGCTATTAATTGGAAATCCTAGAAGAACCACTTCTTTTAAAGCATACTGATAATATGCTTTACAGCTTAATATTCAGAAGCCTATGTTTTGGCAAAGTGAGCTTCAGGAAAGAAGGAAACTTGTGGTTCAGTTCCATCTACTCTGGAACCTCTGGTCAAAACATTTACTTCTGTGCTCAGCCATCTTATCATCTGTAAAATGGAGGCAACTCTAACAAAACATAGTTACACAGATGTTGCACAGTTTCATGTGTCATTGTCCTCATTTGTTTCAGAAAACCAATAACATCTAAGCTACTACTGCAAAGAGTGCAATGTTACTTGGGGTCATCTAGTGAAGCTCTGTCAAAGGAAAGAAAAGGAAAAGGGCTTAGAATAACTATAATTTTCCCAAGAGGACACTATTATTTTATGGTAAATCTGAGTCAAGAACCCTGATCTCGTTGATGACATTCCATAGTTATTTCGTTGGGTTCTGAACAACCCAGAGAAAGAAAGAGAAATAAAACTCGTATGTGCTGTGTCACTGGTACAGGATGTGGCAAGATTGGAATTGGAGAACTACATATTAACAGGTATTTGGGAAATTCTTCAAACTAATTAAGATATATACCAGGTCCATAAAAAACAGTATGTTTTCTCAAGATGATACTGTGGAATGAACAGAACTGGTAACTGAAGGTGTCTGTGTGCTGCAGTTCCAAACAGGAAGGGTGAACGCTTGTCTTCTGGCACCTTGAAGACTCCACCCCAACATACACATTAAAATAAAATTAACATTTCAACTGGGTCATAGTTAATTCTGCATGTTCTTGTAAGTCAGCAAAATATTCCATATATCACTTAAGTTGTCACCCACTTTTTTTTTTTTTGCGGTACGCGGGCCTCTCACTGTTGTGGCCTCTCCCGTTGCGGATCACAGGTTCCGGACGCACAGGCTCAGTGGCCATGGCTCACGGGCCTAGCCACTCCACGGCATGTGGGATCTTCCCGGACCGGGGCACGAACCCGTGTCCCCTACATCGGAAGGCGGACTCTCAACCACTGCACCACCAGGGAAGCCCCATATCTGATTTTTGTATCAGGACTCTTCTAATTTTTTATATACATTGGAAAGTAACTCATGTCTTTCTAAGGTGTATATATTTGATTATATTTTCTATTTTCATAAAGCTTCTTGTATTCTCTACTCAAAACAGGTATAAATAATGGCTGCATGTAACTAATCAATAATCAGCCATTTTGTCCAGATTTTCAAATGTGTTGGTATAAAGCTACGATAGTATTCTTTTGTAATTAAAAAAAATTCACTCTGTTTTATAGCTAGTCCCATCTCTATCATATTTGCCAAATATTGCTTATTTTATTGGTCTTTCTAAAGAACAAGCTTTTGGATTTATTTGTCAAGTTGACTGCTTTTCTTCTCTACTTTTGACTTTCCTCTTGACTGATTTTGTCCTTCCACTCTTCGGGATTTACCTTGTTCCTTTCCTATGTCTCCTGTCCATTTCCTGTAGCTTCAAGAGCCATTTTCAACAACTCAGCGAGCTCTGCCGGCTGTGTCAAGGCCACTTCATCATACGCCAGTAAAACTTAACCTCATACACGGGGTGAAGACTCAGCAGTCTTATTTTGCTTTCAAAATTGTTCTATAGCCTTGGATCCTTCTTCTTCTCCTAAATTAGCACTATCATCAGGGAAAATTCTAGTGGGCCTAGAATTCTAGGCTTGCCTTTCCTGCAGTTTCATAATCAAAGAAAAAACATTTCCACCCTTTTATTGACGTTGATCGAAAATTTAGCAACACTTCTTTGCACTGTATTCAAATCCCCAAATATAAGCAAGCCTTCGTGCACACAGGCTCACTGAAATGTCATAATTTTAAACTATGTATGACCTGGAACAATGACCTTTCCACATACTCCACACTCTTCCTAGGTGTTCAGACTTTTTCATTCCTACAACATCTTTTACACATGGTCGATTTGTGTCAGAAGTTCCTCTTCACTCCCACTTCTGAGTATATATCCAAAGGAAACATCATCATGATTTGAAGAGATATCTGTACTCCCATGTTCATTGTAGCATTATGCACAAGAGCCAAGGTATGGAAACAACCTAAGTGTCCATAGTAGATTAATGGATAAAGGAAATATGGTATATATATACAATAGAATATTATTCAACCTTAAAAAAGAAGAAAATCCTATCATTTAAGTCAACATGGATAAAACTGGAGGACACTAGGCTAAGTGAAATAAGACAAAGACAAATAGTGCATGATGTCACTTATATGTGGACTCTAAAAAAATAATGAAATAAATCAACTCTTCCCTCCCTGGACATTTTCCTCAGCAAAATCTAGCAGCCTCTACTATGAGTCTTATCTTTTTTTTTTATTGTTTGTACCAGATCACCACCCCAGGGAACCTATGTATTTACCGATGTGTATCTACATTATAGTTTACCATTGTTCTTTTTCTTTGTAATTCATTCCTTCCACTTCTGGCATCAGAACCTCATTTTTACTTTGGAGAAGTCCTTGTGATTCAGGTAGGCTGTGTGTCTCCTCCCTAGGCTGTGTGACTTGCGGCTGGCTAGACACAGTGTTTCACATATACTCTATACGTCTTAAGTACTTATTTCTCTGTTTTCCATCATTTTCCCTCCAAATTTTTGTGTAGTTATTTTTAAATTGACATTTGTATTCCTTTCTTTTGTTTGACTAAGGTACTCTTCAACCAATCTTCTGAGTGCTTAATTTCAACTTTTTTAATTCTAGAAGTTTCTTTTGGTTGCGTTTCAGATTTTTTTTGCTTAAATTGTACATGTCCTTTTTTTAATACATTAATCATAATTTTAAATAATAGTTTCATTTAGAAACAATTTACTTTTCATATTATTTAAAGTGTACAATTTAATGTGTTATGCATCTACCACCACAATCAATTTTAGAACTTTCATCCACCCCCCAAAAGAAAAAGAATCTATTGTAGGTCACTCACTCCCCCATTTCTCCAAACCCTAGGCAGCCACTAATATACTTTGTCTCTACAGATTTGTCTAGACTGGACATTGCATACAAATGGAATCATACAATTACTTAGCATGTTTTCAAGGTTCATCCATGTTGTAGCATGCATCAGTACTTGATTTCTTTTTATGGCTGAATAATGTTCCATGGTGTGGATATTACTATGTTTCATTTATCCATTCATAGTAAATGGCCATTTGGTTATTTCCACTTTGGGGCTCTTATGAATAATAATGCTGCTGTGGTTGGATTTATGTGCAAGTTTTGTATGCAGGTCTAGATTTGTTTTTTAAATTAACAGACTATTTAGGAGAAGTTTCTGGTTTACAGAAAAATTAAGCAGAAAGGACAGAGTTCCCATACCTCCTTACCTCTCTAGCCAGTTTCCCCTATTATTAACATCTTACATTAGCGTAAGACATTTGTTATAGTTAATGAACCAATATTGATACATTATTACTAATTAATGCCCATGGTTTACTTTAGACTTCACTCTTTGTTTTGTACATTATATGATTTTTGACAAATGTGCAATAACCTGTATCCACCATTACAAAACCATACACAGGAATTTCTTTGCCTTTAAAATTCCACACTTCACCCATCCTTTTCTCCCTCCCCACAACCTCTGCCAACCACTGATCTTTTGACTGTCTCCACACTTTGGCCTTTTCCTAAAGTTCATATAGCTGCAATCATATAATATGCATATAGCCTTTGCAGATTGGCTTTTTTTCACTTAGCAATATGCATTTAACCTTCTTCTATGTCTTTTCATGGCTTCATAGCCTTTTCTCTTTATTGCTCAATGGTATTCCTTTGTACCGATATACCATAGTTTGTTTATCCATTCACCTATTGAAAAACATCTTGGTTGGGGCTTCCCTGGTGGCGCAGTGGTTGAGAGTCCGCCTGCCGATGCAGGGGACACGGGTTCGTGCCCCGGTCTGGGAGGATCCCACATGCCGTGGAGCGGCTGGGCCCGTGAGCCATGGGCGCTGAGCCTGCGCATCCGGAGCCTGTGCTCCGCAACGGGAGAGGCCACAACAGCGAGAGGCCCGTGTACCGCAAAAAAAAAAAAAAAAAAAAAAAAAAAACATCTTGGTTGATTTCAAGTTTTGGCAATTATGAAAGAAACTGTTATAAACATCCATGTGCAGGTTTTTATGCAGACATAACTTTTCAGTTCCTATGGGTAAATACCAAAGAGCATGATTACTAGATCACTGTACGGTAAAAGTATGTTTCGTTTTGTAAGAAACTGCCAAGTATCCTGCTAGCAACAAATGAGAATTTCAGTTTTTCTGCATAGTCAACAACTTTGGTATTTCATTATTTGAATTTTAGCCATTTGAATAGGTGTGTAGTGGTATCTCGTTATTGTTCTAATTTAAAATTCCCTGATGACATGGAATGTGTAGCATCTTTTCATATGCTTATTTGCCATGTGTGTGTTCTGTTTTGTTTTTTAACCAACGCCTACTAACTCTTGTCCTCCTGTTTCTATTTATATTGTCTTTTTTCTTTCTTTCTTTCTTTTTTTTTTGAGCTTTTGATCATTTAGTCTTTTTCCTGGTATGTCCAATTATTTTTATATTGAAATTGGGCTTAACTTATTTTAGGAAACTGTAAAGATACCTCCATATTCTGGATGTTGTTATCGTTCTCTTGAAAAGATGTCCTTTTGCCCATGGCACACAGTTACCATAGGGACTGGAAACCTTAGTCCATTCTCAGTTTGAGCTCATTCAAAACTGTTTTTCAGTCTGTGTGAAGGGTGCTCTATTTCTGTCTTGTCCTTCCTCTATAGGTGTTGCCCTTTGGGATTACCATGTGAAAGTCTGGATTCTCCCTATTCCCAACTACCCTTGTATTTGTTAGGCTTTAAATGTAATAGTTCCCCCAGCCCTCTGAGACTAAGGATACATGTAGCTTGTCATTCCATTAGTTGTTGCTTTTAGCTTGAGCTCTTGCCGTTTGGCTTCTGTGGTTACAGTCTTTTGAACTCCTTGGCTTTTCAGCTCCTAGGCTGTATGAGTTGAATCAGCAAATGCCCCAAGGAGAAAAGCTGCACCAAATGTCAAGCTTGCGTCTGTATTTCCCTTCTCCCCAGAACTTGGCCCACATGTCTTGGTGTCTCTCTAACATTCAGATGCTGGCGAACAGATGTTTTCTTACTGTATCCAGGTTTTCTAAAATCTCTTTAGACTTCACCTGATCTTATGTTATTATTGAAGTATCATCTCAATTATCCCTAGGAAGAAAATGTACAATTTTATGTTTTTTTAATTTTCTATATTACCTCAGTTTCTGTAGAGACCTTTTACCTGATTGTTCAGTCTAGTTCCTGTGTTACCAGTGAGATGGAGATAGGTGGAGTCTAAGAATATTGGGGGGGAAATCACTGATGAATGATATGACTCGTTCTTTTTGTTTATCCTCTCCTTATTTACCCTGGCAGCCTACATTTGTCCTTCTTGATTTGACCCAGTTGCCCAAAGAAGCAACCCACTCTGGCAAAGACCTGACTTTACTCTCATAAATGTCTGCATGTTAGGATAAGTTAGATGATGAACACCATGCCAAAGTTGTTTCTGTGACCAGTCAGAATGGCCAGCATCAAAAAATCTACAAACAATAAATGCTGGAGAGGGTGTGGAGAAAAGGGAACCCTCTTGCACTGTTGGTGGGAATGTACATTGATACAGCCACTATTGAGTACAGTATGGAGGTTCCCTAAAAAACTAAAAAGAGAACTACCGTATGACCCAGCAATCCCACTACTGGGCATATACCCTAATAAAACCATAATTCAAAAAGAGACATGTACCACCATGTTCATTGTGGCAGTATTTACAATCGCCAGGACATGGAAACAACCTAAGTGTCCATCGACAGATGAATGATAAAGAAGATGTGGCACATATATACAGTAGAATCTTACTCAGCCATAAAAAGAAATGCAATTGAGTTATTTGCAGTGAGGTGGATGGACCTAGAGACTGTCATACAGAATGAAGTAAGTCAGAAAGAGAAAAGCAAATACCGTATGCTAACACAGATATATGGAATCCTAAAAAAAAAATTCTTCTGAAGAACCTAGGGGCAGGACAGGAATAAAGATGCAGACGTAGAGAATGGACTTGAGGACACGGGGAGGGGGAAGGGTAAGCTGGGATGAAGTGACAGAGTGGCTTGGACATATATACACTCCCAAATGTAAAATACAAACTAGTGGGAAGCAGCCACATAGCACAGGGAGATCAGCTCGGTGCTTTGTGACCACCTAGAGGGGTGGGGTAGGGAGGGTGGGAGGGAGACACAAGAGGGAGGAGATATGGGAATATATGTATATGTATAGCTGATTCACTTTGTTATAAAGCAGAAACTAACACAGCATTGTAAAGCAATTATACTCCAATAAAGATGTTAAAAAAACAAAAAGTTAGAGAGTAAAAAAATTCAAAAGAATTAGCCACACTCCTCCAACAGATTCTCTAACATTTAGCAGAACAGAATTCACACTGAATCTGGTTTATGAGTAAAAGACAAGTCAACTTTAAAGTGGATCAGAGATGACAACATTTCTTTTCCATGTGCCTGCTTTGGAGCCATATTTATGTTGACCACTCAAAACCTTCCTCTTGAGTATTCTCTGATATATTAGAACCAGGAATAAGGGGTGTTAATGTTGGAAGGGTCAGCCAGTGGTCTGTGATTTAATTCACATATCCTTTCTGCACCAGACTCTTTAAGATCATTGAGTTAGCCTAAGAATTTTGAAGCTGTAGAATTCAAGACAGTACATTACAATAGGCCAATATTACTATTCTCCTGCTCTGACATTCTCCACTGATGGACAGATGAAGGAGAAGGAAGGGCAGTCACCAGTAAGTGAGAGTAAATGAAACTGGAATATTATAATTCAGTATCATTTGAGTGACTGAATTGGCTGGCAGAGTGTTCTCCAGTTAAGTGTGAGGGAAGATTAATTCTGCACATGACACCACTACTGTATTTATACAAGTCTACTGGGACAGTTGTTTGCCTTGAATTGTTTTCTTCATTCATTTCAGTCAGAGACTTGTGTTGACTGATTTTCCTTTTTGATGTATGAAATAACTGTTTGACTGAATTTACCATTTAATTTACACTAATGCACTGTAAAAATGATACATTAGTCAAATTGGATTGGCAGGTATGAAAATGTTTACCCCAGAACTAGACAGAAGTATAATATTGCCTTCTACAGAAATTAAGTCATATGCCCTGGATTTGGGGGAAATGTTCCAATTTTAACTATTTTGCCACGTTTTCAAAAATGTGTCACTGATCCCATAGTAAAAATAAGAAGATCTGTGAAGTCCAGAAAAACATAGTTTTGTGTGACTCTGACAATCACATAACACAAGAGAAAAAACTATTATGATAAATTTTACTGAGTTTCATACTTATCAAGAGGTGTTTCTATGTTAAACTTTTGAGTCTTATTCTAAAAGTTCTTTAGGAACAAACACTTCAAGTATATTCATAGAAAACCCTCTTTATTTATAATTCCACTCTTCCAATATTTATAGTTACTATGACAGACCATTTCTCCACGACCCATCCCATGATTCTCTGCTCCTATCAAACATTTGGAAATTGGTGGCATGAGCAGGAAAGTGAAGCAGTTTTTGAGATTATTGAATAATGCTGATTTTATAAAGACTGCTTTCTTCCATAGTTGACAAACTTATGATGGTACTGACGGTTGGATACTACTCTTAGAGATGAAAAAGGTCTTAAGGAATCTTCCGTATTCCATTCACCAATCTGTGTTCTTGTTGAAAGCAAAATTAATTCCTTTCAAAATTAACATATTAGCTTAATAACAATTTTTAATCTTAAAGTAATCTATCTGTGAGAATGGGAATTTTGGGTACGAAAAAGTGACAGAAGATGGGACAAAAAGAATTCATAGAAAGAAAAAACAGAATTGTTAAAATAGTGGGTATGAACTTCTGTTTCCAACTATATCAGTTTACCTTAGGCCAGATAAATCATAAGCAACATTGGACTGTGAGCGTTAGAAAGCTACTGAGGTAGCCATGACCTAGAAAAGTAAAATAGAGAAAGAAACTCACTGAAGTGAGAACAATATTCTGCACATGCTTTTCTAGCCCAGTCACTTAGAAACTACTGATGAAGAGCAAAAGTCTGAGAAACCAAATGTGGCTCCTAAGAGATAGAAAAGCCAGTAGATCTTAGGACAATGTCATAGGACTAAGGAAACCAGAGTTGGAATTGAGAAATAACAAGGCAGCTAGAATTTTAAGGACCAAAATCACAGAGAGAGTAAAGATTCAGGGAACGGAGCTGGATTCAGCAACAGTGTTCCCTTGCAGTATTTTCCATGCATAATAGGTAGACAAGGCAAGATGCTAAGAAGTCAAACAAAAGCTAACTGAAGTCAAAGCAAAGACTTAGTTGGCTCATAATGCTGAAGAGACAAAATTGGGGTTCAGAACCTATGAAAGATTTGTGGCCCAATGGAAAGCTAATGACATGAATTAGGACATTGAAAGTCTCTACATATGTGTGTGTGTGTATGTGTGTCTGTGTTTGTGTGTGTGTGTGTGTCTGTGTGTTAGGAAGGTTGATGCAAGATCTACACTGAACCTTATAAAGAAGGAAAATGAGTATGAAGTTGGTCCAGTGACTGAGGTGATCTTCCCCTCTGCTCCCTACCTAAGAATAGGAAATTCTCTCCTCAAGAAAATACAGTTGACCCTTGAACAAGGTAGGGGTTAGAGATGCTGACTCCCTGTACAGTCAAAAATCCACATATAACTTTATGGTCGGCCCTTCTTATCTGTGGTTCCGAATGTGAGGATTCAGCCAACCACAGATCATGTAGTACTGTATTACTTATTGAAAAAAAAATCCATGTATAAGTGGACCTGTGCAGTTCAAATCCAGGTTGTTCAAAGGGCAACTGTAATGTCATTCAGATTCTCTACAACTTGTCATATCCCAAGTCTGGTATTCACTGAAGAACCACCAAGACTACCAAGAAAAGGAGAATTAGAATAAAAAACAAAACAGAATCAGAATCATAGATGACCTAAACATTAAAGTTCATACATATTTTGGTAAATATTATCAAGTTCAAGAAAATAGATGACAAGGTGGAGAACTTAACTTGACAACTAGAAACTATAAACTGATTGAAGCTGAACTGATGGAATTAAAAATTATATGAAATTTAAAACTCGGTAGTGGATTGGACACAGGTAAAGAGAGGTAAGTGAACTGAAGATAGAATAGTAACAATATTAAGACTAAAGCATGGGAAACGAAAAGAATAAAAAGTACACAAAAGCGCATTTGAGACATATGGGCCACAGTAAACATTTTTATCATATGTGTAAACTGGAGTCCAAAGAAAAAAGGAGAGAGAGATTGGGATGAAAACAATATTTCAAAAATATTAACAGCTGAGAGTTCTCTAAAACTAAAAAGAATATATGGAGCCATAAATTCAGTAAGCACTAAAAAATGCAACAAGAACAAATACAAAGAAAACCACACCTAAGATCACCACAGTACAATTCATGAATAGTAAAGAAAATCATGACATCTTAAAAGAAGCCTGAGGAAAAAGAGAGAGATTACTTTCAAAGGAATAATAGGATTAAGAATACAGCTCTCTTCTCAATGACACTGACTGGATACTAGAAAATAATGGAATAACATTTTTAAGTGCTAAAGAAAAGAACTGCCCATTGGGAATTCTAGAGGCAGAGAAAATGTTGTTTGGAAGGAAAGATGAAATAAGGAAATTTGCAGACAAACAATATTTAGGAAATATGTTCTCATCAGAACTGACTGAATTAAATTATAAAGGGATACCCGCAGGCAGAAGGAAGATTATCACAGACGAAAATAAGGACTTTATAAAGAATTATGTATAACAGAAAGGATAAATAAGTGGATAAACCTAAATAAAATCTAACTGCACAAAAGAGTAATAAAAGTATATCAAAAATTAGAATGCATTCAAACAAATGGAAGAGGAAAAAGTAGTAAAAGAAATTTAAGATCTCAGCATTGCTTGAGAAGCAGTAAAAGAGCTAATAAGTCATGGTACATGTGTAACTGCTACTTACGTAAAAATAACAAGCTAATACAAGGGAAAATGGAATTTGAAGAAATCTAAAAGGAAGAAAGAAGAGCAGAAGGAACATAACAAGGTGAGACAAATAGTAAACGAGGAGTAAACGGTCTATAAGAAAATACATTAACTGTAAATACTCAAATTAAAGGACAAGGATTATTGAAACAAAAAACCTAATTCTATGCCACCTACAAGAGACAAGAGTCAGATTGAAAATTAAAGGATTCAAAAATGATGTCGTAACAACAATAAGTAAAATTGATTACAATAAGTAAAATTAATGTTCACATAGATTTGAAAGCAAAAAGTATCACTGGTGATAAGGCAGGATCATAAAACCCACTGTTACTTTACAAGCAATATATTATAAATCTACACTTCAATGCAATAGATGAAAGGAAATTCCAAAAAACTAAGTAGAAATAGAAAAATCTAAATTACCTAGATCAGTAACATAGAACCACAGCAACAAATCAGCAGATTAGAGAAGATCTGAATAACATCATTAATAACTTTGGCCTAAGTTTACATAAAACACTGCACCAACAATGATGGAATACATACATTATGCAGAAATTTTTAGGTGCACATGGCACATTTATAAAATTGACTATATTCCAGTTATAAAACAAGACTCCGAATAAGCAAGAAATTTAAAAATATATAATCAATATTTTACCAAATAGTTGGATATTAAAAACATACTTCTGATCATTATGTAGGTCAAAGATAAAGTTGCAATGGGAATTAGAATTTTATTAATTGAATGATAATGAAAATATGCCATAACAAAACCTGTAGGTTGCAAATAAAGCTGTGGTCACAGAGAAGTTTATGTATTCAAATTAGATTCTCTAAATGTAAAAGGGACAGGAATAAAGCAACTAGAAGATAACCTATCACCCTGAGGTAGGCAGCTCCTGGACTGTACCTGGTGGGGAAGGCAGGGCAGAACTTCAGGAGGCCAGCTGAGAGCACGGTGAACGCCACGTCAGGAGCAGTCTCCAAGAAAGAGCACTTCATGTACAAAGGGATGACTAAAATATATTTAAGAGCTGGCACCTGACTCCTCTTAAGGATGACTTAACGTTGCTGGGGAAAAAATAAGAAGTGCTCGGTGCAGAAGGTGAATAGCTTTATAATTCCCAGGAGAATCTTGGTACCAGGACCACACAATGAAGAACTTGGAGTCCCCGTGGCTAATCCAGCAGAGAGAAAAGGAGAAACAGAGATGCGAGAGAAACTAAAGGGAACTCTTGGTGCAATTTGGTGCTGCTGCAGGCCCAAGTCCAGGTATGTGCTCTCTAGCTCCCCATCTTAAATAAAAGCCACCATGTTCCTCAGTCCTTCAGGTACTTAGAATTTCTCTTTAGAACCTGAAAATGGGGTCAGGTTTCCTGTCTGCATTGCTACAGTCCAAAATAGAGGCAGGATGGTTGAAATAGTTCTCCATCTGGCAGAGGAGGCCTTGAAGCTGTGAGCCACTCACTGCAAACCAGCAGGACATGAAGGATTCTTGAGCAGATCTGAAGCCACTGGGAGGCCTTTCAGGAGTTAAATCCCATAGTAAATATTGTACCTTCAATTCTCCCTCTCTTTCCAGTCTTCCTCCACTCCCATGGGGACCCAAAGGGGCTAAATGAGCACTCTTTGACTTGTACTTGGTGGTCCCAGAACTTGACTTGGGCTTGGAGACTTCCATGAAAAGTCTGCCTTCCACCTACTGGCTTGGGGTTCTTGGTCTCTCTGCTCCAGGCTAATCCCTTCAACCTGATTTTTCCATTTCTGCCAATAATCCCCCGCTCCAGACCTTCCTAATGCTCTTCTGGGGCGGGAGGAGACTTACTGAGGGCAATGTTTATTTCTAGAGGGAGAGGTGACCACATGACTTCACAGTGGTCATGCCCTTGATTCCTCAGTTTCTGTCTAGATTAGTCGTGGGTGTCTGTGCACCCCAGCCTCACCCCCAGGAGGCTGTAGACCACTGTCCTTATCTCACCCCTGAGCTGCTCTCTATCCTCCTTCCCTCTCTCTCCTTACCCTTCTTTACCCACAGACTCGCAGGCTCTCTGGACCTCTGAGGAAGATAAGCACGTCACAGAACCTCTGCTACAGAACAAAACATACTGAAACAAACTACTGAAACAACAGAACAAGAATACATGAGGATTGTTTCTCCTGAGCGTTCAATTACCTAGGGGGCCTTTAGCAAACTTTGATTGATAAATCTAACCTTTCTTTCCTTGGCAATAGTTGATCACACTGTGAGGAAAACAAGTTAGAGAATGGAAAAATACTATTTGGATTTCAAGGAAATAATAAAGATGCAGGGACTATCTTTGACTTTTGCAAGGTGAGAAGAGAGTTTACATTTTGATTATTGATGGCAGGAATCCCTTTTAAAACAGGGCCAGTCTGCATGATGCATTTAAAAATCAACCTTTTCAAATACAGCCATAGCCCCCACAAGATTTCTTGATTTCTCTGGGGTCAGATAAACCATCACATTTCACAGTGGTGCCCTGTATATGAAAGTGATAAACATAATCTGGAAGCATGGCAGTGGCTAAAAATATGGAGCTGGCAGCCACACGTTGAAATGATTTTTTGCTTTTAATTCATTGCATAAAATGCTAATGTCCAAATTCAGGCAGGTAGATCTTACCAACCATCAAGAGCTTCAACCCTGCTAACAGCTAAGTATGCACTTTTAAACCCTACTTCGACTGCTCTAGAAACTTACTGGGTTTCTTTAATGCCTGTGTTACTATTTCCTCTGTGTCATTTTGTTTTTCTTTAAAAATATAGCTGTGTGATCTTGGGGAAGTTAGATTATTTCCTTGAGACTTGGTTGCCTTCTCTGTGAATATCTGGGTATAATTTTAGTATTGCTCAATAGAATTTTGGGTGATAATGAAAATATTCTATATCTGTACTATGCAAAGCAGTATTCAATAGCTACATGGAGCTAATAAACATCTTTGAAATATGACAAATGCAACTGAGGAACTGAATGTTTAATCTTATTTTAAAATTTGTTTACATATAAATAATGCCACATAGCTAGCATCTGTTGACAGTACAGATCTACATAATATTTTAAGGACACTCTCCACTCAAAAACTCTACCATTCATTAACTCAATCTAAATATTTTTGCCCTCTGACAAACAGAAAATAATTTATGCTTCCCTTGAAATTATCTGTCAAGACCTTTATCAGTTTGGGGACATTATATTCTTAAAATTGACTTTGCTTTATGAAACTTTAATAATGTTGGAGTTCCCTGCCCTTGCTATCACCTTTGTGATGATGGGAAATATTGTGGATGATCAAGGACCATTTCAAGAGATCACGGAGAGAAACCTCCTTCTGGATTTAATTTCATTATGACGATGTCAAAATGCTTAATTACTTAAAATAAAACCCATACCGTTTTTATGCTGTTATATTCTACATGTAGCTGGAAAAATGTTAAAAATATTTTGAAAGAACTGCACATCTATTTTTGAAGCTGATTTGGCTGTTCAAGGCTTGCTAGCACTTTATCCATCTCAGTACTATTTCACTTAGTAAACAAATGCAGTTGCCATAATTGCTGCACATGTGTCTGTGTTCCCTTCTAAGTTATATGTTTTTGAAGTTAGAAACTATATTTATATCACAGCCCCTATGTATAGCACAATATCCATTGCTAATTCAGATTGTGTTTTAAGATATGAGACAAAATTTAAGACTTTTATTATAGTCATAAACATCTAGCAAACCAACCAGAAACTAAAAGCTAATTTTCAATTGGTTGGCCAAGAACAAAAAAGAGAGGAATACCTAGTGCAAAACCATATCTCTAATAACTACTATTGGATTTAGAGCATGCAGATGCTAAACTTCTTTAAAATATCTTCTTATCAAAGATTTGAGGTTGGACCTGAAACAATTATATCAAAAGTGAAAATAATCATGTGGTCTGACCAGCCTGGATCACACAAAGTAAGTGTATACTATATATAAAGTAGATAAACTACAAGGTCCTACTGTATAGCACAGGCAACTATATTCAATGCCTTGTAATAACCTATAATGGAAAGGGATCTGAAAAAGAAATATATATATCTGAATCACTTGGCTGTACACCTGAAACACAACATTGTCAATCAACTATACTTCAAGTAAACAAAACAAAACAAAACAAAACAAAGTAAGTGGAAAGGGAAGTATAGTTTTATAAATTCACCTCTGATATCCAATGGACCAACTTAAAGACAACAGAAACTACAACTTTCTAGGAGACAGGACATAGAATATAGCATGCAAAGAGTTTTGTTCCGTATTCCCAGCCTACTGCCTAGAATAAACAGTGTATGTGGAATTGAACTCTTTCAGGAGGTAGAGAGGGGGAGAGATGATGGATGTTTGGAAAGAAAAGGATGTTTTCCTCTTTCTCTGTAATAGGAGAAGGAAGAATCAGACTGGCCCCCAAAGTCTTCTGTGTACCTTGAGGTTTTGTATCAAATGGCTCAGGGTATCATAGCAGGAGCCCATTTGAAGGAAAGCTTCTAAGCTCTCCTTTTCTTCTTCTTTTTTTTTTTTTTTTTTTTTTGTTTTTGCGGTACGCGGGCCTCTCACTGTTGTGGTCTCTCCCGTTGCGGAGCCCAGGCTCCGGACGCGCAGGCTCAGTGGCCATGGCTCACGGGCTTAGCCACTCCGCGGCATGTGGGATCTTCCCAGACCTGGGGCACGAACCCGCGTCCCCTGCATCGGCAGGCGGACTCTCAACCACTGCGCCACCAGGGAAGCCCTATCCTGTGGTTTTTAAGTATCCCTGCACACTCTGCCTGTCTCTAGAGTATTAAGTCCAGTTGCGCTGTTTTTACCTCTTTGTTTATTGAGATTATTATTTACTTGCATTAAAATGTACCAATTTCAAAGGTACAGTTTGATTAATTTTGGTAATTGTATACCAGGTGTAACCACCACCACGATCCAGATATAGAAAGGTTACTTACCCTTTAAAAGTTTTCCATCCCAATTTGCCCCAATTCAGTTTTGAGACACTTTATTGAGTTTGACTGCTTTCTCTAACATCGACTCTCCGGGTGATTTAGGAAAGTCACTTTACCTCTCTGGATGTGTTTTTGCTTTTATAACATGAAAAATGCCAGAACAGATGTGTTACCAAGGGCCCTTGCAATACTTTCAGAAAATGAGGGGGTAGGGTAAGGGCGGGAATCTCAGCCTTGCGTCCTCATTCTTCACACAGCACACGCATGTGGCAGATCCTAGTGGGAAAAGCCTGTGGTCGCATCAGAGAGAAATAGGTTTCCATCTCCTCTCTTGCTAGTGTGTATGTAACCTTTTGTAAGCATCAGCTTTCTCATCTCCAATATCAGGCTTATTAACAAGGCCTATTTGTTTACTGTTGTGAGGATGAGTTGAGATGCACCGGCAGCCTTAAATGTTAGTTGGTATTTGTGTTATGGCATAATAGAAAGGCACTGCATTCAACCATCTCAGTTACTACACGTTTATGCAGACTGATTCTCACAGCCAAAACAGACGCACAAAGTACACCCACCCATTTACCCACCTGGGGAAGCCCCAAGCCTCCCTGCCTGCCTGCCTTACGGGGCTCAGAGAAAAGCTGCGCATGCGTGCGCGTGCTTCCAAAGAGCCTCGCTAGGGGGCGGAATGGGAAACAGGAAGTTCTAACGCCTGTCGTACAAGCGCGACGTAAAGCGGGTCTGCTTTATGGCACCCTGCTTCCGCCGTAAAGCGCCGTTGGCAATCCCGCGTGAGTGGGTTGACGAGACGACTTCCAGGTGAAAAACGCGATTCTTGGAGGTTGGCTGACTTGACGTCTTCCCCATGGGCCAACGCGGGAGCCGCAGCCGGAGCCAGAGCCAGCTGCTCAACTCCCTAACTAAAAAGCAGAAGAAGCATCTAAGGGATTTCGGCGAGGAGCATCCCTTCTATGACAGGTATGGAGAGGCAAGGCTGGGACCGGCGCTGCCGGCGTCCTTTCCCGGTGGGATCCCGCGTGTCCCCGCGTTTGGTCCGCCGGTGCCCCGGGGGTAGTGACAGGGCAGCTCCCGCCGCGTGCCACGCTGCCCCGGCGCCGGCCTAGCTCGCCCGGGGATCCTGGCGGCTTCCCGCCTGAGATGGGGCTCTTCGCCGGTCTTCCTACCCTTTGTTGAGCCTGTGGTTTTATGCTAGACGGCACGCCTCCTGTGTGGCGACTGGGCAGAGATTTTATAAGCTTGTGTTCGTTTTCTATGTTTTTAAAGAATTGCTTGGGGGCTTCCCTGGTGGCGCAGTGGTTAAGAATCCGCCTGCCAACGGAGGGGACAGGGGTTCGATCCCTGGTCCGGGAAGATCCCACATGCCGCGGTGCAAGTAAGCCCGTGCGCCACAACTATTGAGCCTGCACTCCAGAGCCCGCGAGTCACAACTACTGAGCCAGGGTGGTGCAACTACTGATGCCCGCGAGCCTAGAGCCCCTGCTCCGCAACAAGAGAAGCCACCTCTCGCCACAACTAGAGAAAGCCCGGGCGCAGCAACGAAGACCCATAGCAGGCAAAAATAAATAAATTAAATAAGTTTAAAAAAATAAAAAAAAAATTGCTTGGGACCCTCGACATCACCTATCTATTCAATGACCATGAGGAAACTAATGTTTGGGTAGTTGTGGGTTCCTCTCTAAGTGTCCAGACTCTCAGTTATGATCTTAGTGCTCATCCCACCCCTTTGGGCTGCTTTATCAACAGTTAGAGGGATAGTCTACTTAAGAAATTTGCTAGAAAAGGTGAACCCCGAGGGCTTTTATTTGCCAAAATTTCCCATCTTTTGGATGAGAGCCTGTTACTGTGTGACTGTAGTATTTGTCATGTGGTCTTGTTAGACTTTTTCATTCGTCTCTTATTATCTATTTGGCATATCCTTCCAAAACCTGTCCAAATGCATATGGAGTTTTTTTTTTTTTTTTTTTTTTTTTTTTTTTTTTTTTTGCGGCACGTGGGCCTCTCACTGCTGTGGCCTCTCCCGTTGCGGAGCACAGGCTCCGGACGCGCAGGCCCAGCGGCCATGGCTCACGGGCCCAGCCGCTCCGCGGCATATGGGATCCTCCCAGACCGGGGCACGAACCCGTATCCCCTGCATCGGCAGGCGGACTCTCAACCACTGCGCCACCAGGGAGGCCCGCATATGGAGTTTTTACTTGACAATAGATATAATGTATTTATAACGGTATAGTCTGCCACGTTCATTGAAAGTTGTATCATTAGACTTTTCCTAATTGCTACATACTAGTAGTTAAAGTTTAACATTGCCTGTTTCTTCTCAGGGTTTCCAGAAAGGAAGCAAAACCACAGACTTGTCAACTGGTAATGCTTTATACCTTCTTTATGATAGTAGATTCTGGACTGTTACTTTTAAGATTATATATGGTACTAAAGTTTGGCTACATTTACACTCTCTTTGATTTTAGATGTAAGCTATATTTTAGTCATATTGCTTAGTTTTAAGTGCAGATGTCTGTTAAAATGCCATTGTGATAACTAATATCGTGTAGAGTATGAAACTGTCCTGAGAGATTAGCCTGTTAGAACCTGTTAAGGAGGCTTACCAGAGGGCTCTTGGTGAATCCTAAGAGGGAATGTCATGTTTGCTTAACATAAAATAGAGTGCAAAATCATCAAAGGTCTTATTTCATTACCACAGACTCAAAAATAAAGTACACTTTTTTGTTGTAAGTTTTCCTGTTGCTCCTTTAAAGGTGCCAGATGTCTGACACATAGGTTAGATCGCCTTATAACCTAAAGCTCCATGTGTTTAGTTTGCTGTCTTCCCATGTGGAACATGAGCAGTTCAAAGAAGAGGAAGCGCTTCTAGAATCATAGCTAGATTAGCTGTTTTAAACAAATTTGGTGCTAGGTCTGGTTGAATAGATAGGATTGCATATTTGCAGAAAAGCTAGTTTTTATTTAGAAAAGTCTGAACTTGGTTCCACTGTGGGCCTGATGATAGTCGTGGGGTAGCAACAAGAACAGTATAATTTTTGTTTTTAAAATCCCCATTTTCCTTTTAGTCAGAGAGTTTATAGATACTTCAAGTTCTGAAAGTGAAGCATAGAGTGAACCAGAACAAGTTTCTGGTTACAACAGACTACTTGCCACATTAAAGGATGTCTCCAAGGAAGATGAGGAGGAGGAAGAGGAAGAAGACAGTGTTCTAGATGAGACAGAAATGAATCTTGAAGATGGCGATAGTGACGTCATTGTGGAGGAAGAGATGGCAGTAGAGTCCACTGACGTGCAGAAGAGTGAGTGTCTCTGATGTGGGTTTATCATCTTTGCAGGGACCACAGACAGATTGCCCCAGGGGCAGGGTGCCTTGTACCACAGAGCTGGGTGAAAGCACATGGATTCAAAGCAGAGATTCTTAACATTGTTGGGCTCTGTGATATCTTCAAGAATCTGATGAAAACACAGGACCCTGTGGCCATAAAAATGCAGAAATGACATTTTTGCTTAGGATTTCCAGGATTTCATCAATCCTAGTTCAAATTCCCCTGATTGGGAGGAAAGGGCACATAATTCTGTTTTTGTAATGGTCTCAATTTATGAAAGAGATTATTGTTCCTGCCTTAGAGGGACCAAGTTTAATGGAAGATAGACATAAAATATACAAAACTTTTCAAGCATCAAATCTGAATGGAACCGATAAATATAAGGTGTTAAAGAGATGCAAAGTGGTCACATGCTGCCAGGGTGAATGAGGGGAGGCTTCAGAGAAGAGCTGGGACTGAAAGCTTAAAGGGACTCTGTCTCACTCAGCCGTCTAGGTGACTATTTTTTTAAAAATTGTTATTAATTTATTTATTTTTGGCTGCATTGTGTCTTTGTTGCAGTGCGCCGGCTTCTCACTGTGGTGGCTTCTCTTGTTGTGGAGCATGGGCTCTAGGCACGTGGGCTTCGGTAGTTGTGGCGCACGGGCTCGGTAGTTGTGGCTCACGGGCTCTAGAGCACAGGCTCTGTAGTTGTGGCGCACGGGCTTAGTTGCTCGGCGGCATGTGGGATCTTCCCAGACTAGGGCTTGAAACCACGTCCCCTGCATTAGCAGGCGAATTCTTAACCACTGTGCCACCAGGGAAGTCCCCATAGGTGACTTTTTAATTTAACTTTAAAATCAACTTTATTGAAGTATGAATTACATTCAACAAGGTGTACCCATTTTAAGCATGTAATTTGATAAGTCTTGACAAATGTGTATATCTATATTGTCATCGCCAAAGTCAAGATACAGAACACTTCCAATACCTGCAAAAAGTTCCTTCTTGTCCTTTTACAGTCAGTTTCCCAGGCCTGGCATTAGCCAACCACTGACATGCTTTCTTTCACTATGTATTAGTGTTTCCTATTCTAGAAATTCATATGAATGGAAGCATACAATAAGTACCCTTTTGCACGTGGCTTCTTTGGCTCCTCATGTTGTTGTGACTCATCCGTGTAGCTCATATTAGTAATTCATTTCTTTTTATTACTGGAATAGTAGTCCATTGTCTGAATATATCTGGGTAACTTTTTATATTCTATTACCTTAATGCCTACTTGCCTTACTGTATTTTTTTCTATACTTTAAGGTGTCACACACCATTCTTAGTATTTTCATTCATCACTTGTACTCGGATACAAAAATCGTTGCCTCAGACTTAGGGATTGTTTTAATTTTGTTGGTTTTCCAGTTTTCTTTCATGTTTTAGGTTTTTAAAAATGAAAAGTTTGGCTTTTTAAATTATAAAAGTAATATATATTTACTGTAAAAATTTAAGAGGGTAATATAGTTAATGTATATCTCCTCCACCCTGGGATGAACACCTTTAACATTTTATAGAACCTTCCAGACTACTTTTTTATGGATATATGAGTGAATATATATTTGTGTGTATGTGCATAATGGCCTCATACATTTCTGTAAGTTACTTTTTTCTTTAATAATATAACGTGTGTAACTGTGGGTTCCTGCCGCTAGAACCCTGGTGTCCAAGCTCCCAGGCCAAATCTCCTTCTACTACATTACACTACCATGGGGAGGTTTAAAAAAGAAAGGGAAAGTATGAAGGGTGATTTTTCCATAAATTAAATCCACTTTAAAAGGCGCATTTGGAGAGTCAGAGAGTATTGATATTGTTAGAAAGAAGAAAGGTTTAAAAGCTGGTTAAATCTCAGTTTAAAAAAATCCATATGTACCACATTGTAAAAAAGAGAAGGAAGACGGCGTTCATGATTACTGGGCTGGCAGGGTAGGGGACAGTTGCATGCTGGGGGTGGCTCTCGTACTGGCCCTTCCACTCTTCACACTTGTGCTCGGCCAGGGCCAGGGACCGCTGAGGGAGATCAGAGGAGAGGGTGGTGCCTTGGGGGTTCCAGGGAGTTGTGCAGCTGGCTCCCTTGCCACCCAGACTGCCCCAGGGTTCCCAGCCCCAAGGGTTATGGAGCATCCCCACACCTGTTTGCTCTGCAGTTGCTGTCCTGCACGCATTTTCTCCTCCAGCACTTTCTGCAGTGTCTCCTTGGCCTTCTGCTCATAGCTGTTTTTCTGGTCTTGCATCTGTAATAGCAACTTATTCATTCCCCAAGAAGTGTATTTCTGTAAATTTGAGGCAATTCAACAAATACACATTGACCTACTGTGTGCTAAAGCCTGAGCAGGGATACAGAAATGAAAAGAAATTGGTCCTTGCCCACAGGGCAGAGATGTCAGTAATCTGGTGGACCTTCTTCCAGGCTGGAGGCAGGCAGGGAGAGTCCCTCAGGTGATGTGAGAGGTGAGTGGGGATAAAAAACTGCCCTGGGCATGCTGGGCATTCTCCCCTAGGCCTTCCACAGGCATTTGAAATCCGACATTTCCAAAGGGAACTCATCTTTCTAAACCTGCTCCTATCTCAGTGGCCAGCATCACAACCCACCCAGTCTCCCAAACCCTAAACCAGGGAATCATCCTTGATTTCTCTCTCACCTTCTTCAAGGAATCAGTTCCTCATCAAGCTTTGTCAGGTCAGCGTCTTTAACGGCTCGTTCGTCACCTGTATCCTCTATCCCTACTGCCACCGCCTTAGTTCAGACCCTAGTGACACTATTATATGGATTATATAGAGACTATGTGTTATCTTCATGCCTTGCCTCCCTTCAAACCCTTTTCAGTCCTGCAGCTAGAGGGTTCTTTCTAAAACTTACATCTGATCACATCACAACCTGCTTAAATCTCTCAGTGGTTCTCAGTGTTCTAAGAATCAGGTCCAGACTCCTTGGCATGGTTCCTACTTACAAGCCCAGACTTTGATCTCATGCTGCCTCCACGCAAGCTGAACTGCTTGTAGGTCCCCTAAGCACTGTGCTTTTCAGCCTCTGCCTTTGCCCATAAAGTTTCTTCTGCTTAGAGTATCGTGACCCACGCTTCTCACCTGGTTAACTTCTACCCATGTTGAAGATTCAGCCCTAGAATCATAAATTCTGATAAACTTGGCCAACCATACCTACCCCCCGACTCTTTATGGATTAGGCAGTTTTACTGGTGTTCACATAGTATCTGTATTTCTGATCTGTGGACTCATCTGTCTCCTTTAAGGGATTGTAGACTCCTTTGGGGCAGGGAGCATTTTAAAAAAAATAAAATTATTTTTGTAGGCTTGGGGATCTGAACAATATTCAGTAAAGTCAAGTTTTAAAAATGAATACTTTTGTATTTTTAGAATTTCTCCTGGCTTCAAGGTCAAAAAGAAAAAGACACAGGAGCAGCTTTGCAAATTCACTGGGGGTCTTGCCTTTCCAGTGCTTTTCATTTCTACGCCCTGTGATTTTTGGGAAAGCAGGAGCCTTTTACTGTTGATTCTGGGTTACCCAACTGGGTAAGAGATAGTCTAGATAATGCAGATTTTGAGTTGAATATCAAATCATTTCCATTTAGCTTTGGAGTCATCTGAAAATTTGGATTTAAATGTTGAGTGGGTCTTATGTTCTTGGAATTGTCATTAGAAACCAGATACAGGAGTTACTGGTTGAGATCATACATGGTTATGTCCAGGTTATTGGACTTAACCATGCTGGTCACTGACCAGCTTTATCCCCCATTGAAAACGAGTAGACTGGCATTCTGGATTATATGTCAGTCTCTTATGAGCTTGGTTGGCATTACTGAAAAAATAAAAGTTGTGGATCCGCAAACCCATAGACTCTATAGGCTATGTTCCCCTGCAGAATTCTAACTACATGGCCACCTTATCTTCCTAACATCAAGTGGGAGCAGTCTGGCCGGTCCATCTCGTTCTCTTGATCTTGAGTCCTCTGCCAAAGACCTCCCCCTTTTCTGCACCAGCACATACGTCACAGGCCTGAAGAAAGTGTAGACATCTGAGATACGTTAACAGTGGGGGAGGGCTGATATCCCGTGAACAGACACATAAATGCCTGTTAGACCTGGAAATTGAAAACCAGAGAGGCGGGGCCACACTGGTTTTGGCCCAGGCCACCAGCCACTGGTGTTCCCAGCAAAATGTTCCCAATGTGGGAGTTTGAGGAAGCAGGGAAAGGCAGGTGGTGTGAGTTTATTAGGACTTGAGGCCCTCAGCCTCGCACTGAGGCAAGCTGAAGCCCCAGAGCGTGCTTCCTGCCCCCCTATGGGCTGCTACTCCTAAAGGTACTTGGTTTCAACAGTTATTTGTGCATCAGATTAAAGACTGAAGGGAGAGGGAACAGCAAGCCTAAATTCTTCATATCATACGCCACCTCCCTTTCTCTTCTTATTATATAAGCAATTCATGTGAAAAACAAATAAGGCAAGCAAAACAAAACAAAATTACCTGAAGTCTTGCTATCCAAAAGTTGCCATTAGTATTTTGGTGTATACTTGTTCCAGATTTTTCTTTATTTTCAACCCTTCATTACGGCCATTGTAGTGTTGACAGATGATGCTGGCACAAGCACTTGAGATGAGGCTCCTCTTTTTAAAATACTGTATTTGCATTTGGCTTAATTTGTCTCAGGCCCTGCCTTGCCTGGTCCCCAGCATGGTGTTTTCTGCTGCAGTCTCTGTAAATTGGAGTTGGGGTGATGGGGCGGTCAGGCAGGGCTGTGTGTATCTGTGTCTGTATGAGGGAGGGCGGGCACACTTTCCAGTGTTTCTGGGCAACAAGCAGGCACTGACTGCAGTTTCCTATCCCTCAGGCCTGGGCTGTGGACAGGGGAAGTACCAGGAAGGGGTGGACGACCCCGACCCAGCTAAACGGAAGGCCCAGCTCCGCTGTGCGCTCAACAAGAGCAGGGAATTCAACCTGATGTACGACGGCACCAAGGAGGTGCCCATGAACCCAGTGAAGATATATCAAGTGTGTGACATCCCCCAGCCCCAGGGCTCTATCATTAACCCAGGTGAGGCCCCAGCTGCTGGGGAGAAGGTGGACAGTGTGCCAGGTTCCGGGCTGGACCCTTAAAGGGATAGTCGACTTGAAAGTCGCCTCGCTTACAAAGTTGAAGACTGGTAAATAAAGCAAGAAATGCTGTCCCTAGAAAGAACCCAGAGAACAAAAGATATAAACTGAGCACAGTCTTCCTGCCCACCCAGTGGAACAGTAAAGCATTAGAAAGAAGAGGGGGTATTGAGTTCTATAAAAAATAACTTCTCTTGGGACTCAACACTGAGAAGAGAGGCCAGGTAGTTTAGAAGAAGGAGGGCTTAAAACTTAGAAGGTCTGAGTTATAAACCTCGGTCTTTCCATTTCACTACTTGTGGGACATTGAATCAAGTCATTCAACGTTTTGAGCCTCAGCTTCTTCCACTATAAAATCTGGGTTCTCATCTTTCCTGCGTATTTCAAAGGCTGTTCTAAGAATCAATTGCCATGACATTAGGAAGGCTATTAAGTTCTCTTTATAAATGATGGGTAAGTGATCATTTAATTTGTATGGTATTTTTCCTAGGAGAATACCACCTGATCCCTATATTTACTCAATATTGAGCCAGTTCCGACTAAGAGCCAGATAATTTAGACTTGACGTCCAGTGAATCTAGTGAGGCTCTGCCATGAGGGAAGGGTCTGTCTTCACAGTAAGCTTATAAAGGAGAGAAGCTGTGCTCCTTGGGTCCTTAGAAGGGATGCGAATGTGTAGAAAGGGGTTTAGAGTAGGAATTAAAAGATTTCTAGGAGAAGGGAGTAGGGTCTGCAGCTCCTGGATAGGGGAGGGGATGAGAGCTTGCACTGGGGCTCCATAGGAGGAGCTGGGAGTGGGGTGAACACCCTTGGTTCCCACTCTTTGGCATTGAGGGTGCACACTGAACCCAAGGAACCCCTGTGCTGGCAGTGCCTAGCTTGAACAGTGGGTCAGCTGCAGGGATGACAGTGCAACGTGAGCGCCTCACTTTTGACCTTTGTGTGTGTGTGTGTTTCTCGGGTAGGATCCACTGGATCTGCTCCTTGGGATGAGAAAGATAATGATGTGGATGAAGAAGATGAGGAAGATGAGCTGGACCAGTCACAGCACCACGTTCCCATCCAGGACGCCTTCCCCTTCCTGAACATCAATGGTGAGTGGGGTGGGGGGTGGGACCGAGGCATGGAGAGGATGTAAGGGGCTTTGATTTTGCAAGCGTTGACACCATATCCACCATTGCACTGGGAGCAGCGACCAGGCCCTGGGGCCAGGCTGCCAGTCTGTTAGCAAGTAGGAGTCCTAGGCAAAGGAACTCCGTAGGCATAGTTATCCCAGTGGGGTGGCTTCTAGGCAGAGAGAGCATCTTCTGAATCTTATGTGATAATTCAGAGAAATTAAAAAATTAAATTCATTCTCAATCCCACATACAAATACACAAGCTGTTACAAATTTTGCTGATTTCCTTCAGGCCAAGTGCAGGGATCCTTTTCGTGAATTGTAGGCAAACTCTTCTGCTATTTCCCTCGGTACAAATTTTCTGTCACTGCCTTAACAGCCTCTCCTAAGGCTGTATCGTGGGAAACTTGTGGCTCTACAGCTCTTAATACTAGTCTCTGATAAAATTTCTCTACTAGAGACTTTTATCTTTTTTAAATTTATGTATTTATTTATTTATTTTTTGTGGTACGCGGGCCTCTCACTGTTGTGGCCTCTCCCATTGCGGAGCACAGGCTCCGGACGCGCAGGCTGAACGGCCATGGCTCACGGGCCCAGTCGCTCCGTGGCATGTGGGATCTTCCCGGACCGGGGCACGAACCCGCGTCCCCTGCATCGGCAGGCGGACTCTCAACCACTGCGCCACCAGGGAAGCCCTATCTTCTTTTTACATTGACTTTTTGAATTCAGCTTCCCAGGAAAGATGAGTTTAGAGGTTGGATGGTCCCTGTGAGACAGAGCAGGTCCTGCACCTCCCACTGCACGTTCTGAGGACGCTCAACCACAAGGTGAACTGCTCTTCCACAGCATCTTCCCTTGAACTTTTCACTGACGTGCTCCTAGTCATATGACTTGCATTCAGTTGAGTAGCTTTTCACTACTTTTCTAAGTTCCATCTGGCTGCTAGGGTCACAAGAGATACTTTTGCCACCTAGAAAATTTAGTATATCCAGATGATTCCTGTAGGATTTTGGAGTCCCCTTCCCTAGGTGATGCCCCTTCTTTTGAGAATCAGGAAATGACTCTTATCTGTCTACTTGCCCTCCTTCACTTACCCTGTCATTTATAACCTTGCTACCAAGTGATGAGTAAAGACAACGATCATAGAGCTCTCTCAGGTTAATACTGCCACAGCTACATTCCCACTTGGTGCAATTTTAAGATTTGGACATTTGGAAATGTGAGATCCTTTCCCACATCTTTGGCTCACTCATTCTGTTATTCTCACCCCTTAAAAGGATGCAACCCATTTCCAGCATCATGATTTCCCTTTTTTTTTTTTTCATGTGTTTTTAAAGCTAATATTGTGTGTTCTTACATTATGGGCCACCTTGGATCCTTTATGGAAACATGTGAACATATATTAAAAATAAAAAAGTAAAATGTGGCCCTACAGCCACACCAAGATTTCATTGCCCTGAGAGAGGAGTAGGGGCGCATCAGTGACTTCCAAGAAGCCTATACTTTCAAACAGGCTCCGGGCCAGCCAGTTTCCGGCTTAAGCAAGGAGAATGTTCCAGCGGTAACCAACAAGGAGAACCTGGCGACGCCGGTCTCGACTCCATTCCTGGAGCCGACCCTCGGGAGCGACGGCTCTGCGGTCACTTTCGGGAAAACCCAAGAGGATCCCAAACCATTTTGCGTGGGCAGTGCCCCACCGAGTGTGGACGTCACCCCCACCTACACCAAAGACGGAGCTGACGAGGCAGGACCAACCGATGGCAAAGTTCTGAACCCGAAGCCATCTAAGCTGGCAAAGAGAATCGCAAACTCCGCTGGTTACGTGGGTGACCGGTTCAAGCGTGTCGCTACCGGACTGAACGCAGACTCCAGTCAGCTCGGCCGGGAGCAGCGGGCATTGCAGGTGAGCCCCCCCCACACCCGAATTTCAGGAGCCTGACCAGTTGTCAGGTTTTTTAAATGTGTGAAGAGGAGGGGGCCGGGGGTATTATAGGGCAGGACACCGGGCTGATTTGGTTAATGAAGCTTAGGATAATTTAAATGTTTGAAATGTGTCCAGTAAGGGGACGTAAGTGGATACTTGAAGTTATTCTGTAGATTTTAAGCGAACTCCACTCGAATGCTGATAACGGAAGTTTTAATTATTGCGAAGGATGTCTAAAAGACTGCATGACATTTACCTATCAATCGCTTTGCTTTCTCTGCCGTTACTGTACGTTAACAAATATACCTCAAAGCGCTGCTTAGAATGCCTTATGTGATACTTGGTGGAGGTGTGTAGCGGCCGCATGTCTGTGAGATTCGTGCAATTTTTTTTTCCACCCAAAAAACAAACAAACAAACAAAACAAAAACACAAACCTTGCTTAAAGGGATAGAGTATGTATTTAACTTGCTAGTGAATGATAGATGTTGTATAGGAATTTCCTTAAGATATTTTACTTTTAATTAAAAGACAAATAAAGCCAAATTGTTTTGCAATGTTAAGAAAAAAATTGGCTTATGCTTAAAAAAATGGATGAAGTTATCTAAATGATCCATTGAGTGCCCATTTTAATGACATAGATGGAAGGATTACAAGAGGACAGTATTTTATGTCTACCCGCTGCTTACTGTGAGGTCAGTTCTTCTAATTTTTATTACTAGAATCTTACATAAACCTTCTGAGTTAAATTTCATTTCCAAATATACAAAGGGAAGTTTGTGGGCCATGGTCGTCTTTATACATTGTGCATTTGTTTTCTTTTCTGTTGTGTTTTTGTTTCGCTTTCTTTGCGTTGTGTCTTTGTTTTGTTTTATTTACCTTGGAAAGAGAATGTCTGTCTGTATGCCACAGTGTATGTATGGCTATACATACACACCACATATATCTCTACATACATATGGCTTTACGAATAAAGAGTGTGTGACTACTTACACTTAGACATTCTTACATTTTTATCGTTCAATTTTAAAATATCTCAGTTGTATCATAAATTGTGGTTGGTTTTGGGCAAACTTTTCTTTGAAGATACTTTCCTTTAAGGTAAGGGCAGTGAAATAGCTTTGGTGGTAAGGTGTGTCTTTTTTCCATCTCCGTTCTCTTTGTAGCGTGCAGTGATGCGCTTCTCAGAGTTGGAGATGAAAGAGCGAGAAGGTGGCCACCCCAGGATCAAAGACTCCGAGGTGCGCAAATTCAGCCCCGCTGACTGGGAAAGGCTGAAAGGAAGTCAGGACAAAAAGCCAAAGTCGGTCGCCCCGGAGGAGGCCATTGCTGACCAGAACGACAGTGAGAGATGTAAGTGAACCCAGGCGGCTCGCGTGTGGTACCACGTCGGTGGGAACGGGGCGGTTCCGCTCCCAGTGCCGAGGGAGGTGAGAGGAAACAATACGCTTCCGACGGCCCAGCGTCTGGGTGCTGGCTGTTCGGAGAACGGGCTGCTCTGGCCACCCTTCCCAGCTGTGGATTGCAAGGCTGGTTGTCCTTTTGAGCGTTGCGGCATCCAGGAGTGAAGCACCTATGAAATGTTGTTTCCTGGCACGCATCTCCTTTTTCCGGAGAAATGCTAGTCCTGTAGTTGGTAATAGTCAGATACAGTAGAGCAGAGCAATGGCAGTGCAAGACCTCCAGCGTAGCAGGTATGTGTTCTGTTTTGTAGCAGGTACGGATACGGGTTTTTGGTAGCAGTGGAATGACACTTGCAGCCAGAGCCAGACCCTCCAGAGTGACAGTCTCCTATGGGAGGGAGTGGAGACTACTCGGATTCTCCCTCCGAAGGCAGAGGTTTCGTTCAAGTGAGATGAGGGCTGATGAAGGCACCAGAAAGAGGAGCAGAATTGTTCTCTGTGGCAGGCGTGTTTGCAGTCACTAGGAGTTGACAGCACGCTCCGAGGGCGTGGGATCGACGAGGCCGTTCTTCCCACCAGACGGGCTGTATTCGGTTTTGGAGGCCAAACTGGAGAGAAGGCTAGTGTTTGCCTCGAGTCACACTCTGCGGTCCCATCAGCTGCTCCCCCACTGGGGTTGACTTCGGGCTTTGCCCTCGAGACTTCCTGGACTAATGAGATGTGTTGGCAGCAAGTGGAGGTCTTTCTCCCGCTTTCTTCAGTGTGCGTGCTTGTGGCCTGTGGCCTGCAGCCTGCTCCGGACCCCAGAAACCTCACGGGTGATGGTGAGTGAGGGCACCTAGGTGAACGTCGAGGACAGGGTGGGCGTGAAATCCTTCTGAGATGGGACAGTCGGGGGTGGTGGGCACGTTTGGGAGGCCCAGGCCCTTGGACCCAGTCGTAGGGTCGGCGTTCGCCCGCACGCTTAGGTCGTGGGTGCCTGATGCAGTTCGGGAAAATTGTGGTCAGCCACAGCGTGTGCTTCTCTCTGCTGCTTGGAGCACTGCCCTCCCCCAGCTCATCTTTGGGGTCAGACAAAGGCCTGTGGCCAGGGTTCTGGGTAAGCCACACCGGGACCGGTGTGTCTTACGTGGCTCCCGTAGAAGGGGATTTCTGGGGCTAGTCAGTGCCGGCCTGACCCGAGGGATGGGGCTCTTGATGTGCCTGGAGTAGACGATTCCGAGCTCCTCCCCCTCGGGATTGGAATGAAAAACGGAGGGTCCAGGCCACCCTGGAGTGAAGCAGCAAGAAGGTCTCCCTCCTTGCCTGTGCTCACAGCTGAAACGCAGCCCTTACCCTCCTGAGTGGCCTCATAACTCAGCTCCTGGGGAAGTTTCTCAGAGAGATGTGATAAAAGTGGGCAAAGCCAAGTTCACGGGGCTGCACTTTTCTGAGGAGGGGATCTGCCTGTTGTGGGTGGACGGTGAGGGAGGCTGGAGGAAGGGAGCGGGCAGTTAACCGGCCTCGAGTCTTCTCTCCCTTTTCTCCAGCAACGTGGCGAAATCCAGGGTGGCCGCTGCCCTTCACGTCTCAGTGGCCTCATCCGCCCTTCTTCCCAGAGACGTTTGTGTGCGTCCTTCCCAGTCTTTCCTGCTGAGCGTGGAGACGAGAACTTGGTGTGGCTGATGGGGGGCAGGGCCTGAGCCCCAGATGATTCCGAAAGCCCCCTCCCCCCACCGCCTGCCTCCAATCTCAGACGGACCGACGGGTCTCTTCCTGGAGCACCCGGCACATGGCCCAGTGAGCCATGAATCGCCACCATGGGAGGGCAGGAGAAGGGTTGGGGAAGGTGAGGGGCTCCGTTTGAAAGATTGGGGCAATGGAGGTGGGTTCCCCACCCACCCTCTGTCTTGTAGAGACGTGGGGTTTGTAAATAGCTGGTCAGGAAAGGTCACCTGAAGGGGCCACTGTTCTTACTGCGGCCTCCACGTCCAAGGCCCAACAGGTTTTCACTCCATTCAGCTGGATATGAACGGGCCTTCTTGTTCTTGGGCCATCACGTCTTGAGCTGATATGGGCTCAGGTCCTTCTCATGGGTGTCGGTGTGGCCGAGAGCCGAGCTGTGAGCACATGGGAGCTGGGGCGGGGATTTGGGGTGGGCAGGGGTCACAGAGAGGGTCCAGGACGCCTTCAAGATGCCTTCCCCCTTCTGAGGCAGCCCCTACCCATGGAGGGCCCAGGAGCTTCCAAGGTGGTGGGTGCTGTTTGCGCGGCCCTGGTTTTCCTGGTGCGGGTGCATCTTGTTGCTAGGGGCTTGTTTAAAAAAAGGAATTAACTTGAAAACACAGTGGCCGAGATACTCATTTATTCTTTATGATCACATGGGTGGCTGAGTGAAATTTTTATTTTGGAAGTTCACCAAATGAGTTTGGAGGTTCCTCAGACTTGGAAGTTCATCACTAGGAACCCTCAGTGGCATTTGAAGATGGGGCGGGGCAAGGAGGCATTGGTCCCTTCCTTCTCAAACTTGGAGTAACCATCTCCCTTGCGAACCACTTGTCTGGGACAGGCCTAGGACCTGCTCAGTGGCAGTGCCTGGCCAGGAGCTGGAGGAAGCCTCAGTCGAGGGGCTTCATGAAACTTCTTTGCTCAGGGAACTTCTCTTCCAGCTGAGCACCTGCACGTTTGTAAACTACTTTGGAACAGAGATCCCCTGCACTCCTTGTGTAGCGGGTGTAACTTTGAACAAGGTTAGCCCTGACTGGAGGTGCTATTATAGTGAAGCTACAGAAAAGGGGATTTTAATCCTGGGGAGCCTTCCAGCAAGTCAGAACCCTCTCACCTTGTTTAGGCCTCACTGGGCATGGCTCAACAGTGGTGAGGGTGCTTTGCTGCCACAGTGACTTGTAAATGTTGCTGTGGTGATGCTTCTGTGAGGTGATGCTTCTGTGAGGTGATGCTATGGTACAACCATAATGAATTTGGGATATATGTGCTGTGAGTCATAGGACCATGCTGCAGGGACCACGTTCACATCTTGCTTAGACTGGGTGACCAAGGGCACATGGCTTCCCACTTTTAGAAGGGCCAAAATTAGCAATGATGGCAAAGCCTGATGGTTAGGATCCCCGTGTATCTATTTATCTCCCCATCTCCTTTGCCCTCAAGGGTCATCCTCCTGTGGGTCGTGGTTAGAACAGTCTTTGAGAAGCTCCAAGTGACACGGAGCCTCTACCCCATAGCTGGTGGCCATGGGTATCTTGAGCAGTCGGGGTGGGTGTCCTTCAGGGTTATTAGTGGCCTGGGTAAGGTCACACTAGCGTAAGGTCTTGGGGGGCCTTAGCTGAGGGGAATTGAGATCTTTGCCCTAAAAGGCTCCGGGGTTGGGGGAAGGGTGGATGGACCTAGTCTGGAAAAAGAAACTTTCAAATTGGACATGGGGGTTCTTAAGGTAGCCCTTCCATTCCTCCATGGATGCCCTCCCACGGAGCTTTTAGGGAAGGCTGATTGGACCAGATTGGACCAGAGAAGTCCAATGGTGTAACCAGCAGGGCTCACCTCTTAAAATTTCCTACATTTCAGGCCTGAGATTCAGGCTGGTCTGAAAGTCTTGGCATCTTTTGGTTAAAGGGATTTTTCCAGCCTTTCTCTGTGCTGAGCCCGGCCCGTGATTATGAAGCCCACCCCTGGAGGGAGGCTAGCAGTAACCTTCCCACTTGACAAGTGAAGGGGGCCTAGTTGTAAAGCGGCGCCATTCCTGCCCGAGTGTTTAAGAGGGTCACAGAGCAGCCGGAGAGAGAGTTGCAGCACGCCATCTTCACCGGGCCTGCGGTAGCCTGGGCTGCATCACCCGTAAGCACAGGCCAGGAGTTTGGGGTTTCTCCTGCTGCCATGGTAGGAGACCCTCGCGGTTGGGGTGATTCCACCATTCCGGCAAGAGTAGATGGGGATCTCTCCCACCTTGGGATAGCCTTGGAGAAATGCTAAGTGTGTTCCACCATTGAGAACACAGGTCATACTAGCCCAGGCCAGGGTGAGGTTCATCCCCACAACTGACTGCCATTAAATGCTGGGAATGCCCCCAAGAGAGGCTGATCAGGGGACCAGCCGGCTGGGCAGAAGTGGGAGTGATACTTGAAGTGGTCTAGGGAGAGGAGGAGGAATGCGAGCAGCATGTGAGGGGTGTGTCCATGATTTCATCTAGAAAAACGGGCTGTGGGAGCTTAGCTCAGGTGTTAATGAAATACCAAACTCATACACCCACCCCCACCCCCGGCCGGTGATGGACACAGGGTCATCTTCGGGGAACTCTTTAACAGCACAGTGATCATTATGGAATTATTTGTGTGTTAGAAACAATGTGACTAGCAAAGCAGTTGAACTGTTTCTTTGGCTAGAGCAAAAGTGAGGAGTGATGTTAGGCTGGGGTGATTGGAGGAAAAGCCCCAAGTGGATGCTAGATTGAGCAGAGGGGGCAGGAGCAACACAGGCGGAGCTGGGGTGTGAGCAGTTCAGCCCTGCCCGCCGCCTGCCCACCCCCCACCCCCCATGAAGGGGGTTGGAGTCTTGTCTTTGAAATGTCCTTATATGCTTGTTGCCTGGGAAGGAAGGCGTGGAGACATGCCAGGTGGGTGACTGGTGTCACTGAGGGCCTTCTTCCTAGACAGGAAACAGGAGCAGCCCCTCGATGGCAGTGAAATGCTTTTCCCCCCACGGGTGTGGAAAGAGGACAGACAGACTTGTAGCAATCTGGTTGAGTTCTTTGAAATTGCCCTTGACCCTTGTGTGTGCACCAGGAAGGCTTTCCTTTCCCTTTGCCAGGCTCCTCTTGCCTTGGTCTCCCCAGCTTCCCAGCCTCCCACCATTCTTTCCCTACCCTTTTTCTTCACCCTCGCCCCTGCTGACCCAAGTGAACATTGGTGCTATGTCTGTGTAGATGGCAGTTGGGGGCTATTTGGTCTCTTGATGACATCAGCCTTTTTTGTTTACTAGCAGTTGTTTCCATAGTCATTTGTAGCTCCGCCCTGATTGGTTGGATCTTACTGTGAGGTCACTCACCCCCCCTTTAAAAGTAAGCCACCTTGGAGAGTTAAGCAGTTAGGGAGTGATCTCACATGCCTATAGACGGATGGTGTAGATGCCTCACCTTGACCCTTGAAGGATGGATTGTGAGTGGGCTACACGCCTCATTTTCTGCTTTCTTTGCTGGTTGTGTTCAGCTGTCCTTCCTTTGGGACGTCTTTCTGAGGGTTTTGTGCTTCCGGCGTGTGAGGCCCCTGGTCTCCAAAGGGGGGTGGTCTGTTGGTAGCAGATTGCCTTGGGCATGGGGGTCCTGCCTGCTCCTGGTGACCTTTGTTCCCGCCTTTCCGGGTTGTTTTCCCTCCCCTAGGGGAGTGTTATGATGGAAGCAAACCTGACCCCTTCAAAGCCCCAGAAGACAGTGATCTTCCTGAGGACATGGACACGGAGCCCCCCAGAGAGTCCCCCGCCGACCAGGCGGCCCCGGACGCGTCACGCAGCCCCACCCTCCGGCTGAACAGAAAGCGCAAGGTCTCTGGCAATAGGAACCACACTGAGACCACTGTGCTCCCGGAGGACTCTCTGCTGAAAGCCAAGCGGAGACGGGTCTGCAAAGGTGAGCTCGATTTCGCTTCGGGCCCGCAGAGCACCCTTCGGAAGTCCTGGAGCGGAGCAGTGGAAAGTTCCAGTCCCACCCTGGAGCCCTGGGGGGAGCCACTCTCACCTCCCCACCCCCCACCCCCCCAAAGCCCGGTGCCGGGGCTGGAGCCCAAAGGTGGCCAAAGGCAAATAGGCCCCCTCCCGAGACTTGGTGACAAGTTCCAGCCAACACAGTGACCACACCCCTCCCCTCCCCCACCCCTGTTAGTGATGTGTAAGACAGTTTGTTCCCCCCAACCCACCCCCCGCCCCGGGGGGCTTCTTCATTAATTTGTAGTTATTCCTCCATTAGCTGACTGGCCTGAGAGGGAAATGACAAATAGTTCCTCTAACCACTTAGAAGAGCCACATTATAGTGAGCTGACCAACCTGAGGTGTGCATTGAATTAACAGGGCTCCATCCCAAAAAGCAGCGCCGCTTGCTGCACCTTAGAGAACGGCGGGAGCAGAGAGCAAACCTGGCCGGCAGGGCAGGAAGGAAGTGACCCAGGCGGTTCAGCCTGCGGTCACCCCCCAGGGCAATAGCATCTCCGAAGAGAAACCTGGCAGGAAAAGGGCAGAGGCCAAAAGCAACAGCAGCTGGTTGGAGGAGTCCCTTAAATGCAGTGACAATGAACAAGGTACGCACGGGGCGGGGGGCGCTCCTGGAGGGTGGATCACTCGCCCTCTGTGGGAAACGGCCCTGGAGGGGACCTGAGCGCCATCCAAGTTGACAAGAGTAGCGTGTGGCGAGCGGGGAGTTTTCTTCCTGAGGTCCTTTCAGCCTGCACACTTCCTTATGGAATGGACAGTGAGGCGGGAGCTCGACTTCCTGGGCTGCTCCTCATCACCCAGCCCGCGGCTGGGCAGGAAGGGAAGTCTTGGGTGACGCCGGGCGCTTGTCAGTGCCCTCATTCCAGCCTCAGGCTGTCTGTCCCCAGTCGCCCTGTCCCGAGCACCCAGGCCCCCCACGGGTGGGGACGGGAGCACACGAAGGGCTGGCTTCTGCCCTGTCTTGCGGCCCTTTGAAGCGACTTGCCATTTGGCGTTTCGTGGGTTAGCCTATTTGCCGGTTGAATGTGGGATAATTAAAATATTAGTGCTTCGAAAACATAATTGGTATATCTTTAAAAACTGAAGGTGCTCCAACGATCAGTGCTAACAATGGGCTTTTCTTTCCTCACCGGCTACAACTGTGTAACACCCGCTGCTTCTCCCCCTGACAGATGTGCTGTGCATGGACGAAGAAATGGATCGGCAGCCTTCGCCCCTGCCGCAGAAATACACCGACAACAGCGAGAAGCCATCCAGGAAGCGACCGTGCAAAACCAAGCATTTGATCCCTCAGGAGCCCAGGCGGGGCTTGCCGCTGCCAGGGGACTCCTAAGTGGACAATGCGGATGGCAAGGTACCTCTTGCCCCTGGCTCTCCCCCGCCCCCCGGTTGCTCTTCGGAGTTCTCTGGCAGCTGTGTGTGTGGTGAGCAGGCTTGTTCGTTCCAGTTGGGCTTGTGGGGGTGGGGGTGGGGGTGGGGGTGGTGCTGTGAGCAGAACTTGCTTGGGAAAGAATTTTTCCAGGGTCCTTTTTGGCGAACGGCTGGAATCTTGCTCCAGCTTACTGACCTCTCTCTTGTTTGCCCCCCCGGTTAGAACCAAATGATGAAAGTGGTTACGATGTTTTAGCAAATCCCCCACGACCGGAGGACCAGGATGACAGCAACGAGGCCTATGGTGACCTATTGGAATTTGAATTTTCCGAAGACCCCCTTTTGCCGTGTTATAACGTCCAGGTGTCTGTCGCTTAGGGGTGAGCGTGGCCAGCGTGTGGTCGAGAGCCAGCCCAGCTGCTCTGTGGGGTGGCAGGAGTTAGAAATCCCCTTCAGCAGATGAGGGTGGATGGGTTGGGGGGTGAGTGAATTCCTCACCAAGTGTCCACCGACCTCACATAATGCAGTGGAACGTTTCCAGAAAAGTTTGGGGGGTGGGAGGGCTCCCCAGCCAACAGCCCTCATTGGAACACACCCCTAGAGCCCAAAGGACACGGGAGTCAGCGACTGCAATTGCACAGTTTCAGTCAGTAAACGCTTGGGGAAGGGATCCTCCCCAAACGGCTACCATAGGGGCCTTCCAAGGCGCGTGAAGTCCACGGGACGATACTGATGTGTACCCTCTTCTCGTATAAGATTAGAGAAAGCCGTATGTGGCACCTGGGATCTTATGTGTCTTCAGATTTGCTTAGATCGAGTCTTGTCCCCACGGTCGGGCCACTGTGCCCCATGACCAACCCTTCGGAGTGAACACATCAGGAGACCTTGCTCTGCTGTGTGTTGACCCCAGTGCTTAAGGAGTAGCATCCTCCTTGGACTCTGAGGCTGGGAACGTGTCTGCCTTTGTGGTGACATTCTATTAGGGATAGAGATGATAAAGCGTGGCAGGGTATCAGGAAGGATTGTACCACCTCCCTTCTCGAAAAAGCCTCACTCCCGGCAGCATTGAGGGGTGGGTTGGAGGTGTGGGAAAGGAAAGGAAAGCCAGGTGACCTCGAGTGTTTCTCATGCTCTCTCCGTGAGGGCCGGAGGAGAGGAGAGGTCAAAGAGGTGTTTGCCATCTCCCTTGGGTTGGCATACAGACTGGTTTTCCCCAGTGACTAGAACGGGGTGCACTACTTGGAGAGGGGTGACCTGAGTTGTGGCCAGAGCCAAGGCAGCACTGGGGTGGCCTGCAACGAGGCTCGTTCAGGGGCGCTGCTCCTGCTTTTGTCTAAGTTGGCTGATCCGCCCTAGGTGGCCTCTTAACACATGCACATGAGTCCAGAGTTCCCCCGCTAGAAGTAGATCTTCCGGGCTTCCCTGGTGGCACAGTGGTTAGGGATCCGCCTGCCAGTTCAGGGGACACAGGTTCAAGCCCTGGTCCAGGAAGATCCCACATGCCACAGAGTAACTAAGCCCGTGCGCCACAGCTACTGAGCCTGTGCTCTAGAGCCCGCGAGCCACAACTAGAGAAAGCCTGTGCGCAGCAACAGGCCCAACGCAGCCAAAAATAAATAAATAAATAAAATTTAAAAAGAAGAAGAAGTAGATCTTCTAAGGACAGTGAGAAGTGGGGTGGGGGTGGGGTAATCAAAGTGGAAGTAGCAAGCCCTTTCACCGCCAGGAGACTGGTAGTTCATAGTTGGGAGCGCCTCTAATTTTGCCGGAAACTCAAACCACTGTCCTTTCTCTGGTGTAGGCCTCATAACTGGCTGTTGCTCTCAGACCTGCTCAAGAAACTGCAAATGTCCTCCTGCATATTCCGCTGCAATTTTCCAAATGTGGAAATTGTCACCATCGCGGAGGCCGAGTTCTGCCGGCAAGTGTCAGCAAGTCTCTTATTCTCTTGCCCCAAAGACCTGGAGTCCTGTAATCCGGAAAGTAAGGAGCTTTAGATCTGGTGGAGTTCACGAACGAGCTTCAGACTCTGCTGGGCTCATCCGTGGAGTGGATCCTCCCCAGAGACCTGGACTCAGACGACGACTGGTGAGCTCGCCGGGGCCCGCCGTGTACAGTGTGTCATGGTGTTAATCCTTGTGCATATGTGTCCTAATACGACTATTTCTGTAAAGAAAGGACACTATGAGACACGACTCCAGTCGGAAGGACTTCAAAACATGTTTTTTTCTTTTTAAAATTTTAAGTCAGTTTTTATGAAGTTGTTAATAAAGTTTCTTTACTTTTCAATGTACACATGCTTTGGAATATGTTTGTTTTTACTCGGAACAATTGTTTCTTTTCTTTTTTAAGGAGAAAAAAAAAAAGGCAAAGGAGCTCCACACTTTGACTTAATTTCATACAAAGCTCCGACGACAGAGGCCATAACTGTTGAGAGTTGCTTTTGGGGCAAATTAAACCAGTAACATTTTAAACTCTTCCTCCATATTAAAGGGATTGAATAAATTGGCCACTTTGGTGCACCTGTGTCCTGCGAATTGTCCAATTGGAGATGGAGGTTTAGAAAGTGAGTTTCAGTCTTGTTTAAGTCTCTTCCCATCAGACTGGTCTCGTGATTTCCTACACACCATGTTACTTCCTGTCTACCTTTCCTTGGTGGTGTTCATGCCTGGATTGTCTTCCTGTACCTGCTCAAACCTTGGTCCGTTCTCATTTGTACCATGGAAGTTTGTCATGCTGGATACTGTCAGAACTCATTTTACTTAAGTTTGCATTAAGGTGCAAAGCACACGTTTTGTATATTTTCTGTTTTCTGTGTTTGTCTATATTTTATGGTTTCGCTTCAGGAAATATTATGGGAAGGGAAATACCAAGATGTAAAGAGCAAAAACGTCATCATTCTCTTTCAATTGTTAGAACATCTATCTGCAATCATAATTATGATGCACTGTGGTATGTGTTAAAATAGGAAGTACATGTAACGTCCCGTGGGAGCAGCAAACTCAGTGGTGTTGGTGAGGGTGTGTCATGGAAGTAATCACAAAGCAGGTGACTGTTGGTTGGGGTCCTGAAACACTAGTGTGCCTTCCCTGTGTCCAGTAGTGGTCTGGAGGGGTCAGGAAGCCTGCCTTTGAATTTGAGGGAACAGAGGGTTTGAGGTCCTCTCTCTTCTATTGCTCTAGTACACTGCATAGCAGCAGTATACTGGGTTTACAGTTGACGTTTAAATCGCTGATTGATCATTAAGATTGGGATGTATCTTTGGAAATGAAAATAGGAAGAATCGTATGCTTTTTCTTTTTTTTCTTTTTTTCCCTATATCTGAAAAGGTATGTAGTACTTTGCTGAGTGGTTGGGAATCAAGTTTGCAGTATTCAGTGTATTCAGTTTTAGTATCTAAATAGAATTAAACTGTTGCTGTAAACTGGAATAGCACTTTGTTACTGACAAGTTTTAGAATGCATCTGTTCGTCAATTACCTGTTTGGGAAGATTGTAGTTAATGATTTTGAGAATGTGGCTATAAACTTGCAACTGACTCAAGAAAAGCAAATAAGTCAAGATTGACAAATGTATAGGCTCTTCATCTTATTGTGTGTGTGGGTTTTTTTTGTTTTCCTTTTAGTTATTTGTCAAGGTATAAAGAATTCTATCACACTTAAGACAAGTTAAGTAAACTTCACGGGGTGTATTCTGACATGGCATGGAGCAGATCACATGGCCTAGATCTTAAAGGTGATTTTATGTTTAAACTTTCATGAAAACATATGTGATTGAAACACATTAATATATTGATACAGAGGGCAGTTAATTTTTGTCTTTTTGTGTGTGTGTGTGTGGTACTGTTGTGGCCTCTCCCGTTGCGGAGCACAGGCTCTGGACGCGCAGGCTCAGCGGCCATGGCTCACGGGCCTAGCCGCTCCGCGGCATGTGGGATCTTCCCGGACTGGGGCACGAACCCATGTCCCCTGCATTGGCAGGCGGACTCTCAACCACTGCGCCACCAGGGAAGCCCTAATTTTTGTCTTTTGATACATGTGAGCGCAGCTTTCATTTTGCTGAAAGAATATGACCAGTTTTCAGTTTGGGATTCTACCATTTAGTAAAGATAGTCCACTTAATTTTAGAAATAGGAGATTTAATATAATACCTGATAATACTTTTATGTATTTTTTTTACTGAAAACATTTATTGTAATACTGTGAAGAAACTATGCCATTCTAGTCTTCAAGACTTAAATGAATCAAGTGTTTATTAGCTGTTGTAGTTTTTAAACTAATAAAAGTCAGTACATCAGCAATTTGTAAATACAGTTTTTAAAATAATGCCTTAACAACTTTACAGTGGTTATAATGACTGTATTTAGGCCTAAAGTTAGCTAATAATTTGACATGAAGGCTTTTTAATAGTTTGATGGTGCAGATCAGGGATAGGTAAACTCTGGCTGGTGAGCCAGATCCAGCCCGTCGCCTGGCTTTGTAAAGGAAGTTTTTCTGGAACATAGTCGCACCCATTGTTTACATGGTAGTTGTGGCTCCTTTCACCCTACACCAGTGGGGCAGAGTCGTTGCAACAGAAACTGTAGAGCCCACAAATGTGGAAATGTTTAAATTTAGATTTTAAAAATTGAAAACTTCTTTGAGCCTATACCTGGCGAGTCCATTGACCCCTGAGGTAGAAAACAGTCAGGAACTTGGGTGCGGAAGCCAAATGGCCTAGGTTCAAATTCCCTTTCTCCCATTTCATAGCTCGTGACCATGGGCAAATCACTGAACCTCTATGCCTCATTATGAGGTTTAAATGCACTTATTTGTATAAATAGTGCCTGGCGCATACTAAGCACTGTGTAAGTGATTGCTGTTGTTTCTGCTTGGAGCTTTAATAAGTTATTGTTAATAGAAAAATGACACTAATGATTTTCCTTTTAGAGTAACAAAGGCACTTGGAGTCTTTTACTTTTTCAGGAATGTAATAAGACTTTTTTCATTGACAGTCAGTGTTCCCTGTTACCAAAATTTACTTTATGAATATAAAGAACTGAATGTCTTCAAGACAGTACTTTTGCTTAAATGTCAAACCATTATTTTCCCAAGGCACATCAAACTGGCTCTGCATAGTCCAGGCCTCTAAAGCTTGTGTGTGTACCCTAGGCAGCATGTGAGATACATTTTGTAAATATAGTTTTTTAAATAATGCTTGAGACTTCCCTGGCGGTCCAGCAGTTAACACTATGTGCTCCCAATGTAGGGGGCTTGGGTTCGATCCCAGCTCAAGGAACTAGATCCCACGTGCCTGCCATAACTAAGAGCCCACATGCCACAACTAAAAGATCCGGCATGCTGCAACTAAAGACCCGGCACAGCCAAACAAACAAACAAACAAATAAATAAATAAATCTTTATAAAAAATAAGTAAAATAAAATAATGCCTTAGGAGTTAGGAAAAGAAAATATTAGAACATTTTTACCTTTGTATTATTTTAAAAAATCTGTGTAGTTTATCATGTACATAAATTCTATGTATGGAACTTTGTGTATATAATTTGTTAATAAATAAGATGCATATTAAAAAGTTTTCTTATGGTTTGCCTAGTCAGGTGTTTGGAGGCCATTGGAGGACAGGATGATGAAATATAGGGCCTCAGCAAGGATAGAATTTAGAACCAATTCCCTGACTTAGAAGATAAGGAAAATAATTCATAGACTGTAATTGAGTTGTCCAACTTTACATAAGTGTTCAGAAACAGGAAATGCAGTGGCTAGAATCTAATCACTGACCGAGCAGAATCTGGGTCACTGGACTCGTAAACCAGAAGTGACTGTTGAATTTCTCAGGTTGATGCTCCTGGCATATATGCTTGATCTGTGTGTGTGTGTAAATCTCTGACATAAGAAGCCATACTCAGGCACACCCTGTTTCCTTATTCAAGCATCTTAATTTCATCCCATTAAATCTTTGAAGTATCAGACTACCAGAAGGCATGAAGAAACCTGGGCTGAGAGTCTTCATTCCAGGAGACGTGATCTTGACTGCATGGCTGGTTTGAGGCACATCACTCTGAACTGCAACACGCTCATTGGTGACCTGGGTGCAAGTGCTTTGGCAGAATCTCTTAGTGAGGATTTATGGCTTAGAGGGAAATTCTAAAGTTGAAAATATTGAATTTTTAATATGCTTAGCTTTTGGCATGATACTATTGTGATAGGTTTTTTTAAGCCTCATTTTACTGATAGCTTTTATTTTGCTTTTAAACTTTCTCTAAGAGTTGCATATATCCTATATAGAAAATACAGAGTAACAAGAGAACAATTACCTATCATTTTAATACCCAGATATAATCACTGTTCATTTTGGTGTATATACTTTCAGTCTTTTTTTTTCTACAAATAGATATGTACACTTAGGGATTACAAAAATAGAATTGTAGTATACTTGCTATTTCACATTCCTGCTTTTTTCACTTAATGATGTATCATGTAGTATTGCGTCGTATTGATGTCCCATAGTTTAATCAATTCTTTGCAATTCTATTTAGACAGTTTGCTTTTCCCTGTCAGAAACAATGTGATTACGTTGTATATACATCTCTGTGTCCATCGGGATTACTTCTGTAGAATAAGGTACTACAAGTGGAATGACTAAGTGTGACCTATTTTTAAGACATTTGATACACATGGCCAAATTACCACCCAGAAAGGCTATGCCAATTTGTAGTCCATCCCAACAGTAGATGTGAAGCCTGCCTCTCACAAACACTGGCCTGTAGCACTTGTAAAAAAATGTAAAACTACAAAAATGAGTACCTCTCCATTTTCTACTATGCAAGTGGGATTACTCCAAATTTTATAACTTTTTTCAATTAATTTAGTATGAGCATTTTAGCAAGTCAGTAAATTTGCATCTCCTACATCACTTTTTGTGATTGTTCAGTATTCCATTATATGAATATGCCACAGTGCACATAGCTTATCCATTCTTGTATATAAGCTTTGTCCAGTTTTTCAGTTACAAATAGTACTCTGATATATATCCTTACCTGTATCTCTGACTATTTCTTTTGGTTAAATTCTTAGAAAGAGAGTTGTTGGATCCAAAGGGTATAGACATTATTTAAAGGCTTTTCTTACAGAATCTTGGCTTCATCTGATAGGAGAATAACCACATTGTGTTTTATTTTTTATTCATTTGATTGACTGGTGAGGTTTACTGGCTGTTTGTATTAATTTGGCTATTTGGTTAATTATACCCTGTGTCCGTTCTTCTGTAGTGAGAGTTTGTAAGGGTTGTATCATATCCTGTCAGATCCGTATGTCTGACTTGCTATTTCTGTGTGTCATGGGGGTGTTGAAAGACTCCAGTTATTTTAATGTGATGGTCCACACAACACTTAAACAAAAGACTCATGATAGTTTCCTTTCATGTAATAGTTTTTAATCCCTGTGCTTTAGTGATGATCCCTTTGGTTTAAATGAGTAGGTTGTTCAGCCCCAGAACTACTAGAATTCATGATCAGTTTTTCTGGTTTTTGTCTGACGTTTTACTGCGAGCGTTCTTGACCATCATATTTCCATGATAGGTTTTTAGTATGTATTCTCTATTCACACATTGTTGAAAGTTTTTATTATTTGTAACTTCTTAGACTTGTCTTTTTTTCCTCTAAAACTAACAGTTATTACATTTCTTCTATTTTGTTTTCCCCTTTGAAGTAGTTTCAAGTGTGATTTGGAGCTGAAGATCATGATCAAAAGAATGCAGTGCATTTCTGAGCTCCACCAGGTTTTGCTTGTGAGGTTTACATGCCCCTGCCGCCCTTGCTAATTATGAACTGAGATTCATTTTGTGATGCTTTTTGCTCATAGGTTCTATACAGTTATTCTTCAGTTCTGTAATTGTAAAATATGTTGTCTGATTTATTGGTACTAAAGCCAGGGTTATCATTGCACATCCAAGAAGAGGTCTTTAAATTGGCTTATGCATTATGTGTGTGCGTATATGTTTCTGTTTTTTTCCATACCCAAAATTACAAACCTGCCATGACTTGTCTTGTGCAGGACTCTTCCACACGTGAGAAAATGAGAGTTGTCTATATGTTAAATCTGTAGAGTTAGCAAGTGACCTTTTGTCTTTCATCGAAAGCACTTGACCTGCAGCAGTGCGGCCTCACCAGTGAAGGAGCAAAGGCTTTCCTAAAGGCCCTTGAAACCAACAGAACTCTGCTCGTTCTGGATATAAGAAAAAACCTGCTTGTTGGTATGTGGTCACTTTGTTTAAATTGATGAACACATAGCAAAACAAAAAGAATTTGTTCAGGTATTGACAGTTTTTTAAAACTTAATGTGTTTAACTTTCCTCGTCATATCCAGTTGGCCCTTGAACAACGTGGGGTTAGGGGTGTCGACCACTACGCAGTTGAAGATCTGGGTATAAGTTTATAGTCAGTGGTTCCACATCTGTGGATTCAACCAACCTTGGATCATGTAGGACGATAGTACATATGTACTGAAAACTATGCGTGTGTCAGTGGACCCGCGAGGTTCAAACCCATGTTGTTCAAGCTTCAACTGTACTTTTCTAGTGTTGCACTTCCCTTATGTTTTTAGCAGCTACTGTACTAATTAAAGTGAATTATACTTGTAAATTTTTCTTATCTCTGCTCTGAATAGAGGTGAACCTAGATACTAAGCCTGCTTCCACCAAGAGCATTATTTCTTTCCTGTGCAACCTCTGAATTCTTGCCAGGAGTACTTTATTCGTGAGATTCACAAGTAATTTTGTAATCATCTTCTGTGTGCCAGATACGGGTTTAGGGACTAGGGATAAAGCAGTGAACCAGACAGACAAAAGTCTTGCCCTCATGGAGCTTACATTCTAGTGAAGGAGATCAAATAGAAATGAGTAAACAGATAAGTCATATAATTTTAGAGAGTAGGAAGTGCAAAACTATCTTAATGTAAGGAGAGAGAGGGAGAGCAAGTAGGACTCCATTGGATAGGTTTGTTAGGGGACAGCTTCACTGGAGAAGTGGCATTTGAACGGAGACCTGAATGAAGAGAGGAGCAAGCCATGGAAGATCTGGAGTAAGCACATTCCAGGACAAGGAGGCAATGAGTATGTAGGCATGTAGGTGGGTGGAGTATTTAAGGAAAAGCAAGGAGGCCAATCTGGGCAGAGTACCGGGTGAAGAAGAGTGTGGTATGACATGAGGTCAAGGAGCTAGCCAGGGGTCTGCTCTTGTAAAGTCTTGAAGGCCAGAGTAAAGATGTGGATTATTCTAAATGAGTAGAGGGGTTTGAACTGGAAAAAGGCATGATCCAAATCGTATCTGAATAAGGTGACCTGGTATAGAGAAGGGCCTTGGGAGGATAAAGAAGAGGAACAGGGGGCTTCCCTGGTGGCGCAGCGGTTGAGAATCCGCCTGCCGATGCATGGGACGCGGGCTCCTGCCCCGGTCCGGGAAGATCCCACATGCCGCGGAGCAACTGGGCCCGTGAGCCATGGCCGCTGAGCCTGCGCGTCCGGAGCCTGTGCTCCGCAACGGGAGAGGCCACAACAGTGAGAGGCCCGTGTACCGCAAAAAAAAAAAAAAAAAAGAAGAGGAACAGGGAGACCAATTAGGAGACTATCACAGTGCTCCAAATAAGAGATGTTTATGGCCAGGTTAGGTTGGAAGTTTGCAGCAAGTGAAAAGTGGTTGAATTCAGGTTGTGTTTTGAGGGTGTAGCTATCAAGACCTGCAGATAGATGTGAGGTATGAAGGAAATAGTAACAAGGAGACAAGTCGTTGATGATTATGTGTGCAACTGGGTAGTATCACTTAGAAGAAGGGGGCTGATGGGAGGAGCAGCTTTTGAGGGAATATCAGGACTTGGTTTGTTATCTTGGATGCCCTGGTTTGATATCTTAGATGCTCTTTAGGTATCTAAGCGTCTGGACGGTGCTCAGACTGTACTTTGTATCCAAAGGTGTCCAAAGCCACTTTAGATGCAAAATGTTTCAAGTTGACCTTTGCTGCTGCCAAAATAGTAGCCACTGTGGGCAGTCTGCAAGATGGCATCTTAGGTTTCTGAGGAAGAAATTAGAATACACAAAGGGGGAAATAAGTGTATAATTATATAATGTAGATTTCATATTTAAATGTATGGGAAAAGCAATAATTAGTTGGCTTTTGGTTTTAAATGGAAATAGCCACTCATTGGAAAATAATTACTCTAATTTCAATTCATTTTACTTTAGATCATTCTGTGATGAAAACAGTTACCAAAAAAGTTCTCCAGATGGAAGGAGTGCCAAGTCAGAGGTATATAACATGTTTCAGTTGTCTCGGAAGAATTTCTCTTTAATGGCTTGGTTTTCTTTCTTTCTTAAAAGAAAGTTATCAAGGTACTTTCTGCCATCTTAAAACTAAGATTTGAGTCAAATCAAATGGCTTTTCTGTTTTTGAAAATGTTGTGTGATGCTTTAATTTAGGTTCCCAGATATGCAGCTTGAAAACCTTTTAACTTTTTATTTTCTGTAACATATTATCGTTAGTCACAAATAGTCTTTTTTTTGGTGATAAGAATGAATGGCAGGAGCAGCATTTGTGAAACCAAATCTAATATGAAACTGACTCTTTCTTGTGAGTAAATTTGAATTTTGAAACAGCAAAACAATAAGGTTTAATAAAAAGCAAAATAAATTTTTTATGTTTATGATCTGCCAATTTCCCAGAACGAGTTTTGTGGTGACTTTAGTTATATACCAGATACATTAAAATCACCAGTGGACAACACATGTTTTATTCAGGTGCCCTCTGAAAGTTTTAAAAATTTGTTGACTTCATATCACTGAACGGTCCACTTTAAAATGGTTAAAATTATAAATTTTCTGTTTTGTGTAGTTTACCACAATTTTTAAAAAGTGTGTTGTTTGAAGATTTTGGGGTTTTATAAAGGTATTAGCATAAAAATGAAAAATTTAACAGACCACCTCTAATCCCATTATCCTATCAAGCAATATTTACATTTTAATTTTCTCTTCCTGCTGTCTATAAACATAATTCCACATAGCTTCAATATAATTTGCCATTCTTATCTCTTCATACTAAATTTAAATTCTGTGATTCATAGTTATACTTTTTAACATTGCATTCACAAGGTTTCATTGAGTAGGTCAATTTTTTAAATTGGTGAAAAATTGGAAATAACCTCAAATAAACTATTGTAAACATCTTCATAAATACAGCTTTTTTTTTTTCTACTTAAAGTTGTATGTTTTTGATTCTCTATTAATCAACTTGCTTGGACAATAGTGTATTAAATAAGTTGTTAAGAGTGTTTATGAAGTCAAAAAAAAGCTTATGATCATCTGCCAATTGTTATTTCAAGAGAGTGATATTTTAATAATCAAATAGTACATTCAAAGAAGTTAAGATTTGTGATATCACACTAATTAGATATTATTATTTAAAATTTATATCATATGTAAAGCATTCTTAAAATAGCTACCTTGACTTTTGCTATGATATTAGAAATGGAAAGATATATAAATAAAACATGTATATGTAAAACATATTAGGAATTCTGTAAAATTAGTACAGAATAATAGGGCATCATGGAATGAGAACAGTTAAACATTTTTTTTTAGTTAGCATGATTAAACAAAGTGGAAATGTAACTGAAGTATACAAGCTCATTGAGCTCTTTTAAGAGTAATTTTATTTCTTGGGCTTTTTTTTGTATTTGCCTCAGTTATTTGGAGACATAGAGGTAAGCCAAATCAGTATCTGTGTATATACCTAGATCCAGGTGAGTATAGGGGTGAAATAATGGTGTGAATTGTGTCACATTTATATTGTACTTATGTATGCCTAATAAAAGATGGGAATTTTATTAGAAATTTTTTAATCTCCTAACAAGAAAAGTGTAATTAAAAAAATTTTTAATACATACACACACACACATATATATATATATGTGTGTGTGTGTGTGTGTGTGTGTTTGGTACACGGGCCTCTCACTGTTGTGGCCTCTCCCGTTGCGGAGCACAGGCTCCGGACGCGCAGGCTCAGCGGCCATGGCTCACGGGCCCAGTCGCTCCGCGGCATGTGGGATCTTCCCGGACCGGGGCACGAACCCGTGTCCCCTGCATCGGCAGGTCGACTCTCAACCACTGCGCCACCATGGAAGCCCTCCTATATATTTTTAAGAGGCATGTAAATGACACAGGATCGTGTGGTGATTATCAATAAGCTACACTCTATGAAATATTTGTCCTATATTACCGCATACACTCCATTTTACCCTGCATCCTAATGCTGCTAAAATATAGTAGAAAGCAGCAGCATAGCACAGGGAGATCAACTTGGTGCTTTGCGATGACCTAGAGGGGTGCGATAGGGAGAGTGGGAGGGAGGCTCAAGAGGGTGGGATATGGGGACATGTGCATGCATATGGCTGATTCGCTTTGTTGTGTAACAGAAACTAACACAGAATTGTGAAGCAATTATACTCCAATCAAGATCTATTAAAATAAATAAATAACATAAAATACAGTAGCTTTGAAGGATAAATATAACCATTTTAACCTATGATGTTTGTTTTCAATAAATTCAAATAAATATTTAAATGTGAATTTTAATATATGGCTTGTTCTAAGTAAAATATTAACACGTAGGTCTAGTTTTTGCAACCAAATGTTTCATATAAAGATACTTGCCTCTTTACTACTGAAATATAGGGTAAGTCTCCACATTTCACTCTTTCATCCAGTGGGTTTCATATGTTTTTTTGTGTGTTTTCTATATGAAATCAAAGGAGCAGTGAAGGTTGACAGGCTTATAGGAAGGTAAAACTGACTCACCTACCCCCCAGCAACTTGCAGCCTTATAACTTGTATTGTTTTTACATAGAAAAATTCATCTTAAATTTAACTTTTGGTCTACTTCTGAAGATTCTGTTTGGCAGAAGTCATGGGTGTATCTGTGTTTCTGTGTCCTTGAGATTCAGAAATGCCAAAGGTGTTCTAAGATTCAGGAAACTTGAGTGTTTCTGCATGATACATGAAATGTATCATACTTTGGGATTTTTTTTAAACTTTATTTTTGCATTTCTGCACATCTCAATACTTTTGTTTTAGTTAAAATAACTTGTTACTGTAGAGGACTTATATTTTTTAAAAATGCTGGCTTATGTAAAACCTTTGTACAAAACGATCCTCTTTTTAATGGGCTTGGCATCATTGTCAAGTGCCTTCTTGATTCCTTTCGACGTGTGCACGTGTGACAGTTGCTCTGTAGACCTTTGGTGCATCTTGATTCCTTCTTTTCATGCTTTGTCCAACGTAGTCTTGGCCGCAAAGAAGCCTGTAAGTAATGGAAGGAAACACTCTGCTCGTAAAGAATGTTACCCTCCTGAAGCGCTACCACCTGGAGTGTCTGGTTTCCGGCCATTGTGTCCTGCAGGAAGTGCAAAAAGCAACAGGTAACCTGTTTGCGTTCCCTGTCTTTTTCAGTCATTTAGAGTTCTTTATTTTGGAACTTGTATTATGTGGGTGGTCTCTGGTGCTTTGTGTAGAGGAAAAAAGGTAACTCACACATGGCTTCTGCCTAATGAGGCCTCTAAGGAAGAAAAATTAAAAGTAATTGGGAGTTTCAAGTTGTTTCTCAAGTGTCACAACAGAGGTAACTCCGTGGGAGTCTTGAGGAGACTAAAATGATCACCAATTGTGCATGTGAGGAAAGTTTCAATAAAGGCAGGTGTAGTTGAGCGAAGCCCTACAGCACAGAAGTAGGAATTTGGAGACGTACGAATGGGAAAAAAGACATTTTAGGCATGGGAAATAGTTTAATGCAGAATGGATGAAAAATATGCATTAGACCTATTCTAAATCAACTGGCTTATTAACTCAGTAAATCAGATTTAGTGAGTCAAACTAGCATTACCTGATTTCTTATCCAGGGGATAGCTGTTCATAGTAATTTTTGTCACAGAACAGTAAATAAAATGGTTGAATTATAGCTTTAGGCTTGCTAAGTGAAATAGATGGCTCTAGATGATCTTCAGGTGACTTACTTGGTAGTAATCAGGAAATTGGGGATTAACAATTGCTTAAGAAAACAAAGAGAATTGATTTTAAATAGTACTTGAAGTAGTTACTGTGTAAAATATCTGTTCAGTTGCTCATGTTAAATGGATGTTTCTAATCCCCACTGGACAACCAACTACTTTTTTGCAAATGGTAATGTGAATTGCTGTTGCATAAACTATAGTGTTGAATCCCCAGTGTTTGCACTTGAGTTTCACAGCTCTGTGGTTTCCTGTCTTCTTGCTGAGACACTTCATCGCAGGTCCATCCTCGTCACACAGGGTGGTAAATTAGAGAACGCTTAATATCACCATTTAAAGAAGAGAGACTGAAATCTCAACCATCCTGAACATAGGAGCTGAAGGGGCCTCTCAGCAGTTCAGAGAGTTATTAGCAAGCCAGTAGGCTGAATTCTGTTGTGTTTTCTCCGTAGCAGAGCCCTCCAGGTCCTTGTTTTGAGCTTATTTATTTTTATACACAATTCTGTATGGATACTGTTCATACTACTAAATAGTTGTATTAACTGGGTTTAACTGGTGATGTATTTACATGAAGATCTAACTTCGTTTTGTTGCTATCTTTTTAGGGGCTTTCCATTCATCAAAGCTCGTGATGTATGTAATCAGTTGGTGGTGTGTAGCTATCATATTTATGATATATAGGGCTTGAATTCGGAAAGGTGGATGGTCATTCTTCTTGCTTTTTAAATTGACAGAGCCTTACAAGAAGCATTTCCCTCTCTGATATAAATCCATGTAAAACATGTTTGGTCGCTCTCCCAATGCAACTGTGTAGTTGTGTGGATTTGGCGCACAACTCGCAGCCTTATGGTTATGTCTGTAAACAAGGAAGCCTGTTTTCCAGTCCGCAAATCAGCTGTTACCCAGTGAAACGAACTTGACTGCCATTTCTGACCCCTCACATGGAGCTGTCATACTCAAGAATATTCGCATGTTTTCAAGAAACGTTGTTTGCAGGCTATATGTACAAATTCCTGATCTGAAAGCCAATATAAAGCAACATCTCCCAAACCTCTGCTCTCTCACCAAGGCCACACACATTCCCTCGCTTATGGCCTTATGGCAAGCTAATACTGTCAGTATCAGATTCTCCTTCCCAGTGGTCTTGGGAGACTGCATAGTTGCTCTGTGAATGGCACCACTGCTGAGGTTGAGAGAAGCGCATCTTGGGTGTCAGTCCTGGCCTTGCATTCCCAGAGAGAAGGGACCTCGTTCTCCTGTTAGGGTTTTCCTATGCTGCAGGGTTTGCTGCTTGTTGTCAAAATGATGTCCTAGTGACTTGTCTTCTGCGTGGTTATATAATCCCAGCACAGTTCTTTATGATGTGTAGACTTTTATGGGGTTGTGGCCAGGTCAGTTTTTAAATGTTTGGAAATGTCCTATTGAACAACATTGCAGTGGCAGTGAAGCTTGCTGGGAGAATTGTTGCCCTAGTTTTGGCTTAAGGGTGGTGAGAAGATGAAATTTTTGATGCGTCAGTTTTAGTTGTGTATGTGTATGTGATTTATTTTTTTTAAATTCTAATGTCTATTATTCACAGCTTAGATATGTTGACTTCCTGATTATTCATCAGTCCCTTTACTGATGTATTTTCCTCTGAAAAACTACATTTTATTCCAGACTGTTTTTGTCTGATGGTGAAGAATAAATTTTTCATTTGCAGTATAAAGTTGATCTGAGAAGAAATGTTTACCTTGGATCTTAACTTGGCTTCTGTGAAAGAAACTTAATAAAATAATGTGGGCAATTCCCATTACTCATCGTAAGCACGTACAACAGAGGTCTGTACAGTAACATAGCAAAAATAAGTTCCTGTACTTTTACTTAGTCATTGCCTGGTTTACACTAAAGAGCAGTGAGAGACATTTATAAATAATGATACCTCAGATCACTTTTGTTAAATGTCCTCTAATATTTGGATATTTGGTATCTGGCTTGTGTTGTCTTTTATACAATCTTGTCTTCTTTCTTTGCACTTTAGTGTAACAACTCTGTGGTTTTCTATCTTCTTCTTGGGACACTCAGGTCCATCAGAATTTCCTGTGACTGTGACAGTAGAGAGTCCTTCCTCCTCAGAAATCGAAGAGGTCGATGATTCCTCAGAACATGTTCAGGAAGAGCCAGAGAAAATCCGTTTGAAACAAGAAGCATTGCAGGTACAAAGTTATCACTTTAAAGCTATAGAGAAGATTATTTTTCAAACGGAAGGCTGATTGCAACACAGCACAGCTTGTGTGAGGGTTCTGTTTTCTCCTCCCATCTGCATTGTATCCCCTTGAATGGTTCCTTAAGCTTAGACCAAGGTGAATGGTGGACATTTGAACTCTAAGAAACTAAAATCAAAACATGTCGTTAGTAATATATTTTCCTTTCCTTAGAACCTTAGTATGTTAGATTTAGGGAGAAGCTTAGTGATCATAAGATAAGGAAATTGAGTTCTGAATGAATACAGTCAGCTGATTCAGTGCTCTTGTTTTACAGATGAGAAAATGGACAGTTCTAGTTGAACTCTCTTTTTATAAGAGGAAAATATGGCCTCATTTTAAATAAAAGTAAAGTTGAAAAAAGTTTGGATGTTGATATTCTCCTTTCCTAAAATCAAAAATATCAAGAAGCTACATTCTATTACCAAATAAACCTGACCTCTAATGTCATTCCATACTTTTGTTTGTATGGGCAGAAAAGAAAGATTGATTTTTATAAGAAATTTTTGCACCTCAAAATTAATATATTTATTTTATTTCAACTTTAATGCAGAGCTGAACATTTCTAGTAAATAAATGAACACCATTTGGGGGGGACCTTATCTTTGTGCTACAAAGTCCATGTTTAATTTTCTAAAATTATTTAATATGACTTTCTCTTCATATGAAACATGACACTTGACAGGTTTCAGAACTGATTATCCCATTATTGTAGGACTACAGGAATTACTCTTTGATTTTCAAAAGAGAAAGTTAGATTTTTATTTTTTAATTAAAATTAATGATAATATAGAGAAATTTTAAGAAAAGAACTTAGAAAATTATGAAATGTTAGAGTAGGAGAAATCTATAGTTCAAGTGGAGTTACTCCCTTTCGTTTTATAAATGAGCACCTACAATTTGTAGAACGTAAGTGGTTTATTAGTAAATGGCAGAGTATGACAAGACCCTAGAGCATCTAACCCGCATTCCTTGTTATTTTAGATGTGGTGTATTCATTTCCTTCACGAATAGACCACGAGATTGTATTTGTAAAAGCAGTAATAGACACTGGGGAAGTCCAAGAAGTTTAAACACTGGGACCACAGAATAGCAGATTCAGAATACACTGAGAACCCTTTTAGCTCTTCTCTGTTTTGACAAGACACTACAGTGATGGTATCAAAGTGTTTAAGTATATATGCCCACAACAATCAAGAGATTTCAACATAGTTTTGAAAGAGAGAAGACAAGTGGAAGAGTGTGAAACTGAAGCAGTAGAACAGAGGAAAAGCATCACCTAGAATATGCACAGGGACCACGTGCAACTGAGGAGGATTCTGACCCCACCTGAAAAAGTAGCCCCATGCTCAGGTGCGCATGTAGGAGAGAGGGTGGAGTTAGTTGAAAGTGTGACAAATAGGGGAGCTCATTGAAGGGATGTGTTTGGAGGAGTGGACTCCCAGCCCCGCCCTCACCCTCCTGAAATGAGATGATTTCATTTTGAAAACAGTGAAACTGGTGAGAACTGGGGCAGCTACTGTGAGTTTTTACACCCTCGAAAACTGTGTTTGGGGGAGATCCTGTTACAGTTACTCCCCGCTTCTTCCTGCATAAGAAGCCAATCAATCGTTGACTTTAGGGAGCTTTCTGCGCTCATTCTTAAATAGAAAATAACTGTCTTTTGCCTGTTAGTTGAGTAAAGCTTACAATATGAGAGAGGGGGAAAGAGTGCAAACATATCCTAGGAGGACCAGGGACAATTTAGGAAACAGAATAATTTAAGAAAAAACCCTAATTAGTATCCTGAGAGAGGGTTAAAAAGAGCTAGCAAGTATAAAATAAGACTAGGGTATTAATGAAAAGGAGAATGGTCAGAAAGCAAGAGGGGTCTCCTGGAAATGCAAATATGGTTGCTGAAATAAATTCAGTAGGAATTTAAAAAATTTCTCAGTGTATAAAAAAGAAAGACACAATGGAAAATGTGACAGAAATATGTTAGAGAGGCTGCATCTGGGAGGTCCCACATGTTACTATTAGAAAGTCCAGACCCAGAAAAAAAATGGAGGGAAGCTGTCAAAGGGCAACAAAATTCCCCACAGCTGAAAGTAGACATCAGGCCTCAGATTGAAAATAGTTATGCAAGATGAGCAAGAATAGACTCATACCTAGGCACCCTTCATTGTGAAACTTTCAAATACTGAAAAAATAAATTAAAATAGAATAAAATACTGAGAGGATACATCCATTCCAGAGAGAAAAATACTGGTCACCTAAAAAAAAAGGTTAAAATCTTACTTTATCATACTTGTCATGAGCACCATGGATCCTGGAAGGCATTAGAAAGATATCTCCAAAGTTTTTCAGGCACATAATTTTCACCCTAGGGGTTTGTATCCAGCCAAACTATCAGTCATACGTGGAGGCTGAAGAAGATATTTTGTAAAGAAAGAAATTTGAAAAATTGACCTCCTGTGCTACACCTTAAGCTATTTATAGACATAATCCAGCAAAATGAGGCAATAAACCAAGAAGGAAGATAATAGGGGATTCAGTGCAGATTGCAGCTAGTCTAGAGTGGAGAGGCTTCTATTGATTGTATGATTGAGAGCTTAGAAACACCTTGAGGCATATTGTACTTACTAGGTGTTAGGCACTGTTGGAAGGGAGGAGGGAGAGGAAGAGGAGAAGGAACTTGAACTCCGGAGGAGAAAAGGCTATACGGACATAAAGCTGAAGCACACTAAACTATGGTTGATTTTTAACCTACTATTGGTGAGGAAGGGAAGAATCCACTTCAACTTGACACTATAGATGTCCCCCTTTTCAGTGACACACAGGGGTAATGACCACCTATCTAATTTGTTGTCCAAACCAGAACTTGTCCAAACTCCTTACACTTCAATAGTGTAAGGAGGCACTCTAATGCTGTAACATCAGGACAACAGGTATAAACTGGAACAGCCCAAGGCGGCTTGGGGTATGTGGTCACCCTGCACAAGGGCAGTGACACTGGCACAGTATGGAACGAGGTGTAGTCTATACACAGAGACACAGTACCTCTGCAGTGGGCAATATTAATTTCATTGTAATAATGGCAATACTGTCTTGGTTTGCAGCTTTTATTGTCAACGTGCATGTAATCACAAATAACTAAAGTAAACTATACTTAGTTTGTATGAGTATTAACTTGGTATGTACTGAAATGTATTGTGTACTAGTATGTACTTAGTATATATTAGGCTCTAAGTGTTTTTGCATATATTAACTCATTTAATCCTCTGAATAGCCTTATGAGGTTGGTGCTAATATCATTCCCACTTTTGAGAGCAGGAAGCTAAGTCAGGGAAGGAACTTGCCCAGGCTGTACCTAATTTAAGGTTGGATCGAGGCTTTGAGTTTAGGCTCTCTGACTGTTCTCTTAAACCTTACTCCGTACTGACTCTCAAATAACAGAAGACTTAACTGCCCATAGAACAGAACATAAATTTCAACTTTGACAACGTAACAGCTAGGTTTGGAAGGTAGACAGGAGGTAGAAAAAAGGGAAGATGGTATGAATGTCCTCATTTTACAAAGCGTGACATTGAGAGAGTTTCTAATTGATCAACAATGTAGGTTTTTAAGTATATGACTACAAGTCAAAGAGATCATGAGCAGTGGAATAACTCCTGATGACATAACTTTACTGAGCAGTGTGGACATAGGAAAGAGTGTAGAGGAACTAAACCCTTACTTATTAGTAAGTTAGAAAGTGAACAGATAATGCCTCCAATTTAGTGAGAAAATAGTCATGGAAGAGTATTACTTGGACATGGAGAAGAATTCAAAATAACAAGAGTTGGACCTCCCTGATGGCGCAGTGGTTAAGAAACTGCCTCCCAAGGCAGGGGACACGGGTTCGAGCCCCGGTCCGGGAAGATCCCACATGCCATGGAGCAGCGAAGCCCGTGCACCAGAACTACGGAGCCTGTGCTCTAGAGCCCGTGAGCCACAACTACTGAGCCCATGTGCCACAACTACTGAAGCCTGCACGCCTAGATCCTGTGCTTCATAACAAGAGAAGCCACCGCAATGAAGAGTAGCCCCCACTCGCCACAACTAGAGAAAACCTGCACGCAGCAACGAAGACCCAATACAGCCAAAAGTAAATAATAATAATAAAATAATAAAAAATAACAATATTTGACGTAAACCTCATAAAAAAGGAAATCCATACAGCCAGTAAACACAGAAAAGTGTACGACTTCATTAAGTAATAAGTGAAAAGTGAGTCAAAACCAAGGAAACTACATGTCAATCAGATTGACAAATACATAAATAAAAAGTCTGGTAGTATCAGGTATTGTAGACCTGAAGTACTATGGGAATCTTCTACCCTGTTTATTATACTGGAGTGTAAATCGACACAACTACTTTGGAAAGCATTTAGCCCTCTCCGTCAACTGAAGGTATATAAATAGCCTGTGAGCCAGCAGCCCTCACCCCCGCCCTGTGTAAATGCACCAGAATAATGGGTACAGCAGGATTCCTGTCCATGATTTGCATTACCACAAACTGAAAACAAACCAAATGTCCATTAAGAGTCAAAAATTAAATAAATGGGACTTCCCTGGTGGCGCAGTGGTTAAGAATCTGCCTGTTAATGAGGGGGACACAGGTTTGATTCCCTGCTCTGGGAAGATCCCACACGCCCCGGAGAAACGAAGCCGGGGCTCCACAACTACTGAAGCCTGCGAGCCACAACAAGAGAAGCCACTGCAATGATAAGCCCACGCACCGCAACGAAGAGAAAAAGTTCATGTGCAGCAACGACGACCCAACGCAGCCCAAAATAAATAAATAATTAATTTAAAAAAAAAAAAAATTAAATAAATGATGTGTATTTGTACAGTGGGAAAACTATCCAGCAGTAAAAATGAATGAACTAGAGCTACAGGCAGCAATGTGGATGAATTTTTTTTTTTTTCTTTTTTTTTTTTTTCTTTTTGCGGTATGCGGGCCTCTCACTGTTGTGGCCTCTCCCGTTGCGGAGCACAGGCTCCGGATGCGCAGGCCCAGCGGCCATGGCTCACGGGCCCAGCCGCTCCGCGGCATATGGGATCCTCCCAGACCGGGGCACGAACCCGTATCCCCTGCATCGGCAGGCGGACTCTCAACCACTGCGCCACCAGGGAGGCCCATGGATGAATTTTTTAAACCAACGTTGAGAGAAAGAAATAAGATAGAAAAGACTTCATATACTATGATCCTGTACATAAAGTTAGATGTTGACCCAACTAAACTCTTTTGTTAGGGATGCATGCAGGTTAAAGGAAATGACTGTCAAGAAGTGAGGTTGGTGTTTAACCGGGAAGAGGGAAGGAGCTTGTGATGAGAAAAGGATATGGGGGGTTTTTTGCGATGCTGACAAGTCTCAATACTTTCAGCTTCGAGTTGTGCTTATGTAAGTATTCTCTTTTTATTTGTCACATTGACAGTTTTGTTCTGTGCACTTCTCAGTACACATATCGTATTTTACAATTAAAAACTGCGTAAAGAATCGGTCGCTTCTTGAGTGCTGGATGTGGGAGTGGGATGAGACCGTTTCATTTTAAGCCCTTCACTACTGTTTGCATTCGCATGTTCATTCATTCAGCATTAACTGCACATATTCTATGTACCAAGCACTCTTCTAATTTTATATGTGTTGTAACTCATGTAATTCTCACAAGAGCTCTGTAATATGGGAGCTTATCTCCATTTTATAGATGAGGAAGTTGAGGCCTAGAGTTATACAACTTGTCCAAGGTTATGTAGCTAATGGGTAGTGCCAGGCCCATTTGCCTCAGAGAATCTGAATATTTACAATATAATCTAAAAGAGAAATTTAATGACTAATCATAAGCAAAAAAATTGCACATTAAAGAAGATGACAAGTTTTCATCTATCTAGTTAGAGAAAAACACACAGTCTGTCTTTCACACACGTACATCTTATATGTACGTGTGTGGCAGGGATTTTCCTTATTAAGCAATTATTTATTGACCATCTACGTTGTGCTAGGCACAGGTGCTGGGGATAAACACTTAATAAAATACACCCCCTATCTTCAAATAACTTGCACTCTAAGTGAGGAAGTAAGCCAACAGTTATAGTAGAGGTTATATACCAAGTGATACATCGCTGATGGCAGTGTAAAATCTCAGAAATCTTTTGGAAAGAAGTCTGGAGATAGGTACCTCAGAGCCTTAAAAATGTTCATTTGCTTTGATCTCAAACTCATTTTTATGGATTTATTTTAAGAATGTTATTCTCAATATGGAAAAAGGCCTTAATGCATAAAAACGGTTGTTTTGTCTGATAATATTGAAAAGTTGGAAAGAATTTAAATGTGTAAAATGGTTAACCAGTAAACCCACGCAGTGGAATATTTTGTAGCCCGCACAAAAAATCAAGGTTATGAGTCCCCTGATTATATGAGAAATGATTGATTTCAATGTTAAATGGAGAAAAGTTGAACATAAAATTTGATATCCAATATGATGGGAGCTTTGTCCCAGAAAAATCACCCTAGCCGGTGTACAGAAGGGAGGAAGGGAGAGCAGATGGCAGGAAGGAAAATTATTCCAAAGCCTCATCCTTAGTCTTACTTAAGTAATAGAATATCAAGCAATTTTACTTTCTAACTTTTTTGGTTCCATATTTCCATGTAAGGGACATGAATTCTGAATACTTTGTAGGAGGAGGGTACACTTTTTCACAAAAATTGAACACTGTGTTCTAATTCCCTCCATTAGAGGGAGAAACTGTTGCATGTAATTGCAATTTGATGTGCTATTTAGAACCAGTCAGGAATTTTAGTCTACTTTCCTCTGACCGTGCTGAGGGTTTTTTGTTTTTTTGTTTATTTGTCTAGAATTTCTTTGAAATCAGTTTTAGAAGATTGATTAAACCATTATATTAAAAGTAGAGGAATTTTGCAATTTTTTCCCCTTTTTCCCCATTGAAAACTTGACTGGCTTTAGTAATGAAACATTAAAGAATTTGAAGTTCTTAGACTCTCAATTTTTTAAACATGTTCTGAATATAAAAATATATGTTCAGGGCCTCCCTGGTGGCGCTAGTGGTTGAGAGTCCGCCTGCCGATGCAGGGGATACGGGTTCGTGCCCCGGTCTGGGGGGATCCCATGTGCCGCGGAGCGGCTGGGCCCGTGAGCCATGGCCGCTGGGCCTGCGCGTCCGGAGCCTGCGCGTCCGGAGCCTGTGCTCCGCAACGGGGGAGGCCACAACAGTGGGAGGCCCGCATACCACCAAAAAAAAAATATATATATATATATATATATATATATATGTTCACTGAGCAAATGTTTGAAAAGAATGAACAACTTCTTGAAGGAAATAAAAGCCACCTCTGCATGTACACACACCTAATCTGCTCTTTTGTCTTAAAAAAGTATCTGAAATATTTTGCCATGTCACTAACTACTCTTCTACATCAGAGAATTTGATTAAGCTTATGCATCATCTCCCAGGAAAAACGCACAGATATATTTTGAATGTAGCACTCCTGAAGCCCATTCATGAACTCTGGTTGAGACCTCTTGTCATTCTTAGTGGCTTCATAGTGCATTCCTTCAGACGATGAGCTGTTTTTATTTAAACCAGTCCCAATTCGGAGGCTCTTAGCTTTCTTCTAGGGTTTGGTTATAAACAATCTTATGACATCATGTTGGTAGATAAATCTTTGCCCCCATCTTTGATTTCCTTAGGGTAAACTCCTGATGTAGGATTGTTGTTAGGTACCAAAAGCTACTGTCCAGACAGTGATACCAGCTCCTCTCCCAATGATGGCAGGTAATAGAGTTCCTCATTCTTTAAGTGATTGTTCAAAGCAGTTAACATGGATAACTATACCTTACTGTTTTCATAAGTATAGGTATTATGATTGTTTATCACTGCATAAGAAACCACCCCAAAACAGTGGCCTAAAACAATGACAATCATTTATTTTGTTCACGAACCTGGAGGTTGAGTAGAATATTAATTCTTTTACTACACTCTTACTGACTGAAAACAATACCTATTTGACTAGCTCAGAGTTCTGTAGGTCAGAAGTCCAGGCACAGCGTGACTGGGCTTCCTGCTCAGATACACACGGGAACATGTGGGTTCCCTCCTGAGAGTGTTAAAGCACGTGAAATTTAAGTGTAAGATATTGAGCCCCAAACGTTGGATGTTCACCATAGTTTGTGTGGGCCACAGAGCTGAAATCAAGATGTCAGTCTGGCTGTGTTAGCGTCCAGAGGCTCTGGGAAAGAATGCCTACAGGCTTCTTCCGGCTTGTTGGCATAATTCAGATGCTGCAGTTGCAGGACAGAGGTCCCCATTTCCTTGCTGGCTGTCAGTCGGGGGAGTGTTTCAGCTCCTAGAGGCCTCTCGCTTGCCTTCCCTGCCGCAGCATTGGACTTCTTCAGAGCCAGCAATGGAGAGTCTCCCTCTTGTCCCTTTTGTACTTCAATTCAGGAAGAGTTCAGGTCCTTTTCATGGGGTGCCCGAGTAGGCCACATCCACCTAAAATAATCTATCTTAAAAGATCAACTGATTTTGAACCTTAATTCCATGTGCAAAATCCCTTCACTACAGCACCTACATTTAGAGTTTGATTGGATAAGTGGAAGGTTTGTGTACTTCAGTAAATGGTCATCTTGGGGGCTCTGTCAGAATTCTGCCTATTGCAAGCAGTGTCCCCACTTCAAGGACCGAAGTGTCTTAGTTCCTAAAACTCCTAAGATAGTTTATCAGTGTTCATTTTATTTCAGTGACCTTGGTGAAGGGAAGACTACCACCTCCGTGAGCAGGAATGGCAGCCAGCTTCCCGAGTCCACAGTGTGGCTCTGCTACTTAGTGGTGTGACCTTGGCTGTGCTGCTCTACTTACTCTACTGCTCTGCCTCTGTTTCCCTCATCTGTAAAATAACATGGAGTTAGTGATCGTTCTTTCCTCATAGGGTTTTTTGTTTTATAAATTTATTTTTGGCCGCATTGGGTCTTCGTTGCTGCTCGCCAGCTTTCTCCAGTTGCGTCGAGCGGGGGGCTACTCTTCGTTGCGGTGCGGTGGCTTCTCTTATTGCGGAGCACAGGCTCTAGGCGCGCAGGCTTCAGTAGTTGTGGCACATGGGTTCTAGAGCGTAGGCTCAGTAGTCGTGACGCACAGGCTTAGTTGCTCTGCGGCATGTGGGTTCTTCCTGGACTAGGGCTCGAACCCGTGTCCCCTGCACTGGCAGGCGGATTCTTAACCACTGTGCCAGTAGGGAAGCCCCCTCTTAGGGTTTTGATGATTCGATTATTTAATACCCAGGGAACTCCAGGAACAGTGCTTGACTGTAAATTGCTTTAAAAGTGATCACTTTTTTAAAACATGCTTTTGAATCTGCAATTATGCAATTCAGGTATGCTAAGCAGGTTCGTTAATAGGACTTCCTGCTATAAAGAGACCCACAAATAAAAATAGAATTTTTCTTTCTTGGTCGTAACTTCTTATTTCTGACTTACTATGTTATATGCATATGCCTTTTATGGTGGGCTGCCACAAATTTATGTTGGAAAGAGTGGAATTTAAATAAATCTTTGCAAATTTGATAGATTTTGATCATTCATTTCACTGGCATGGTATGATATGACCAGTAGCAGACTAAAATCTGAGTTCACTTCTGGCTCTGCCCCTAAATCCTGATGAGACCAATAGCTGGAAAGGCTTTTGGATATTATACTATGAATTAGTTATAATATTGACTCTGTTTGCTTAGGAAACCCTGGAGCAGTGCCTAAAGCAGTTAAAGGAGGAAAGAGTTATAAGACTGAAGGCTGATAGATGAGTCAGTGAGGTAAACACGTTTCATCTGCTTTTGAGAGTGTTTTGGTTTTATTTTGATTTGATTTTAAGCCATATACACATATTTTTTAAGCTTTAGAACTGTAATATGTTGCAAATTGGTTGTATCATATGGACTTTTGCATTTACTGGTATTTAGTGATCATATGATCTATATTCCAGAAAGCATGTTTTTAAAGATGTGAAAATCTGGTTTTGTGTATGTGTGTGTGTGTGTGTGTGCACTTTTATATGACATTAGCTTATTTCCTGTTCATGATTCTTTGATTCAAGAAGGCACTTTCTGTGCATGTATTGTATATACAGTAACATAAAAGACATGATGAGACTCTCCTGGCAATGAATTAGGAAAGTGAATCATTGAAATAAATTTAAGATATTGGAAAACTTCTAAGAATGCAATGAAAGATAAAAATATATACTATGAGAATTACATTAGGTAATGTGCATGAAAGCAGGGCATAATCTAAAAAGTTCTATCTAAATATAATTTATCACAGGGTGAGTGTAGGGAGGAATTTTTGAAAGTGCATCCATTGGATTGGCAGACACTCATTCAATAAATGTTGAGTACCTGCTCATGTAAGGCAAAAGGGGCATCATGAACATTAACAGCCTTTCTGAGAAATACGAGAGTTGAGCTTACAGGGGGTTTTAAGTGCGTAGATGCTGAGCGGAAGGGGAAGAGTGCACGGGGGTGAATATGTTGAAGAAGCCAAAGAAAATATTGGTGATCGTACATTTAATAAATTGGGTTGGGTATGATTTAGGACTTTTAAACGTAAGCATTAGATATTTTACTCACTAAAGTTAATTCTTAACATTCAGCAGAGTTGTAATATGTTTTGTTCAAATCAGATTCTATAACTCACTTTCTAATTTAAGGGAAACTTAAAGCAGGTCATTTTCTTTTTTTTTTTTTTTTTTTTTTTTTTTTTTTCAAATTTAATCAGTTATACATATACATATGTTCCCATATCCCCTCCCTTTTGCGTCTCCCTCCCACCCTCCCTATCCCACCCCTCCAGGCGGTCACAAAGAACCGAGCTGATCTCCCTGTGCTATGCGGCTGCTTCCCACTAGCTATCTACCTTACGTTTGGTAGTGTATATATGTCCATGCCGCTCTTTCACTTTGTCACAGCTTACCCTTCCCCCTCCCCATATCCTCAAGTCCATGCTCTAGTAGGTCTGTGTCTTTATTCCTGTCTTACCCCTATGTTCTTGATGACATTTTTTTCTTAAATTCCATATATATGTGTCAGCATACAGTATTTGTCTTTCTCTTTCTGACTTACTTCACTCTGTATGACAGACTCTAGGTCCATCCACCTCATTACAAATAGCTCAATTTCATTTCTTTTTATGGCTGAGTAATATTCCATTGTATATATGTGCCACATCTTCTTTATCCATTCATCCGATGATGGACACTTAGGTTGTTTCCATCTCCGGGCTATTGTAAATAGGGCTGCTGTGAACATTTTGGTACATGTCTCTTTTTGAATTATGGTTTTCTCAGGGTATATGCCCAGTAGTGGGATTGCTGGGTCATATGGTAGTTCTATTTGTAGTTTTTTAAGGAACCTCCATACCGTTCTCCATAGTGGCTGTACCAATTCACATTCCCACCAGCAGTGCAAGAGTGTTCCCTTTTTTCCACACCCTCTCCAGCATTTATTGTTTCTAGATTTTTTGATGATGGCCATTCTGACTGGTGTGAGATGATATCTCATTGTAGTTTTGATTTGCATTTCTCTAATGAGTAAAGATGTTGAGCATCCTTTCATGTGTTTGTTGGCAGTCTGTATATCTTCTGTGGAGAAATGTCTATTTAGGTCTTCTGCCCATTTTTGGATTGGGTTGTTTGTTTTTTTGCTATTGAGCTGCATGAGCTGCTTATAAATTTTGGAGATTAATCCTTTGTCAGTTGCTTCATTTGCAAATATTTTCTCCCATTCTGAGGGTTGTCTTTTCGTCTTGTTTATGGTTTCCTTTGCTGTGCAAAAGCTTTGAAGTTTCATTAGGTCCCATGTGTTTATTTTTGTCTTTATTTCCATTTCTCTAGGAGGTGGGTCAAAAAAGATCTTGCTGTGATTTATGTCATAGAGTGTTCTGCCTATGTTTTCCTTTAAGAGTTTGATAGTGTCTGGCCTTACATTTAGGTCTTTAATCCATTTTGAGCTTATTTTTGTGTATGGTGTTAGGGAGTGATCTAATCTCATACTTTTACATGTCCCTGTCCAGTTTTCCCAGCACCACTTATTGAAGAGACTGTCCTTTCTCCACTGTACATTCCTGCCTCCTTTATCAAAGATAAGGTGACCATATGTCCGTGGGTTTATCTCTGGGCTTTCTATCCTGTTCCATTGATCTATATTTCTGTTTTTGTGCCAGTACCATACTGTCTTGATTACTGTAGCTTTGTAGTATAGTCTGAAGTCAGGGAGCCTGATTCCTCCAGCTCCATTTTTCGTTCTCAAGATTGCTTTGGCTATTCGGGGTCTTTTGTGTTTCCATACAAATTGTGAAATTTTTTGTTCTAGTTCTGTGAAAAATGCCATTGGTAGTTTGATAGGGATTGCATTGAATCTGTAGATTGCTTTGGGTAGTAGAGTCATTTTCACAATGTTGATTCTTCCAATCCAAGAACATGGTACATCTCTCCATCTATTTGTATCATCTTTAATTTCTTTCATCAGTGTCTTATAATTTTCTGCATACAGGTCTTTTGTCTCCTTAGGTAGGTTTATTCCTAGATATTTTATTCTTTTTGTTGCAATGGTAAATGGGAGTGTTTCCTTGATTTCACTTTCAGATTTTTCATCATTAGTATATAGGAATGCCAGAGATTTCTGTGCATTAATTTTGTATCCTGCAACTTTACCAAATTCATTGATTAGCTCTAGTAGTTTTCTGGTAGCATCTTTAGGATTCTCTATGTATAGTATCATGTCATCTGCAAACAGTGACAGCTTTACTTCTTCTTTTCCCATTTGGATTCCTTTTATTTCCTTTTCTTCTCTGATTGCTGTGGCTAAAACTTCCAAAACTATGTTGAATAAGAGTGGTGAGAGTGGGCAACCTTGTCTTGTTCCTGATCTTAGTGGAAATGGTTTCAGTTTTTCACCATTGAGGACGATGCTGGCTGTGAGTTTGTCATATATGGCCTTTATTATGTTGAGGAAAGTTCCCTCTATGCCTACTTTCTGCAGGGTTTTTATCATAAATGGGTGTTGAATTTTGTCAAAAGCTTTCTCTGCATCTATTGAGATGATCATATGGTTTTTCTCCTTCAGTTTGTTAATATGGTGTATCACATTGATTGATTTGCGTATATTGAAGAATCCTTGCATTCCTGGAATAAACCCCACTTGATCATGGTGTATGATCCTTTTAATGTGCTGTTGGATTCTGTTTGCTAGTATTTTGTTGAGGATTTTTGCATCTATGTTCATCAGTGATATTGGCCTGTAGTTTTCTTTCTTTGTGACATCCTTGTCTGGTTTTGGTATCAAGGTGATGGTGGCCTCGTAGAATGAGTTTGGGAGTGTTCCTCCCTCTGCTATATTTTGGAAGAGTTTGAGAAGGATAGGTGTTAGCTCTTCTCTAAATGCTTGATAGAATTCGCCTGTGAAGCCATCTGGTCCTGGGCTTTTGTTTGTTGGAAGATTTTTAATCACAGTTTCAATTTCAGTGCTTGTGATTGGTCTGTTCATATTTTCTATTTCTTCCTGATTCAGTCTTGGCAGGTTGTGCATTTCTAAGAATTTGTCCATTTCTTCCAGGTTGTCCATTTTATTGGCATAGAGTTGCTTATAGTAATCTCTCATGATCTTTTGTATTTCTGCAGTGTCAGTTGTTACTTCTCCTTTTTCATTTCTAATTCTATTGATTTGAGTCTTCTCCCTTTTTTTCTTGATGAGTCTGGCTAATGGTTTATCAATTTTGTTTATCTTCTCAAAGAACCAGCTTTTAGTTTTATTGATCTTTGCTATCGTTTCCTTCATTTCTTTTTCATTTATTTCTGATCTGATTTTTATGATTTCTTTCCTTCTGCTAACTTTGGGATGTTTTTGTTCTTCTTTCTCTAATTGCTTTAGGTGCAAGGTTAGGTTGTTTATTCGAGATATTTCCTGTTTCTTAAGGTGGGATTGTATTGCCATAAACTTCCCTCTTAGAACTGCTTTTGCTGCATCCCATAGGTTTTGGGTCGTCGTGTCTCCATTGTCATTTGTTTCTAGGTATTTTTTAATTTCCTCTTTGATTTCTTCAGTGATCACTTCGTTATTAAGTAGTGTATTGTTTAGCCTCCATGTGTTTGTATGTTTTACAGCTCTTTTCCTGTAATTGATATCTAGTCTCATAGCATTGTGGTCGGAAAAGATACTTGATACAATTTCAATTTTCTTAAATTTACCAAGGCTTGATTTGTGACCCAAGATATGATCTATCCTGGAGAATGTTCCATGAGCACTTGAGAAAAATGTGTATTCTGTTGTTTTTGGATGGAATGTCCTATAAATATCAATTAAGTCCATCTTGTTTAATGTATCATTTAAAGCTTGTGTTTCCTTATTTATTTTCATTTTGGATGACCTGTCCATTGGTGAGAGTGGGGTGTTAAAGTCCCCTACTATGATTGTGTTACTGTCGATTTCTCCTTTTATGGCTGTTAATATTTCCCTTATGTATTGAGGTGCTCCTATGTTTGGTGCATAAATATTTACAATTGTTATATCTTCTTCTTGGATTGATCCCTTGATCATTATGTAGTGTCCTTCTTTGTCTCTTCTAGTAGTCTTTATTTTAAAGTCTATTTTGTCTGATATGAGAATTGCTACTCCAGCTTTCTTTTGGTTTCCATTTGCATGGAATATCTTTTTCCATCCCCTTACTTTCAGTCTGTATGTGTCTCTAGGTCTGAAGTGGGTCTCTTGTAGACAGCATCTATATGGGTCTTGTTTTTGTATCCATTCAGCCAGTCTGTGTCTTTTGGTGGGAGCATTTAGTCCATTTACATTTAAGGTAATTATTGATATGTATGTTCCTATTCCCATTTTCTTAATTGTTTTGGGTTCGTTATTGTAGTTCTTTTCCTTCTGTTGTGTTTCTTGCCTAGAGAAGTTCCTTTAGCATTTGTTGTAAAGCTGGTTTGGTGGTGCTGAACTCTCTCAGCTTTTGCTTGTCTGTAAAGGTTTTAATTTCTCCATCAAATCTGAATGAGATCCTTGCTGGGTAGAGTAATCTTGGTTGCAGGTTTTTCTCCTTCATCACTTTAAGTATGTCCTGCCACTCCCTTCTGGCTTGTAGAGTTTCTGCTGAGAGATCAGCTGTTATCCTGATGGGGATTCCCTTGTGTGTTATTTGTTGTTTTTGCCTTGCTGCTTTTAATAGGATTTCTTTGTGTTTAATTTTTGACAGTTTGATTAATATGTGTCTTGGTGTATTTCTCCTTGGATTTATTCTGTATGGGACTCTCTGTGCCTCCTGGACTTGATGAACTATTTCCTTTCCCATATTAGGGAAGTTTTCAACTATAATCTCTTCAAATATTTTCTCAGTCCCTTTCTTTTTCTCTTCTTCTTCTGGAACCCCTATAATTCGAATGTTGGTGCGTTTAATGTTGTCCCAGAGGTCTCTGAGACTGTCCTCTGTTCTTTTCATTCTTTTTTCTTTATTTTGCTGTGCAGCAGTTATTTCCACTATTTTATCTTCCACCTCACTTATCCGTTCTTCTGCCTCAGTTATTCTGCTATTGATCCCATCTAGAGTATTTTTTATTTCATTTATTGTGTTTTTTTTTTTTTTTTTTTTTTTTTTTTTTTTTTTTTTTGCGATATGCGGGCCTCTCACTGTTGTGGCCTCCCCCGTTGCGGAGCACAGGCTCCGGACGCGCAGGCTCAGCGGCCATGGCTCACGGGCCCAGCCGCTCCGCGGCATATGGGATCCTCCCAGACCGGGGCACGAACCCGTATCCCCTGCATCGGCAGGCGGACTCTCAACCACTTGCGCCACCAGGGAGGCCCATTTATTGTGTTTTTAATCGATGCTTGATTCGTCTTTAGTTCTTCTAGGTCCTTGTTAACTGTTTCTTGCATTTTGTCTATTCTATTTCCAAGATTTTGGATCATCTTTACCATCATTATTCTGAATTCTTTTTCAGATAGACTGCCTATTACCTCTTCATTTGTTAGGTCTGGTGGGTTTTTATCTTGCTCCTTCTCCTGCTGTGTGTTTTTCTGTCTTCTCATTTTGCTTATGTTACTGTGTTTGGGGGTCTCCTTTTTGCAGGCTGCAGGTTCGTAGTTCCCGTTGTTTTTGGTGTCTGTCCCCAGTGGCTAAGGTTGGTTTAGTGGGTTGTGTAGGCTTCTTGGTGGAGGGGACTACTGCCTGTGTTCTGGTGGATGAGGCTGGATCTTGTCTTTCTGGTGGGCAGGTCCACGTCTGGTGGTGTGTTTTGGGGTGTTTGCGGACTTTTTATGATTTGAGGCAGCCTCTCAGCTAATGGGTGGCGTTGTGTTCCTGTCTTGCTAGTTGTTTGGCATAGGGTGTCCAGCACTGTAGCTTGCTTGTCGTTGAGTGAAGCTGGGTGCTGGTGTTGAGATGGAAATCTCTGGAAGATTTTCGCCGTTTGATATTATGTGGAGCTGGGAGGTCTCTTGTGGACCAGTGTCCTGAAGTTCACTCTCCCACCTCAGAGGCACAGCACTGACTCCTGGCTCCTCAATTTGGGATGATTTGTTGTCTATTCATGTATTCCACAGATAAAGGGTACATGAAGTTGATTGTGGAGCTTTAATCCGCTGCTTCTGAGGCTGCTGGGAGAGGTTTCCCTTTCTCTTCTTTGTTCTCACAGCTCTTGGGTCTCAGCTTTGGATTTGGCCCCGCCTCTGCGTGTAGGTCGCCGGAGGGCGTCTGTTCTTCGCTCAGACAGGACAGGGTTAAAGGAGCAGCCTCTTCGGGGACTCTGGCTCACTCAGGCCGGGCGGGAGGGAGGGGCACGGAGTGCGGGGCGAGCCTGCAGCGGCAGAGGTCGGCGTGACGTTGCACCAGCCCGAGGCGCGCCGTGCGTTCTCCCAGGGAAGCCGCCCCTGGATCCCGGGACCCCGGCAGTGGCAGGCTGCACAGGCTCCTGGAAGGGCGGTGTGGACAGTGACCTGCGCTCGCACACAGGCTTCTTGGCGGCGGCAGCAGCAGCCCCAGCGTCCCACGCCCGTCTCTGGGCTCCGCGCTTTCAGCCGCGACTCGCGCCCGTCTCTGGAGCTCCTTTACGCGGCGCTCTTAATCCCCTCTCCTCGCGCACCAGGAAACCAAGAGGGAAGAAAAAGTCTCCTGCCTCTTCGGCAGCTCCAGAGTTTTCCCGGACTCCCTCCCGGCTAGCTGTGGCACATTAGCCCCCTTCAGGCTGAGTTCTCGCCGCCAGCCCCAGTGCTCTCCCTGCGCTCTGACCGAAGGCCGAGCCTCAGCTCCAGCGCCGCCCGCCCCGGAGGAGCAGACAAGCCTCTCGGGCTGGTGAGTGCCGCTCGGCACCGCTCCTCTGTGCGGGAATCTCTCTGCTTTGCCCTACCCAGGTATGTGGGGAGTTTCTTGCCTTTTGGGAGGTCTGGGGTCTTCTGCCAGCGTTCAGTAGGTGTTCTGTAGGAGTTGTTCCACGTGTAGCTGTATTTCTGGTGTATCTGTGGGGAGGAAGGTGATCTCCGCGTCTTACTCTTCCGCCATCTTACCCGGAAGTCCAGGTCATTTTCTAATGTGGAATGAGGCTCCATTATGAATTGAACCAGTTAGAAATGTGATCTTTTGTGAAAGATCATTAATAAAACGGTAGCTTGGGTTTATTTCTATACCACCTAAGTGTTATATAGGAAACTTTGTTGGGTGCCTGTGGGTTTTGGTTATTATGTGATAAGGTCTCTGTCTTTACTGGCGGAGGGTTACATTAATTATAAATTAATTACATTTTGAGTGTTTTAGTTTTGTTCCTTGAAACTAGGCAAGACTACTTTTTGTTTGTTTGTTGGTTTTTTTTGGGTTTTTTTGCGGTATGTGAGCCTCTCACTGTTGTGGCCTCTCCCGTTGCGGAGCACAGACTCCGGACACACAGGCTCAGCGGCCATGGCTCACGGGCCCAGCCGCTACGCAGCATGTGGGATCTTCCCGGACTGGGGCACGAACCCGTGTCCCCTGCATCGGCAGGCGGACTCGCAACCACTGCACCACCAGGGAAGCCCAAGGCAAGACAACTTTTGATGACAATGAGAAGAAATCATGTCAGACGTTTTCAGTCTTCTTGTATAGCTGGAACATGAAAATGCCCAGTTAAGAAACACAACTTTCTCTTTGTCTGAAGCCCTTCATGCCCACTCATTGACAAGCATGATCCTGGATGATGAAGGTGTTCTGGGCAGCACTGAGAATTCTTTTCAGAAGTTCCACGCTTTCCTGGTTCTCCTTAAAGATGCTGGGTTAGTTCATTTCTCTTCATGGCATTCTTCTCTTTGCGACTCTAATGGTAGTTTGCTGAGGAACTGGAGCAATTTTCATCACTTACGTGGCCATATTTAGCCAAATTTAGTGTAATTATAGGTAATATAGTTGACGTTTTAAAATGAGGAATTAAATTTTTTAAGAAATGCAAGTAGGGAAGCCTGCTTTCGTAGAGTGGGGAGCCCATTATAAAAGAGTAACCTGTAGACAGAGTAATTAGTAGGTATAGTTGTTTTGTAAAGACTAAATTAAAGGCAGTTTTCATTGAAAATATTTGGGAATGCATAAGAATTTTCCTATCTTTCACTTATTTTGCTTGTTTGATAAGTTTGAATTAAAGTTATCTTTGCCTTAGACATAAAAATGATTATTAATCTGCAGGGGAGATATAGGTCAGTGGTTCTCAACCGGGAGCAATTTTGCTGAAAGAGGGAAGTGGAGATTGATAGTTGATGGAGTTTTGTCAGTGAATGTCAGTGTTTTGTCAGTGAATGAATTGGTGTTGGTGTTGGGAAGGAAGGAACAAACACATTCTTGGAAACTGGAGGAAAGGTGGTAAAGAAGTGTGGGAATGGAGGTGTGACAGGCAGTGGACAGGGTGCATGGTACATATTGAAGCTGCTAGTGAGACAGTGGGATGTCTCCTGGAGGATGAATCTGGAAAGGGCTGAGGATTTGGGGGAGAGAGAGGCTTGTAGTCTGGAGTAGGATGTTGGCTTTTAAGATTTTAGAAGTAGGGCTTCCCTGGTGGCGGAGTGGTTGAGAGTCCGCCTGCCGATGCAGGGGCTACAGGTTCGTGCCCCGGTCTGGGAGGATCCCACATGGCGCAGAGCGGCTGGGCCCGTGAGCCATGGCCGCTGAGCCTGCGCGTCCGGAGCCTGTGCTCCGCCACGGGAGAGGCCACAGGAGTGAGAGGCCCGCGTACCCCCCCCCAAAAAAAAAAGATTTTAGAAGTATTTCATGATTGTAGGTCTGGGGAAATCTAAACTGCTCTTCTGTGATTATAATAACCTTTGTCTTTTCTCCTTTCCTCCTCTCGTCTAGGCTTGGGCAGTTGGCCAAAATGGCTGGTATAGATCAGTCAGATTTTCACTTACTAGGTCGTCCCCAGATGAATTCTCCTGTTAGTAGTCCACCTAAAGAAGAAAAGAAGGCACTTGAAGAAGGAAAATCAGAATTAAAACAGGGTGCCCCATAACAAATGCAAAATAGCGAAGTAAATGGACAGAACAGCACTTAATGATTCTAAGAGTGATTAGCAAAAAGGAAATGACCAAGTCAGGGAGAAAACAATAATGATCAGTCTCTAATAGTTCACATGCTCGGGAGCTAGAAGACTCTGGAGTCCTTTCCAAATCTGAGATTAGTAAATGTGTGCCCATTTCATGATACTGTACTTTTGTAAATAAGGAGACTGGAAGTTCTTTAGAAAATTTATGAGTTAAGGGCTTCCCTGGTGGTGCAGTGTTTGAGAGTCCGCCTGCTGATGCAGGGAACACGTGTTCGTGCCCCGGTCCGGGAAGATCCCACATGCCGTGGAGCGGCTGGGCCCGTGAGCCATGGCCACTGAGCCTGTGCGTCCGGAGCCTGTGCTCTGCAACGGGAGAGGCCACAGGAGTGAGAGGCCCGCGTACCGGAAAAAAAAAAAAAAAAAAAATTTATGAGTTAAAGCAAACTATCCTTAATGAAGAAAGAAGACATTAGAGAAAATATTCCAGATTTTAAATTGTATAAATGTCTATTCTGTTCATATTTTATCTAGGTTTCTATTTGTATGCAGTCAGCTTACAATGAAGGAACACTAATGAAGGTACACATACTGATATAATTTTTAAAATAAGTAGTCCAGACATAGCTAATAGGTAATTAGAGTGAATCACCTGGTTATGGGAATGGGAGGGGAAAACCTGTCAGCTTTTCCTCTAGCCTTACTTGGAGCCCCCATCAGCCAATCTCAGAGTGGTCTTGGGAACTGACAGCTTGAGAACACAGTCTGGTCAGAAACTATATACGGTTTACATGTGCCTGGAGGATAGAAAAGAAATTAATTATCTTACAGAATAGGGTTTTATTTTTAGTGAGGGAAAGGAAATGGGTAATAACTACCCCAATCACCAAAGTCTGAAAACGTAGCGGACATAGCCTTGGATATAGCTAGGTTAAGCTGAGAATCACTTGGCAAGATATAATTACAAAAAAAACTGGCTCTGAAATCTTCTGATTAATCAATTGACTGTGTTAATAATAAGATTACAGAGTAACACTGAAGTTTTGAACTCTACTTTTTAATGGTTGGCTCTGTTCATCACTGAATTTTTGTCTTGTCTTTTGTCTTCCCCTCCACTTTCCGAAAATTACAGGTGATGCTAGGATTCCTTTGCCTCTTGACTCCTTCCGTGTCCCAGCGTCTACTCAGGAGGCCTTAGAAACTTCCAAAGACAACCTGGGGGTCCCAGTCACAGAGCAGCGGCAGGAGTCTTTTGAAGATTTCATTGCTAGAACATGTTCTCCTTCAGCAGACGTCATTTCTGGAACTGGAAGTCAAAGAAAAGAAGAGGAATTATCTAGAAATAGCAGGTCTTCTTCAGAGAAAATGAGCAAAGCAGGTGAATAGACCAAAAAATACTCTGCTAAGAAACAACCTGGGAAGGACCTGCATTCCTGCTCTGACTCACCTGTAAAGCAGAAAAGCAAAGGAATTGGGCAAAATAATTCTTTGGTTAATAAACCAATTAAAAGTGAGCCTTCGACAAAACACATTTCTGTTAAGAAAGAGAGTAGAATAGTGACTGTTTCATCAAAGACCACTAAAAGTAAACTCAGTCTACTAGAACAGTCTGAAAGTGATACTCTTGGATCTGATTGTGAATTTCAAGAAAGCATCCATACTCTATCACGCCTAACATAGGTCTAAATCTTTTAAAATTATGTTTTTGCCTTCAAATTTTCATAAATTACTTATGTTTTTATTATAGCATATGGTGTTTTCAGTTACTTGACTGGAAGCCATTAGAGAAAGATTTTTTTATCTATACTTTTTTATTATAATGAAAGTTTGGGTGTACTTTTCCTTGTAACACTTTGCACCATTCATTCAGCTAGTGTTTACTGAGGGCTTCACATGTACAGTACTTTTCTGGGTGCTGTTGCTTTCAGCAGTGAACAAAATAAAGCCTTTACTCTCCTGGAACTAGCACTCTGTGGTGGGAGAAAACATAAACAACAAAGCAGGCTAAGGATTAAAAAGTGATGGGAATAATAAATGGAATAGTTTTACCATTTGGTTAAACATCAAACTATTATAAATCACACGGCCAGAAGCCATTGACATATTTTAATTCATAATAACCAGAGAGCCTCAAACATTTACCAAGGCACTTAACCGTGTTTATGGATTACAGCAACGCTCTGAGGTAGGGAACTCTTACCATCCCCATTTTATAGATGAACAATCTGAGGAGACATTATGTGAGTTGCCCAGAATTACACAGCTATAAGTAAGTGGGAAGTTTCAATGTGACCCGAACCCATGCTCTTTTTTTTTTTTTTTAATGTATGGAGTTTATTATCTTTCATTTGTTTCTGATTTATGTGAATTTTTTCTTTAAAGATTTTTTCTGATGTCAACCATTTTTAAAGTGTTTATTGCATTTGTTACAGTATTGCTTCTGTTTTATATTTTGGTTTTTTGGCCTCAAGGCATGTGGGATCTTAGCTCCCCGACCAGGGATTGAACCCTCACCCCCTCCATTGGAAGGCAAAGTCTTAACCACTGGACCACCAGGGAAGTTCCCCTTATGTGACCATTTTTCTGGCAATTTTTTTATATTTTATTTTTTATTGACATACACTTGAATTACAGTGTTGTGTTAATTACTGCTGTACAGGAAAGTGACTCAGTTACACATTTATGTACATTCTTTTTCATATTCTTTTCCATTACGGTTTATCACAGGATATAGAATATAGTTCCCTGTGCTCTACAGTAGGACCTTTTTGGGTTTTTTTATAAATACATGCACTTTTTAAAAATAAATGTATGTATGTATGTATGTATGTATGTATGTATTTTTGGCTGTGTTTGGCGTTTGTTGCTGCACGTGGGCTTCCTCTAGTTGAGGTGCACATGCTTCTCATTGTGGTGGCTTCTCTTGTTGCAGAGCACGGGCTCTAGGTGCCTGGACTTCAGTAGTTGTGACATCCGGCTTAGTTGCTCTCTGGCATGTGGGATCTTCCCGGACCAGGGCTTGAACCCATGTCCCCTGCATTGGCAGGCGTATTCTTAACCACTGCACCACCAGGGAAGTCCCATGTAGGACCTTTTTGTTTATCCATCCTGTATATACACCAGTTTGCATCTGCTGATCCCAAACTCCCAATCCAACCCTCTCCCACCCCCTCCTCCTTGGCAACCGCCAGTCTATTCTCTATGTCCTTGGTTATGTTTCTGTTCACACATAGGCTGTAACCAGGCTCTTAATTACTTTGTTATCCTGTTTCCTTGTTAAGAGAAGAAGGGTTTAAGGAAGGCACTGAGAGAGAAGCCAGTGACCACTAGAAGTGCAAAAACAGTGGGGCTGTCAGAAAGCACACCTGTCTCCTTCCCCCATCGTGAGCAGAATTTTTAAATGGCAGAGTATGTAAGAGTATGTGATGACACATCTCTGGATTAAATGATGTCTCTCTGGTAAAACATGTACAGATAAGTCTTTAGTTCAATCAGAGTGAAAGGTGAGATCAGAGAAAAGCTGGAGTGTCAGATTTCTTGTAGAAGGTCCTGCCTGATTGTTACTAAGAGGGCTACTACAGTACTAGTTCATTAGTCATGGGTTGAGTGTTAGAGGAGTGAAACAATGAGCAAGATGTAGTGTTGGCCCTTTAGCAGTGGAGTGAGAGGGGAAGACGCACAGCAGATGTCTCATCCTGCACGTGACCTGCTGTGACGGGCATATTCAGGGCGTTTAGTCAGTGTTTGTGGAAGAAGAGGGGGAGCCGTGAGGCAAAGAAAAGTCATCAAAAGAGGCAGTCCCTAAGCTAAGTCTTAAAGGACTCGTGAGAAACTGGTGAGTCAGCCGGTGAAAGGCAAGGATACTCAAGGCAGAGTGGACAGCGGAAGTCCAGAGCCGTGAGTGTGCGAGGGGTGTGTTACGGAGCCACAGGCACAGGCTCTGGAGGATCAGTGCAGTGTCCCCAGGCAGCGGCAAGTGCCCCTAAAGGAGGCAGCGAGGAGGAGGAGAGCAGGTCTTAACCATCCATGTGCGTGGAGCTGGTTTCCTCAGAAAATAGCTAAGAATGGAAAGGACAAGTTCAGGTGGCATTTTAGACCACTGACGTCAGTATGGATGAGGACTCTGAAGAAGCCTGGAGATAATTATGCCCCACTCTTCTGAGGAGCAGTGCTTTATATTTTCAAGTGGGATTTTCACGCTGCCACCTCCTCTCCTGTCCCTACTGAAAGGTTTATAGACCGGCAGAAGGGAGAACCTGGCTTAAGTAAAGTTAATCAGGTTCCCTTACTGTACAGCTTCTCGGGGCTGCTGTAGGCTAATGTTCATTCTGGATCGTCACAGCAGGCGTATGGTACACAGCCATCCTCAAAGCTATTTGACCCTAGAGTCCTTTTCGAATAGAATGTCTAACAACTGGTTCCACCAAACAGCAATTTTGTAACTTCTAGACCAGGTTATGGCAAGAAGAAAGGGGTCTGAAATAAGGTATAGATGAAGGGAGGAAGTAAGTTCTAATTGTATTTAGGAAATTACCGGCAAGACTTGACCTTGGGAAGTAAGGAAGAAGTAGGAGGCGGAGGCTGAACCCCCATCTGTGTGACTAAGGTTGGGTGATGGTATCATTGAGTTTGGAAATAGGGGATAAAGAACTGAAGTGGGGAAAAGACTTTAGCTCTGGACATGTAGAATTTGAAAGCACCTGTAGAATTCAGAAGACAAACTGGTAGATAACTGGACATGCACGTGAAGACATGGAAAGATAAAAATTTGAATGTCCTCAGCACATATCAGCAGTCATTAAAATCATGAAAATGGATGAGATTTCAGAGAATTGTGAGTACTGACAACGTTTAAGTAATAAGCAGAGAAAGAATTCTGGGAAGGAGAGAGGTGATAGAGTTTCAAGAAGGAGGAAGTAGATGACAGTGTCATCCTTCAGAGAATGTGAGTGTCCATTGGATTTGGGCAGTTAGGTCCCCAGTGACCTTAGAGCAGTTCAGTGAAGTGGTGGACAAAAAGCCAGATGGCAATAAACTGAGGGTGTAGGGCTGCCTGTCGGGGCCAGGCGGGGCTAGTGAGGACAGTGGGAATAGGCTACTCTCAAGGAGTTTGGATGAAAAGAGAAAATAATTAGCAAAAAAGAATTTTTTAGAATGAGAAGGACATATTTTATATGTTGAAATGAAGGAACCAATAAAGGAGATCCTGAAGATGTAGATAATAATTTAGAGAATTGGGGAAACATGGACATATGAATAAGAAAAAAAACCTTGCGCAGTATATAAAAATCACTTGTATCCTTCGAGCTGGATGGATACTGGTAAGTTTGGGAGAAAATAAAGGTAAGAAGAGATAGAAGTTAAATAAGTTTATACTGATAGCCTCAGTTTTCTTTGACACAGATTTTTCAGACACACATATATACACATACATAATTACCGTTTGAAAATTCTTTCATAGTTACATGTTTTATAAATCACGTCTGAGAAAAGTCACTGATTTTCATTTTGTACAACATTATCTTGTAAGGACAAGATACAGTGACAACTTCCATGCTTTTTGCATATCAGAGCTGACATTGAAAGTATCTGCATAATTGAATTTTCACTTATTTGTAATAAGTTTATCCTTAGGAGGATACTTTCATAGTGTTTGATCACAGATGAGTTTGAGCATTGCTATCACTCAATAATGTTAAGCATCTGTCAGGTTCTCTCCTATACTATATATTAATTTTTTGTCCGTTAAGCAAATATTTATTGGCGGCCTGTGGGAATAAGATACACCTAGGCCCTCTTTCCTTGGTATATTCACAAAAGCCTCTGAAACTAAATTTCCAAGTCAGGCCATACTAAGGCCTGGCATAATAAGTTTTCATTGTTAACAGTTTTTTTGTGTTTGTGGGGGTTTTTTGTTTTTATTTTTTTGAAGCAAGGATAAGACACTGTCTTAACTCAGTAGTTGTCCATTCATTAATAAGTCAAAGAAGACATTGATGAAGCATGGTATTTTGAATATCCTTTCCACAGAATAGGTAATGGGCCATCCTGAAACTCTGGTGAGATGCTTATCATTTTCAGATTTTGCAGTGGCTGAGAAAACCCTATTACACCTTGAATTATCACTAGAAACATGAATTCAGCCAAATAAAAACAGTGCCTCTGCCTACTGGGGTGGTCAATTTCCATCTCAACAAAAGTGACCATTTCTCCTTCAGATTAAAATCAAGAAAATCCCCTCTGTCCAGGATGCAATAATGGGGTGCACGAAAGAGGAAAACTGAAGCTATTCCCTCTTTACACCTGAACAGTGAATTCATTCTGATATCAAATATTTGTTATGATTCTGTTATGACCAGGTGCTTTATTGTTTAGAGATCAAGTTACTGTTCATTCTTGGTAAGTAAGAAAAATCCACGTTTTAGGACTCTGAATAGTAACTTTATATATATTATATATATATATATTAAAAATAAATATGTATATTATATGTAATATATATTCCACCTATTCAACAAAATTGTAACTTCCATCATCTCTTACGAATGATGAACTGTATTCACTCTTTGGAAAGGGCTTATAGGGAATTAAAGTTTCCATATACTTTTTATATAAGACCGTGGAAACCAAATTCTCAACTGGGAGCAAACTTAGGTTTTGCTCTGAAGGTTTATGCTTGCCTGGCCTTAGAGTGGTAGGCCAGGAACTCAAGTTTTTTTCCTCTAAGTTACTTTCATTGATGCCACCCTGAAAAAATTTAGAGGGAGTATTTTTGAAATAGCTTTATCTCAGTAACCCTTTAAAAATGCTTCAGGGTATGGGGAACATAACTGTCAAAATGTTCAAGCAACTCTTGTTGATTTAAGTGTAATTGATCAGGAGCAATACAGGAAGGAGCTGGGTACAAAAGACAAAAGGCGTGAGGCTATTTCATGTAGTGTTTTTGGCTTATTGTACAAAACAGAGAAAGTCTCATACACTCGCGCAGCCAAGGTCCCCTACTGTTCTCTCCTTTTAGTAGAAATAAAAGAGAGCTCGTTTCTCAGTAGCAGCATTCTATCCTTAAGTGGGTACACAGTGATATTCTGATGGTCTCTGGAGCAGAGAATAATTCCGTGGCAGCGCTGACCTCCAGTCACCGGGTTCTCTGTAACTTAGTCTTTCATGGCCAAGGACCATAATCATTCTTTCGATTTATATTTAGCATCTCAAAATGGAAAGGATTCCATGGACAACAAAACAGGAAGTGATTTCATGAAGTGTTTTAGTATGGATAAAACAATAAACTATAAAAATACAAATCATCAGTGAAGCTTTTTCTTTCCGGAGAACTATATTCAGAAATTAATGTAAGCCTCTAAGGTGCGCATGTGTGTTTTTTCACCCATGATCATGTTTGTATGTGTGTGCATTCCACTGCTACAGGAGACATGCAAAATGATATCAGATTTGTACTGGTTTCTCCCAAGAACTGTGTGCTCGCAGGGTTCGTTCAGGAAGGTGAGTGCCCTACCACCACATCACAGTCGTATCTCATCACCTTCGGCGGGAATAGTTGACACTTTAACCTCACATGCAGGCTTATTAAATTAGTATTACTCATCAGAACTTGCTTACTAATAAAACAAGCTGAATTAGCCACTGCAGAATCATATTTGGAAATTCAATGAAAATTTTACATTTTTAATAAAGGCCCAGAAGTATTATTTCAGAGCAGGTGGTACAGAAAACTGTAGTCAAATTTGACATTCATTCATCATTGAAGTGTGGAACATGACAGGTGAAAATTGATATTGATTTCTTTCCTCTAATATTTGGAAGAGTTCTAACAGGTAAATCAAATGAGATAACAAGACATATCAAGTCTCACTCATTTCTATGATCCCATCCTCCCCACATATCACTCCTTCGCCTGCCATGTTTTGAATAATTCAATGCCCATAGTCTTTCCAGTCCAGTGTATTATAAGACACACTCAAGCTGGGTTTCAATCATATTAGACTGAAAGCTGAACATTTTAGGAAGGATTATTTATTTAAAACCAAATGCGTCTTGAGCCCGACAGCCTTTGAAACCAAACAATCCTGGGAGTTCAGTTGGATTCAGAAAATTCAGTAATCCTATTTGATGTATGTTAACCGTATCAATATTAACAACCTTCTGCTGGATTTCAGCACTGATTTGAGAGCTGAGTTACTACTGGTCTTGTATTTTACCTAGTTGTGAAAGCACTGAGAGAGTTGTTCTTGGGTTGAACTTGACCCGCCTCTGGGAATGCTCTCTGTTCTATCCATCTTGAAAAGCTTTATTCAAGTGCATTTCTCGGCCTTCCTTCTGTTCACTTGCACCCCTTGGGAAAACGAAAGATGCTCAAATATAGATGTGAACACTGCAGGTGCTCTGCTTGGCAATGGTGTCTTTCAGCTTCCCAATAAAAAATTATATTGCTGACCACCCATTTGACTGAAAAGTGACTCATTTTACTGACAGATATCTGGATTGAGATGCCAAAAGAAATAGGTCATTTCAAATTTCCTTTTTAAGTCATAGCTTTGTGTTGCAACACTACTTGTTCAAAACTTAGATCATGAAGGTTCCTTCCTATGACCTCCAAATAATTAAAATGTTCTTCAATAGGCTCTATGAAAAGCAAGCAGAGGGGCTTCCCTGGTGGCACAGTGGTTGGGAGTCCGCCTGCCGATGCAGGGGACACGGGTTCGTGCCCCGGTCCGGGAGGATCCCACATGCCGTGGAGCGGCTGGGCCCGTGGGCCATGGCCGCTGGGCCTGCACGTCCGGAGCCTGTGCTCCGCAACAGGAGAGGCCGCAGCAGGGAGAGGCCTGCGTACCGCAACAACAACAAAAATAAATAAAATAAAGCAAGCAGAATATTCCTAATTATCAACCTTTCTCTTGAGTCATATAGTTCTTGTAATTTCAAGGAAGAGAAACTCAAATGTAAAGTGTTACAATAGCCAAGCATACCAGCACTATTATCTAACCATTCAGCAATTTTCTCTGCCAAGTCACTCTGAACCTTAGACTACTGAGGATGTCTTCTTAATTAATTTTTAAAATTCTCCTCTTTTGAGTTAAAAAATGGTCACAATTTTATAAGTAAAATTAAAGAAAAATACCAAATAGAATATCTGAGATGTTTCCATTAGGCATTATATATATATATATAAATTTAATAGACATACATATATAAATGCACTGGGATAAATCTCCATCTTCTGTGTCAGTCGGACATAGGTCCATTTTCTTAGGAATAGGGAACTCCTTTCACAATGGAAGTGAGGAAATTGGCAAATGTACACCATATAAGTACTTTTGGATGGTAGTGACCAAGTTCTCAAAACACACACACACACAGACACACACACACACACACACACACACACACACACACTGAAGAATATCAGAACACTTAACGTTTCAAAGACACAGGAAGAGAAATGCAAGTTTCCCCTAGAAAGCCTTTTGTTTTTTTGAAGTCAGAATTCTGAAAAGATGTTTTTATCAAGCCAGCTTTTTCTAACTTAACTGCATATGCAATAAAAGAGTCCTATCTTAGTCACTTTTAGGGCAAGATTTTCTTTAAGTCCCAAGAAAGTAAGCACTTGTAAATGTAAATTTTGTATGGACATAAACCTGGCCAGGATATCCGTTGGAGGCTGGAAATCTGTTGTTGTTCCTTTTCCTTTTGTATTGAAAGCTAAGTTCCCCATTCTGAGTTCAATTTGTGAAGATCACTTTTATTTTGACAAACTCTATTAAAGTAGCCAATTCAAGGAAGACAGGTTAGTCTTCCACCTAATTACCCAGTCCAGCTTTTACTCAGTGTCTTTCACCTGAGCAAAGTCTCCCCAGTCTTTCAACTGAGGATAAACCACGCAGTGTCTAAACTGAGCAAGATCTTCCCAGTGTCTTTTAAGTGAGGCTAACCCACTTGAGCAAAAGTCTTCCAGTGTTTTTCTACCGAGGTTAAGCTCTCAGTGTTTAAACTGAGTAAAAATCTTCCCAGTGTCTTTCACTGAGGATGACCCAGGTACTTCTTCTTGAAACCAAGTTTCAAGGATAACCTACTACTCAAGAGAAGAGTTTAACACCACTGAATAAAACTTAGGATCATCAACCAAAACTGGAGATCCAAGAACCAGGAGATACTCACCCAAATTCGTCTGGACTCTCTGAGAAAGCGGACAGGCCCAAGAAGCCTCTGCTGGTGCCAGGACTCTGGATCCTCATAGAGTTCAGGCAAAGAAGAAAAGTCTGCTCTGGGCTCCTTCATTGGTTGCCAAGACTGCTGACTGAAAAATATGCACAACCCAAAAGGAGAATTATGTTTTTTTTTTTTTTTAAACTTTATTATTATTTTTTTTTTATTGAAGTACAGTTGCTGTACAATATTATATAAGTTATAGGTATACAATATAGTGATTCATAATTTTGTGTGTGTGTGTGTGTATGTGGGCCTCTCACTGTTGTGGCCTCTCCCGTTGCGGAGCACAGGCTCCGGATGCACAGGCTCAGCGGCCATGGCTCACGGGCCCAGCCGCTCCGCGGCATGTGGGATCTTCCCGGACCGGGACACGAACCCGTGTCCCCCGCATCGGCAGGCGGACTCTCAACCACTGCGCCACCAGGGAAGCCCGAGAATTATGTTTTACTTGGCAGATTTTCTGAGGACTTAAGCCCAGAACACAGCCTGTCAGATCACTCTGAGGAACTGCTCAGAAGACCTAAGGGAGCAGTCAAGAAAAACCAGGTAGTCAGAACATCAAAAGATTACTATTAATTAAAGAAAACTAGACCTCTCAAGTTAAGGACTTTAGCACTTTTCTATGTATGAGAAGATGAAAGAATCTGGGCTCCGTGAAATCATTCCTTTGATATGCACCTTAACTCTAGAACCAGTACCCTGTTTTTCTCCATCCCGAATCCCCTCAAGGTGCACAGTTGAGGGTTCCTGCTTTGACGTCTGACTTGATGACTGCAACATCCTTTGTCTACTGATATGGCAGGGAACATTTTTCATCCACGGGTAAGAAATGGAGGAGAAAATTAACATAATTCAAGATATAAAACCATTACAATACTAAAAATTCCCAAATGTCAAACAAACATAAGTACCCTTGACCTGTAAAATGGAAGATGCCAAAGAAGGGAAAAAAAGAAACAATAAAGAAAATGTAGAAAATAAAGCATAAAATAAGATGGCAGAAATCAATAACAGTAGAACAATAATTAAATAAATCAAGGTAAATGTTATCATAAGATTTTTAAATTTCAAAAAAAAAACCCCATCAAACAAAACATATTGAAAATAAAGTAATAGAGAAAATTTAGAGAGCAAATATGAATGCAAAGAAGACCTGTTAGGTAGTTAGTCAGACATTAGCAGCAAGGAGGTGACAGTGGTGAGAAAGACAAGAAGAAGAAATTGAGTCACACCCAGCCATCTGGGGACTCTCCCTTGACTCCACCCAGAACGGGAGAAACTATGGTCGGGTGGTGGGCAGCTTATCCTGTTAAAGAGAGGCACAGTAACACAAGGGGACTTCTCCAGGCTGTGCATGCCCAGACCAGACAGGCGTATAACCTATAGTAAATCCAAACTCATTATACCATAATTACAATAAATTACATGTGGTTTTGCCCCTCCCCCCACCCAGTAGGCATTTCTTGGGGATTCAAGGATGAGAGCATGCGCAGCAGAAAACTTGTTCCATAGCTCAGGACTGTCAATCAAATAATGATCCTTGTCACTCACCCCCACCTCTCTGCAAAATGCTCCTTAAAAGCGCTCGTAAGCCTTTATAGGAATGCTGCTTTCAATTTGCAGAAACAGTACACCCATCCCCCCCCACCCCGAGAGTGTACCTTTGCTTCGATATACTTTGCTTTGGGCTTGCTTCACTTCGCTGAAATAGCCTGTTCTCAGAAACAGCCTGCTCTTTCTCTCTCCTTCTCTCTCTCCCTCTCTGAGAGTGTACCTATGCTTAACTAAACTTTGCTTTCTGCTTAAGCTTAACATGGGAGTTTGCGATCCTTTGCTTACTATCATGGAACCAAGATAGCTTGTCCAGGCCTTCCACTGACCTCCTCGGTTGAAGCTATTTTGTTACAAAGCATGTCCACATGGTGACAGACCTAAGTCTAAATTTTGATAAAAGGTGGAATTAAGGTGAGAATATCATATGGGAGGAAAAGACTGTAGGAACAACAGTAGATGTAGGAGATATGTTTGTGAAAGTGCACATTCATGGCAATATAGCCAAATAAACTCACATGCCCACGTTCCCACTAAAACTGTATAAAATTATGACCAACAAGCAGAGAATACACATTATTTTAAAGCCCTCATGGGGCATTAAGACATATTTACCATGTGAATCCTTCAGTGAATCTTGTGTTACTGCTAAGGGATAGGAAGTGGTGTCATAAGGGAATTTTGTGTAAGACTCAAAGCTCCCTTTCTATATGGTTCAGGCTGGACTTGAAGCTTCAGGGGCCTGGGAGGATGGGGCAGGAAAGGCAAGGCACACTCAGAAAAGAGAATACATCCATAACACACTAGGGATATCTGAAGAGGCTGCTCAAGACCTGGCTCAGCCCCAAGGGTTTGACCCCTAGTCCTACTCTTCACCCTACAGCCCGTTAGGGTCAGGACCTTGGCTCACCCTAACCCATTCCTAGCTTCCGGGTATAGAATGAGTGCACATGTGTGAATGTTAGTGTTCTCTCAAAATTTACATGTTGAAATCCTACCTCTTAAAGATAGGAGGCCGGGCCATGCAAAAGTGCTTATGAGCTTTCATGAATGGGATTAGTGCCTTATAAAAGAGACTCCAGAGATATCTCTAGCCTCCTCCCATCATATGAGGATACAGAGAGAAGGCTCCAGCTGTGAACCAAGAAGAGAGCTCTCACTATGAGGTGGTCATACTGGTGACTTGATCTTGGGCTTCCCAGCCTCCAGAACTGTGATAATAAATGTCTGTTGTCTTTAATCTACCCAGTCTATGGTATATTGTTATAGCAGCCCTAATGGATTAAGACCACATACTTCAAAATTTATCTGGAGAGTGGGGACTGTCTTATCGTTGCAAACTAAGAAGTTGGGTTGAGACAACATATGAAAGATTTTTTTTAAGTAGAAAATTATGGATTATTGGATTTGAAAGTACTAGAGTGGTTAAGGAAAATGAGTACGTGTGTGTGTGCGTGTTTGTAGTGTGTCCCAAAAGTTTTTGTGCAGTTTAAAGATTTACTAACTCCAGAATTATAAACACTACAAACTTACAAAAATATCATTTGAAGGTTTAACTGTTACCAGATGCAAGTCTGTGTGCCTGATGCACAGTGAGGCTAAATACTGAAACATCAGAGTTTGGAGCAGAGAAAGGTTTACACAGTGCCATGCAAGAAGACACGTGGCTCATGCCCAGGAAAAACCCCAAACTCCCTGAAGGCTTTCAGCAAAGCCTTTTTAAAGGCAAGGTGAGGGAGGGGCATGGCTAATTGTTGCAAATATCTTGGTGTTGGATCTTTTGTTCTAGCAGCTGGCCAGATGGGTCAGATCCTGGTCAGGTCACGTGTTCCTGTAAACCTCTAACAAAACAATTATTATTCTCTGTTCTGCAACTTTTTATCTCCAGGAATGGGCTCTTAAAAGTCAGAGCCTTAGAAATAGGCTATCCTGTATATTTCAGGCTCTAGGCAACATTGTTTTACAAAAAGTGCAGAGCCAGCCCGGGTCACAGGAATGGACAGAGTTAGCTCAGGCAACAAAGCATAAAGATTAAAGTAAAAAAGATCTGATGTGGAGTCAGATTTGTTCTTCCCTATTACATAACTATTTATAATTCTTTCATACTTATGAATTTTGAAAAATAAATTATTTTAATTTTTGTGTGTAGTTCCCTCTGATAGAAAATGAGGCAAAACATACACTATTCAAAATTCACAAAACTAAATAAGTGTAAAAGAAATTCAAGTTCTATCCCTGAGTTTACACAAGACACAAACATGATGTGGGAAAGTTGGAGCTGAGGACAAAGGAAATCCTGAGTAAAAATGTCTGTGAAACAGCCAGTCTTCTAGGGTCAGCTTAAGATGTTCAAGAGTTATCAAGTTGGTGGGCCTCAAGTAAAGGTCTCTAATGGATGAAGGAACCAGGTTCCAGATGGAATGAACAGAAAATTGGCTAAGGTCTCTCTGACAGGATGAGAGTAGTTGGAAGGAGGGATCTGGAAGCCCCAGGAGGGTGCAGGTGTCTGTGGGTCTGGATGGGAAGGAGGGGCAGTGATTCAGCCTCTTTCTCTTATTGCCCCTCCCCCACACTCAGGAGCCCTTTGTGACAAGGCCACAGCTCTGTGATGCAGGCCCGGGGTTCTGCCATCAAGTGAACTCCCAGTGCTCTGTTGCCTGAGGGCAGCAATGCAGTTCAGAAGATGGAGAATCTCTTTTCTTTGAAAAACACTGTTGCTATCTGGCTGAGATCCAGCCCAACTTCCTGGGTGATTGATATCATCCTTGGGTTCCTGTGTGGACTGGGGCTCTTCCTAATGTTACTCCCCTGCTTCCAGAGTAATCCATTCTTAGCACCACCTAGGAAACATAGAAACATCAGGAAGGTAAGAAACCTTTGGCTTAATCCCAGCAGAGATTATCTTTTTTTCTTATTCTTATTTCCACTTTTCTAAACCATCTAGAGAGACTCCTGAGATGGGAACTCTCAGAAAAGTAGAGAACATCATCCTTCTAGGGAAAAGCCAGGCCAGAGAGGGGTTAGAGTGGGCATGAGGATTTCTAGCCTAAGATCGTAGACCAGGAGTTCAGGTATGGTAGAGGGCTCCAGGGCAAGTCCCCAATGCAGTGACTAATGGTTAAGGACTGGATTACTAAGAGTTCAATCTCTGCAGGAAGGCTGACCCCTGAGCCCTGGTTCACCAGCCACCTTCCCACAGCGGGTGTCTCAAGTGAGACCTTCCTCTGTGTTGGGGCTGATCTAAGGGCAATGCTGAGCCCCTGAGAGCCTGAGAGAAGAGGCTGGAGTGGAGGTCTGGCCTTGGGAAGCAGAATCCTATCTGACAAAGCTCACGTGGGCATTTGGGTCTGAGAATGTGTGTGTTTCTTGATCAGAGGAACAGTGACAGAAGAAATCTATGGTGATTAAAACTTAAAAAATCCTTCTTGGGCTTCCCTGGTGGTGCAGTGGTTGAGAGTCCGCCTGCCAATGCAGGGGACGCGGGTTCGTGCCCCGGTCCGGGAGGATCCCACATGCCGCGGCGCGGCTGGGCCCATGAGCCATGGCCGCTGGGCCTGCGCGTCCGGAGCCTGTGCTCCGCAACGGGAGAGGCCACAACAGTGAGAGGCCCGCTTACCGCAAAAAAAAAAAAAAAAAAAAAAAATCCTTCTTTGCACTCTTCAAAGAAGAAAAACTGAAAATATTTTTATCCACTTTAAAAATAAGTAAAAGGGGAAAAAACCCCACAGAGTTTTAGTTAAATGTAGAAAGTCATGTTGTTCATGAACACAGCTTGCCTAGATAGATGACAGTGAGAGTTGGGTGTTAGCCCCTCATTTCTTTTTCTCTCTCAGCATCAAGTAGAGCTGAAGGGGAGGAGCAGGAGTAGGAAGAAAAGTGGATCTTTGAAAGGTAAGCCTTTGCCTTTCAGCCCTGCGTGCCCCCGAGAGTTAGCTTCCATCTCTCCTAATCCTGAGGGCCCAGCTTCACGGTCTCTGAGGATGCCAGTGGCAGAGCTTATTCTTCAGGAAACAGAGCCTTGGGAAGGCTCGTTGGAAGGAGATCAGAGCCCAGATACTTCCCAGAAATTTGTGCTTAGAATGAAGCCATGAGGACCTAGAAATGGGGTGTGTGGACTGTGGTGGACCATTGGTGCCTGGGTTGGGAAGTGGGACCTCCAAGTCCAACTGTGGACAAGTTGTTTAACTTTGCTCAGATTCCTCTGTGTGATGACCACTGACCTTTCTCCCCTACACGGCAGTTGTAAGGGCTACAGGGGTTAATTAACGTGGAGGCACTTTGCAAAGGACAAACCCTTTTCAAGTGAGACTTACCATCACTGTCAGGGACATGTGGCCTTGGACACTGATACTTGGGCTCCAGAGTCTAATCCTCCAAAGATTTCCCTTAAAGGGCCATTGCACTCAGCCTCCTGAAAGACTCTTAGGCCTCTGCCTTCACCACCATGACCCAGTCTCCTGATTTCCAGCTTGCAGAGATTGCCTGGAAGAACTGGAGGGGACTCACAACCTGGTTTCACTTCTGCAAAGGTAAAGAATCTTTCCCCTTCTCTCCTGGGTCGTCCTTCCTCCCAGAGCCTATAATGTGACCCCAGCCCTGGGAGGGGGAGCCATGGGAGGGCGTGGCTAAAGCCCTAGGGTGAGGGAGAGCAGGAGCATTATGAAGTCAGTGTGGGGACAGAGGAGGGTTCTTGGGCTACAGGTGCCCACCCCTGCCTGTCCTGTCCAGCCATCCTGGCCCCATCTGCTCTCCTACAGCTGCCTGGGGAGGCTTCCTGGCAAGGGCAACTTTCATCAGCTCTCATGTCAAGACCCTCCTGGTGAGATGTGCAAAGCAGTGCCTGCTGGAGCCTGTGGAAGATACTGCTTGAAGGGTTGGGAACCCTGCATGAACACCTCCTGTAGGGTTTCCTTCCTTGATCCAGACACTCGAGAGGTGCTGGAAGCACATATTAGAAGGTTTTGGGTAAAGCACAGGTGGACCCTCCCCCTCAAGGTCCTCAAGCCCATAAATCTCTTGAAGTTGAAAAAGCTCCAACCCTCCACCGTTCTGCAGTTTGCCTCTTCCCCTTCAGCCACCTGTGTGTCTGGGTCCCACTCAACAGTCACGTGTGCTGAGTTCCTGGAGAAACCTCCTCAGGCTCATTCAGGAGAGAAGGTGATAACAGAAGAGTCAGTTCCTACCCTGAAGAGGCCTCTCCTTGTCCCCTCCACTGTGTGTAAGGAAATCCAGAGTGCCCTGGGAGCGATTCCATCTGCTGACGACCATGGGCCCTCAAAGGCTTCTCTGACTGGACAGGAGGGCAGGCCACCTTCTCAGTCCCTCACACTCAGCCTTGTGGGCAGAACCTGGAAGAGTGAGACTGTGGAATGGGTCAAGAGGGACAGCCTAGAGCCAGGTCCAAGTTCAGCAATGGTCAGGAATGAGCCAACAGAGGAGAGTGGTGGTCAGGCCTCAGGAGACCCCTGCCATAGGGTAACAGTGATGGAGGTGAACTTAGGATCCCAATCTTTGAGAGGTGAAGAGGCCAGGGAGGCTGTGGAGGCCAAGGACTCTCCTGCTCTTCAACCACAGTCTAGTGTTATCTTGGAAACCAAAGTGTTGACAAAATCCCAAACCACAAATGTACATATGAGGAGTTTAGAGGTGCCAGGGGCCAGTAAAAGTCTCCTACTACCTAGAATGTCTGTTGTCCAACATCCAGGTGAGCCATGCCTTAACATGGGGGTTGCTAGTGAGTTTAACTCCAAAGTAAAGGTACAGTCAGACAACCAGCTTCAGGACTTTCCCAAACACATGTTCCTTGCTGCAGACAACTTGGCTTCTCAGGTGCCTCAGTGCCACCCCCAGAGAGTCCCCACCAGAGACAGGTTAGCTTCCCAGGAGACAAGTGGCCTTATGGAAGCCCAAAGGAGCAACCCAGGGCAGCAGGAGCCCAAAACGTCAAAACTCCAAGACTCATGGAAGAGCCAGAGCAAGATGATTGCCCCTACTTACAAAAGAGAGGACTGTAGGAGGCATAAACCAAGAGAGCATGAAGAAAGGTTTAAAGAATTAGGGACCTCTCAAGCTGGAAGTATGAGCCACCCTGCCCAGGTCAGGGGAATAACAGACTCTATTGGGAGCAGATGTCTCCAGCTCATGCCAGAGAAGAAACAGAGCCCTCCAGAAAGCCTCTTCAGAAAAAGGATGAGGCTATTTTTAAAGTGGATTTTCCCCAATAAAAAAGTCAATGGTCGAGATGCTCTGCAAAAATTCAAGCCCACATCAGCCACTGCCCGGAGTCACGGATCCGTCAAAAGCAGATCAACCTTGAAGAGTGAGACTGCTGAGGGTCGGGCAGGCATGACAGCTGTTGGACAGATCCCAGAAGAAGAAAGAGCGATTCACCATGGACTTCACGCCACAAAGTTAAATGGACACAGACTGGAGTTCCAAGTCCCAGTATGTGGGCGTTTCTGCTGCCACAGGCTTACCTCCTACCCAGAGCAACGGAGAATGATGGGTTCTACAGCCTGCAGTCATAAAGCCACCTCCAAGGGCCAGAGTTGTTCTATCGGGGAAAGGGAAGTCAGACACCAACATAGTTTGAAAAGTGTAAGGTTCGACGATGAGCAGCTGGGCCTAAGGTGCCTCCCATCCTTGCCCCCCAAGAAGAGTTTGTTTCCAGTTAGTACCTGCCAGTATGGGCCAAGGATTCCAGGTGCCCCAGCCCGCCATCAACACTGTCCAAGGCATTGTCATCTTTGGGGAGGTGTCTTGCCTGGTCGACAGTAAAATCCTTCTTTAGTCTTCCCTTTAGTAGGAAGACATGTCTCCAAGTAAAAATTCAGTCCATGTAGAGAAAATGATTTTCTCATTAGCACATCCAAGATATTTAATGTTCCCCAATACATATATATATATATATATATTTTTTTTTTTCTAATAAAAGCATAGTGTAATGGCTGCTGTCTGTGCTGTGCACTTTGTCTTCTAGAAGGGAGGGGCATGGAGGGAGGTTGACAGTAGCAACACAAGCTTGCTCCTTGTCTCGTGTCCCTTCATTGCACCTTATAATACTGTCATTACACAAACCAAAATTACTCTAACAATGAGATGGGAAAAACCTATGAAACCCACACCCAAGGATCTGGTTCAACCAGTCTTTCTCCTCCTTCTATGCTACTTTGAACTTTATGCAACTGTAGTGGATAGGTTTACACGATAGGGCCGGACATTCCAATTCAGGCTCCAGGAAGTGTCAGAGCCAAGTGGATGGAAGTTTGGGGGGAATAGAGTATGGGCTCTGAGTTCAGAAACAGGAGAAATCTTGCCCCTGGATCTCTTGGTAGGGAATATACAACATCTGCTCTTAAGAGTTCCTTCTCTCTCTGATGAAGGTTGGGATTGAGGTATGCCCTATGAACCCCTTTTAGCTTAGCCATAATAAAATGTACAGCATCACCCTCCCCCACCTCTGTTTTTCCTACACTTTAGAGCAGCAGCAAGGATGGCATTTCCAGCTCTGTGTGTGTAGGTGGGGGGAGTATCAGGGAGGCTGCTGAGGGCCGTGTTGAGTCCAGTCCCATATAAATGAATGGCTGTGTTCATGGGTCACCTACCTTCCACTCTATGTTAACCCCAGAGAAGGAGTTTTGGATGAATGGAATAGGGGTGTGACTGTGGGTAGTAACTATCTGATGGTCAAACACTGTGAATTTAGGGTGGGATGTAGGTGTAGAAAAATCATTGGATCCAAGGAAGGAGGCAAAGTGGTACCAGATTCCCATAAATTGCAGTTCTGAAAGAGCAGCCCCCTGACATACAACCACCATCTAAAGGCCTAAAGGGGAGGAAAAGTTAAGGGTCCAGTAGCTCACCATGGCCCCACGCCAGGGTCTCTACCCTATTCCAACTCTAAGATCACAGACCTAGAGAAACCACCTTTAGGTCAAAACAGAAGGTCAAACTTATAGAAGTAAAGCAAATCAGGGAAGGTTAATCTCTTAATACTATATTTAATAAGCTTACACATCATCACCTCTTTTTTTTTTTTTTTTTTTTTTTTGCGGTACGCGGGCCTCTCACTGTTGTGGCCTCTCCCGTTGCGGAGCGCAGGCTCCGGATGCGCAGGCTCAGTGGCCATGGCTCACGGGCCCAGCCGCTCCGTGGCATGTGGGATCTTCCCAGACCGGGGCACGAACCCGTGTCCCCTGCATCGGCAGGCGGACTCTCAACCACTGCGCCACCAGGGAAGCCCCATCATCACCTCTTGACTTTTAGAAAGGATAACTTAACAATAGGTGTAAAAGCCAGGACTAGGGATCTTGGGATGTGGCTCCTAGTCTGGTGACCTTCACATAAACACATGGCCCAAGGACTGCTCCAGGGGAGAGGTGGGGACTGGCTTGTGATTGTGTAGTAAGCCTTGCCTGTCTCCCAGTCCTTGATCACCCCAGAGCCTGGCAGGTGAAGAAGCAATCAGACAGGATTTGTGGTGGTATGGAGGTGACCTGTGCAAAGTGGATGGGGCAGGGTGCAATCCAGGAGTGTTCCACTGATCTGCTTCTGGCACAGCTTTTCTTGTCTCCTGACCCCCATCCATATGGAAAAGCAGGGAGATGAGGAAGAATTTCTCTAGAGTGATTTGGTGCTTTCTGCCATGTGCAGGGCGCATGGTGGACACAGCTCCAGGTGGTGTCTTTCTCATTGTGGAGATTTCTGTTCCAGCTGATGCCCCTGATCCAGATGACAACAGAAATGGACCCCATCCCCCATACCTGTCAGGCCCCGCAACACGTGGAAATGCTGTGACCTGGGGTGGAGGGGGCAGAGTGAGCACAGGACTGCTCACGCCCCTGGTTTCTCCCTGGAGCCAGGCCCTACCTCTGGGCCCCGATTCCCAAGGCAGCCTCCAGAATGGGCAGAGCAGTGAGAGTGGAGCCAGGACTTGTGGGAGGGGTCGGTACCCAGAGGAAAGAGTTGACAGGGTTGGGACCTGAGCCTGGCTACTGCTGGGTCCTCTCAGAGGCACCCAGAAGTGAGTTCTGGGAATATGGGGAAGCTGGACTTGGACCCCCCTGGCTCCTGTTGGGAGAGTGCCACAGACAGGTGATGCTGATGGAACAGCAAGAAAACAGAAAGAAGCAAGTCCCTTTGCCCTTCTCTTGCTGCTCCGTCTTCCATAAGGTACAGTAAGACAAGAAATTGAGAGACCAAAAGAAAAAAAGAAATGGAGAGACCCAGAGACAATACACAAAGACTTCACGGACACACCTCTCAAGAGAGACTTCTCACGCAAACACCTTTCTCAGAGATCACATACTGAGACCTCACACAGGGACCTCATGTTGCTTCACAGACCCTCAGACAGAAACCTAGCACAGATTTAACAGATTTCCCAGAGATACCTTCCAAAGGGACCTCATACAGAGACTTCACACAGAGATCTCACCCAGAGACAACACACAGAGACCTCACATCTATTCTTCAGTATCCATTGACAAGTCTTTCTTAGTGAATATGAAACCACTTAGCAAACTGGCAGCATGATAAATATATTATCAGTTGTGCCCCTCTGAGATCCACCAGACACTCACCGTCAGCATTACTCTAAATGGGGAAATGTTGGAGAAGTTTTGTTCTTTTGGAATGTCACTGCCTCTGAACAAAAGAATTATACATTACAAATGTAGATTTTCAAATTTCATTCTTAGGTGTTCATTAGCTTGAAAACCACATATTACATTATTTTATTTTTATTTATTTTAGAAGAATGAAGAAAATAATGTTTATTTCTTAGAAATGCATGTAGTACTCTATTTTTTTATTTTAAAAGATTTTTATTGGAGTATAGTTGAGTTACAAATTTGTGTTAGTTTCAGGTGTACAGCAAAGGGAGCCAGTTATACATATACATATGTCCACTTTTTTAAAAGATTCTTTTCCCATAGAGGCCATTACAGAGTATTGAGTAGAGTTCCCCGTGCTATACAGTAGGTTATTATTACCTATTTTGTATATAGTAGTGTGTATATGTCAATCCCAATCTCCCAATTTATCCTTCCCCCCTTATCTCCTGGTAACCATACGTTTTCATTTGTACTCTTTTTTTAGGAGAATCACAAATTTTAAGCACAACTAAAACACTGTCAGTCTCCAGTGAGAGAAAATATTTGTCCAGTTTAGTTATCATCCAGTCAAATGGTATCTGGCACATTTTTTACTTTATTGAGGACAGAACTTAAACTTGAGATGGCTTACTTGTTTCCTTTGGAAACATAAGAAAAACCTGCAACAAAGGTACTCTAGGAATGAAATAAACCAAGAAAGAAGCATCCGGACTCACATTCACTTCCCAGAGGGCTGTGTAACTAGCACATTATTTTGCACATAATAGCTTGCATCAGGTTTGTGGGGTTTGCTTTAGTTTTTAACAGGCCAATAATCATGTGAGGATTTTTCACAAGTCAAATTTCTGGTTTTAAATTTTACATTCTGGCAAAATTATGCTTCTGAATATTATTTTATTTCTTAAAATGTGGTAATGCCCTAAAATGATATTACACAATCATAACATTCAGCTAACATACTTAAAAAGATGGGCTATTAAGGATTCATTCTTCAATAATTCTATGAAATGCACATTTTCTAAGACATGCAGTTAGGATCCATTTTATATTCATTATAGGGTTAACACATTGCTTTAAAAATTTTTGAAAGATTATAAAATATATGACTTAGCCTATGCTTGACATTATACATGTTACCTCATAAAATTACTGAGGGAAGGATATCTTAATATCTGAATTGAAGGTAGTGTACATTTAATCTACATTTGGCTTATAACAATGAATAATGAAAGGCTTTCATTTATTATATATCTCACACTTTCCAAAGGGTACACTTCTAAAAGACTACTGATTTCTCACTGCTAATAAGCAACCTATTGTCCTTGCCTTGGTAAAATCTATTTTAATGACAGCTGGTTCTCTCCCAGATTATCCATTGGTATTACAGCGTCACTGTCTTTTAAGAGGAGCAGGGCTGACACGAGGACTCTTTGGGCTTATTTCTACAAGAAATTTAGTTTTTCTATTCTCCTAATTAAAAAATGTATAATTATTAATTTTTCACTTTACTCCCTTATGTCGTTGAATCAGAAAACAATGGACTATGGTCATGTATGTCATCTAATACTCTATCAGATCACTTTTTTTTAAATAGTGCAGCTTACTCAGGTAAGTTTACTGATCAGAACAAAATGGAATCAATTAGGAAAAAGTTCATACAGGAAAATACCTTTTTCAAAGTTGACTATTTTAACACAGTTAAATAAGCGATTATTTTTTAATCCTTTGAGTTAAAATTGTTCAGGGTGGCCAAGAAAGTCTGGAAACATGAAAAATGTCCATAAAAGCACTTTATTACTATAATACGTTGAATGTGTTGCTCCTCATTATTAATTCACAGTTCATTAAGCTGGGCAAAATTACAATGAACAATGTGCATTAAAGCAAAATTCCCATCAATCATGTTCCATCTGTCATACATTCTGTCAGATGATTGTGTGTCTAATTTTCATGGAAAAACTTGTACCTTTACTCCAGAATAAGAAATCAAGGGGGATCAATCTATTAAAAAGATATTAATATTCCCAGACTCTGTGGCCTTCAGTATTTTCTTTTTAAGAAGATTCACCTAGTGCAAATCTTATAAATATTTTTACCATTTAATATGCCCAGACAAAATGGATACAAAAATTAGATAAAAGAGAAAACAACAAAAACAGATCCCCTTTGTTTTCAAAACATTTGATGTTTACATCAAAATATTTTGTTGAAAATGAAGTGATTTTTAATCTATAGTTAAAAGACATTATAATGATATTTAGAACATATTACAGATCTGGATTTTTACAAATAGATTTTTATTTAAAACAGGTCTCACACTGATATCAATAAACCAGGCACTCTAGAACAAAATGTGGAGAGATGGCAATTATGCGATGACTTCTTAATACTCCAAGGGAAAAAGATTTTTTCCAAAGTAGTCCATCTACAATATTAACCCTTAAGATCTACTCCCCTTGATAGGTTTCAATATTATTTTCTCTTTTATACACATTTACTTTATAATTAACTCCTACAGGAGGACATTTCTGGAAATGTTCCCAGATATCTACAGCCACACTTTCGGTCATGATCACACCATGGAAAAAGTAGGGAACATCCAGATCCTGATGATCCAGGGGTTTCATAATTACCCCTTTGAGGTCAGTCAGAATCATAATCATTCCCAGAACAGGGTCGGTCTTTACATTTGTGCCCCTAGACATGCAGATTGTAACACTACCCACCCAAAGGCAAGTTGTCTTCCTTACTCAGGTTTGCAGGGGCACCACTCACTGTGGTAGCTAGAAGAGTCCGTTGCCCCCAGCCCGGACCTGCATTCTGTACTCTCCACAGACACATTGTACTACAGATATACCAGTGGTGCTGATGAAACTTCCAGAAAGCTATAAAATAATGCATGCCAGGCACGGTAGATGAGGATTTAGAAAATGCTAACATCTTCTCTAGGAAATAAAGGTGACATACCTATGTGGCTTTAAGCATTTTTGTGCATTAGCTGGCCCCCTGGATCTGGGAAAAAGCATCTGATTTTAAAGTTTCTCAGCCTCATTCTCTGCAATGAAATCTGAAGCTCTTCCTTCCTTCTCTGAGTCCAGAAGCTGGAATTGATACAGTCTGCTCTCTGTGATTTGTCTCTACCATTTGTTTCCAGTGACCACTTCAACTCAGATATCTCTCAATTCAGGGATCACTCCTAAACTTCAGGAGGAAGGTCACTGCCCTTTTTATTCCCACCACAATTTTATGCTAGTAACCCTTTACAGTGTCAATAAACTTATTTTGTAGAATGTGCCCCCTGGACTCCACCTGCTAAATCTGTTTTTTGGGCAAATCATTTGTTACTTAGCTAAACAAATTTTATAAAATCATATTTCATAAAATTGTATTTTATAAAATGTTACTTTCTTATTTTATAAAATTGGTAAATCCAGGGATTTAGGCTTAATTATTATTTTTAAAAATGTTAGTACTCATTTTGCCAATTTTTCTCTTTTTACATATATCAGAAAATATGTTAAGAACTCAACTGTGAAGATACCACTATTTTTATTTTTTCTCACTTTTTGTACACAGGAAACAAGAAAGTTTGTTCCTTGGAAAACATCAGTCCTAAGAACGTACTAAGTTAAAGCTTAGCATGTTAGATCTGCGAGTAGCCTTGTCTTTTTTTTTTTTTTTTTTTTTTTCGGTACGCAGGCCTCTCACTGTTGTGGCCTCTCCCGTTGCAGAGCACAGGCTCCGGACACGCAGGCTCAGCGGCCATGGCTCACGGCTCCAGCCGCTCCGCGGCATGTGGGATCTTCCCGGACTGGGGCACGAACCCGTGTCCCCTGCATCGGCAGGCGGACTCTCAACCACTGCGCCACCAGGGAAGCCCAACCTTGTCTTTTTTTTAATGATGCTTTTTTCTGAATTGGTAAAAAAAAAAAAAAAAAAGCCTTAAGGCTTAGGAACAGAAGCAAATTGAGAATTAAAATCCAAATCATTCAAATGAAGTTTGTCAGAACAGTTTGTGTGTGGAGAGGACAGCTTCTAGGCACTTCAGAGAAACCAGCAGGACAGAATTGAGAATAGCCAGCACCTTACAGGGCTTCTCACAGAAATGCTTTAATGCAAAGAGGTGACTGGATTTCACAGGGAGACCAGGGAGAGGATGCAGAGATAATTAAATCACATTCAAGCACCTGTTTACCTGGGAGGTAAGTTCCTTCATATTGTGGTCAGATGCTGTTTAGGGGGACACTGGTGCAGGGGAGGTGTTGGGAGGATGAACTCTTTTCTGAGTGATTTTGCAAGTGTGAAAATTCATCCAACAGAGATGCTAGAAAAATTTGCTCCTAGTAGCGAGCGTCCAACATGATATTTTGGGACAAAAATGTGTATTTGGAAGAATTTTTCACAAAAGAGCAGTGATGGGAGGAAAAGATTCATATGGGCCTGGCTAGTAATATTCTTCCTTCACAATTTTCTTGTGGGTTCCTGAGGCCTGTTGTGACTGCTTGGAGACCTGGTCCCCAAGCAATGGCCCTCTTTGTCATACTCAGGGTAACCCAGGAAGTTGCTTGTCTGAAGCAGAAAAGGTTCTCCCTTCCACTCGTGTCCTCTTGCTGATCAGATGAACACATGGCATCATCTACAGCTGAGAGGTGTTTGTTAACTACCTTTGTTTCATAGGACACAACTCATATATACTCTACAGTAATGTTTACCACTGTCTTTTATAATCTCAAGGTAAGAAGTAATCAGTGTTAAAATCATTCTACTGGAAAACCAAAGCACATGATTTTTTTTCCCTAATAGTGATTGTATTTGTTTGCTAGGGCTGCCATAACAAAAGACCACACTGGCTACTAGGTGGCTTAAACGACAAAAATATATTTTCTCATAGTTCTAGAGGCTAGAAGTCCAAGATCAAAGTATCAAGTTTAGTTTCTTTGAGGTCTCTCTCCTTTGATGGCTACCTTCTCACTGTGTCCTCACATGGTTGCCCCTCAGTCTGTGCATGTCTCTGTTCTAATATTCCCCCCTTATAAAGAGACAAGTCATATTGGATTAGAGTCCATCCATATGATCATTTTACCTTAATTTTCTCTTCCAAAGCAGTATTTCCAAGTAGAAGTTAAGCTTACTGTACAATCAGGTATTTAATAAGAGGCATTGCTATGGAGACAAAAAACAATGGTTAATAATTGAGGCAAATTTCATATCAGTTTTTGAGTTCTGAGGGTAGACAGTTGAGAAGATCTCTAAATGTCAGGGTTAAAGCATCTTTTGTAGTTTGAATGTCCATCAGATGTTCAGGTAAACTTTCTGAGTGGTCCATATAGCAACAGGAACGAAGAAGACTGTCTAAACATGAGCTGCTGTGGAGATTTCTGTGAAGTTTATATTAAGATATCTACCTTCAGTATGCAGGACTTCAGAAAAAAAGGCAGTTTTAGTTACAATTATTCCAAGTCAAAAGGGTGGGAGAAAATTTGGAAACACTAGTTTGGAGAGTTGTAGTCAGGTAGTGGAGGAAACTAGAAAAATTCAGGATACAGTCCAGTTTTCAGGTAATTAACAAAACTTTAAGGAAAATTAATAGCACTAGAATCTAATATCCACAATATGTATTTTGGTTTCTATTGAAAGATAATTTTTCTCTCTAAAATCACCCTCATTTCTATCAAAGATAGCCAAATTAAGACAAATTTGTTTGCAAAATAAGTCTAGATTCAATAAACTTGGTCTTATTTATATAAGTATAGCAAGGATTGTGACTGACCATATAGGCTTATTTTTTATTTTTATTTTTTGCTTTTATTAAGAGAATTTATTGCCTCTCTCTCCTCCCAATAGCTCAAACATGAAGAAGCAACATCAGAGGAAGACAGACAGACAAATGGCTCTTTGAGTTTGTCCTTCTTGGCATTGGTGAAGGAAGAGGCAGCTTTCTCAAAGTTGTTTTTTTTTTTTTTTTTTTTTTTTTTTTTTGCGGTATGCGGGCCTCTCACTGTTGTGGCCTCCCCCGTTGCGGAGCACAGGCTCCGGACGCGCAGGCTCCGGACGCGCAGGCTCAGCGGCCATGGCTCACGGGCCCAGCCGCTCCGCGGCATATGGGATCCTCCCAGACCGGGGCACGAACCCGTATCCCCTGCATCGGCAGGCGGACTCTCAACCACTTGCGCCACCAGGGAGGCCCTTTCTCAAAGTTTTTATCTGCTTAATTGGATGTAGTAGAGAAAGGGAACAAGGAAAGTCAGAGGATAAGTGAACAGGCTCTGCACCTACCAAGGATGTGTTATCCTCCTAATCGTCCCAGTAGGAATATTCCATTCATGTTCTTTGATCTGATCCTTGCATTGGAAGACACTTCTTTTTTTAATCTTTTTAAAATTTAATTTTAATTTTATGTTGAAGTACAGTTGATTTACAATGTTGAATTAGTTTCAGGTGTACAGCAAAATGATTCAGTTATATATATACACATATCCATTCTTTTTCAGATTCTTTTGCCATATAGGTTATTACAGAATATTGAGTAGAGTTCCCTTTGCTATACAGTAGAGTCTTGTTGATTATCTATTTTATATATAGTAGTGTGTATATGTGAATCCAAACTCCTAATTTATCCCTCCCCATACCTTTTCCCTTTAGTAACCATAAGTTTGTTTTTTAAGTCTGTGAGTCTGTTTCTCTTTTGTAATTAAGTTCATTTGTATCATTTTTTTAGATTCCACAGATAAGTGATATCATATGATATTTGTCTTTCTCTGAATTACTTCACTTAGTATGATAATCTCTATGTCAATTCATGTTACTGCAAATGGCATTATTTCATTCATTTTTATGGCTGAGTAATATTCCATTGTATATATGTACCACATCTTCTTTATCCATTCATCTGTCAATGGACATTTAAACTGCTTTCATATCCTGGTTATTGTGAATAGTACTGCACTGAACACTGGGGTGCATGTATCTTTTGGAAGTATAATTTTCTCCAGATACATGCCTAAGAGTAGGATTGCTGGATCATATGGTAGTTCTATTTTTAGTTTTTTAAGGAATCCCATAATATTCTCCATAGTGGTTGAACCAATTTACATTCCCACCAACAGTGTAGGAGGACTCCTTTTCTCCACACCCTCTCCAACATTTTTGTAGTCTACAGTTTGTAGACGTTTTGATGATGGTTACTCTGACTGGTGTGAGGTGATACCTCATTGTAGTTTTGATTTGCATTTCTCTAATAGTTAGCGATGTTGAGCAGATTTTCATGTGCTTTTTGCCCATCAGTATGTCTTCTTTGGAGAAATGTCTGTTTAGATCTTCTGTCCATTTTTTGATTGGGTTGTTTGCTTTTTTGATATTGAGCTGCATGAGCTATTTGTATACTTTGGAGATTATTCCATTGTCAGTCTCATCATTAGCAAATATTTTCTCCCATTCTGTAGGTTGTCTTTTTGTTTTGTTTATGGTTTCCTTTGCTGTGCAAAAGCTTTTAAGTTTTATTAGGTCCCATTTGTTTATTTTAGTTTTTGTTTTCTTTCCTCTAGGAGGTGGATCCAAAAAGATATTGCTGCTGTGAAAGAGTGTTCTGCCTGGATTTTCCTCTAAGAGTTTTATAATATCCAGTCTTACATTTAGGTCTTTAATGCATTTTGAGTTTATTTTTGTCTGTGGTGTTAGAAAATTGTTCTAATTTCATTTTTTTACATGTAGCTGTCCAGTTTTCCCAGTACCACTTATTGAAGAGACTGTCTTTTCTCCATTGTATAGTCCTGCCTCCTTTGTCATAGATTAATTGACCATAGTTGTGTGGGTTTATTTCTGGGCTTTCTATTCTGTTCCATTGATCTATATTTCTGTTTTTGTGCAAGTACCATACTGATTACTGTAGCTTTGTAATACAGTCTGAAGACAGTGAGCCTGATTCCTCCAACTCCATTTTTGCTTTCATAGTATGCTTTGGCTATTTGGGGGTTTGTGTTTCTGTACAAATTTTAAAATTTTCTGTTCTAGTTCTGTGAAAAATGCCATTGGTGGGGGCTTCCCTGGCGGTCCGGTGGTTGGGACTTCACCTTCCAATGAGGAGGATGCAGGTTCGATCCCTGGTCAGGGAGTTGGGATCCCACATGCAATGCAACCGAAAAAACAAAAAACCAAAAAAACAAAAACAAAAACATAAAACAGAAGCAATATTGTAACAAATTCAATAAAGACTTTAAAAATGGTCCACATGAAAAAAATCTTAAAAAAAAATTCCACTGGTAATTTAATAGGGATTGCATTGAATCTGTAGATTGCCTTAAGTAGTATAGTCATTTTGACAGTATTGATTCTTCCAATCCAAGCACATGGTATATCTCTCCATCTGTTTGTGTCACTTTCGATTTCTTTCATCAGCATCTTAGAGTTTTCAGAGTACAGGTCTTTTGTCTCCTTAGGTAGATTTATTCATAGGTATTTTTTCTTTTTGATGTGATGGTAAATGGGATTCCTTCCATAATTTCTCTTTCTGATCTTTTGGTTTTAGTGTATAGGAATGAAAGAGATTTCTGTGTATTAATTTTGTATTCTGTGACTTTACTGAATTCATTGATGTGGTGTATCACACTGATTGATATGAGCCTGTGAGCCATGGCCGCTGAGCCTGCGCGTCCGGAGCCTGTGCTCCGCAACAGGAGAGGCCACAACAGTGAGAGGCCCGTGTACCATGAAAAAAAATCATAAAATGGGGCTTTCCTGGTGGCACAGTGTTTAAGAATCTGCCTGCCAGTGCAGGGGACATGGGTTCAAGCCCTGGTCCAGGAAGATCCCACATGCCGCAGAGCAACTAAGCCCACGCGCCACAACTACTGAGCCTGCGTTCTAGAGCCATTGAGCCACAACTACTAAAGCCCACGAGCCACAACTACTGAAGCCCATGCACCTAGAGCCCATGCTCTACAACAAGAGAAGCCACTGCAATGAGAAGCCCACGCACCACAACGAAGAGTAGCTGCCATTCGCTGCAACTAGAGAAAGCCCACACACAGCAACAAAGACCCAATGCAGCCAAAAATAAATAAAATAAATAAATTTATTTTTAAAATCATAAAATATTATAACCATCTTCTTCAGTTTACTTAGTCCCATGTAATTAATTCTTGTTTTGTTTGATCTTTTGTTAGAAGTTTTATGAAACCATCAATTTCTCCATTAGGGTTTTGTAAATTCTTACTCAGTTCAGTGTAATGATTTGAAATTCATCAGAAACTTGTGTTCTAGAATACTTGTTAGATCCTTTTCCATGAATTTCTCTGAACATGAAACACATTTTCAGGAAGCTTTTGTAAAAGCATCTGAGTAAAACCATTGTCTAAGTAATAAAAGACAAATATCCATTACTAAAAATTTGATTCATTCTAATGGAATTGACAAGAAAATTTATCTCTGTGACACAAAACATTTAAGATAATAACTAGAATTATGACTGATAACATTATACTAGGACATATCCAATTTTAGGAATTTCATATACTTTCTAGAACATTTATATTAATAATATTCACCCTTATGATATAACCTAGGGTTTATGATCATTTATTTAGCAATGCTTCCCATGTAAGTAACATACCAAATAAGCCTAATGAGTTTCATAGCTCTCTTTTCTAATAAGATAAAACAAATCTTTTAAGGTGTTCCAAGGGGCCTCTGGAAAACCTGAACGTTATTTCCAGGTCAATAAGACTTCATTTAGAATTCGACTTGGGGGAAAATCTACTTTTTCAAAAATAAAAATGTTTTAAAACACTTTGTCAAATATGATCATATGTCACTGTGAATTAATATTTAGTTATCAATTTAATCAAAGTGACAAAGATTCACATGTAAATACAGATAGTTAAATAGTGTAAAAAGACTTAGCTCTTTTAATATTGAAAGCACTCAGTTTTTCTTCAAAATTATCAAAGACTCATAAAGACAAAATGTACAATATTTGTTTTGCTAGACAGATTACATTAAATGTAAAAAAAAGTCTTTGTTTACAATTTCTCATTAAGAGCAGACCAACAATTAAGAAAATTTTTCAAAAAGAGAGAAAAAACAAATTTTAATTTTCTACCAGCTTACTTTGGATATTAAAACTCAATCACTTTATTAAATTCATTCCAATCTTAGACCTGACTACACATAAAATTCCTTTCTAAAGATTCCTTTTTAACAAACCTCTTACAACTTTCTCTGTCCATTTTGATTTGTCCCTTGTTCTCTTTCCCATTTAGAAGTTACCAGCTTTAGGACAAAAATCACTTAACAAAGTTTTTACATTAACAAAAACATCTCCATACCTTACACTTTTTCTTACCCCAAAATATATTCTAATTTCCTTATAATTCCTAGTAGCTTTAACCACATCTATTATTTACAATTCTTAATCCTTTGAAGCTTTAATTTTTTTGTAAAGATAAAGTTAAAAATTATGAACTGTGTAAGTATTTTGTGGCTTGGCAAACTTATAAATACATTTCATAATTTCTAGAAACATATTCTACTTCATAGTACAAGCTTTTAATGAAGCACAAGACATGTTTACTAATAGAACCAAACATATTTAGTGTGTAATAAGAGGTCAAAAGTAGGTAAACTTAGACTCGTTCAGCAATTAATATTTCAGTATTTTGTCTTAGTTGGAAATGATCTAGACATTCAATTCATTTAATTTAACTTAGCAAAATTCTAAGGGTACAATTTATCAAAGACATTTAGAAAACTATTTAAGTTGACATAGCAAAAACAATTATTGCTAAAACAAGTTTACCTAAAAGAATTCTTATCTTATGTCTATTTAATTAATTTGTTCTTAACAATCCCTCAGATTACTCATGACAATTTCATAAGATGTTAAAGTAGTGTTAGCCATCATCTTAAATTATTATTATTATTACTTTTTTCTGAGAAAATTTGTAAAAGAGATAACATGAGCTTATTTGACTTTTAGCAAAACTACATAACATAAAGCTATTATACTTAATGCTGATAACTCTTAAGATATGTCTGTATTAATTAAACCATTAAACCTGAACTAGATTTTACTTACCAAAAATTATCCTAGATCATGTGAATTTGAAAAATATTTGTATTCGTTTTTGTTATATTTTTGAGAATTTTTATATTGCTTGTTGGAATAAACTAAGTTTACTCACTCAGATAGCTACAGTCTTTTATTATTTATGGAGAAGACTTTTAAGTCTTCTTGCCCTTTAAGTGTACTTGCCCTTGATAAACAATTTTAAGGAGACTGTGATTTAGAGTTTGAGCAAGAGAGGGTTTTTCTGGTGGTTTTTGTTTAAAAAAAAAACCTCTTTCCTTTTTTTCTTTAAATTTTAGTTTCAGGTTCTAACAATTGAGATAATCTGGGCTCAGTCTCAGGCAATGTGGCTGTGCTTACATTTCAAAGACATGGTAAGATTTATAACTTTAAGGGACAGAGAAAAAAGTGTAAATTTTCTTCTGTGAGTTTTGGAGTGTTTTTTTCTATTATCATAAGTCTCAGGGTAATTATTATTTTAAAAACTTTTTCTTCTTAAGTACAGGGCAATTTTGCTCCAATTATCCTCATCTTTTATAATATCTACAAGAATTTGAGAGGAATAGGTTGCAGGGTTGGTGAAGATAAATGGGCCTTGACTTGTTCCTAAGTTGCATTTCTGGTTTTGTAGAGATTTGGAAGACAAAGATAATTGATTCTATTAGCTCTTGAATATTGGCTTCCAACTGATCTTTTCCTAATTATTTGTAGGAGGGCCTAAGGAATTGCTGAGGAGATGGGTCGATTTTTAAAATTTTTCTTAAAAAGGGGAATTCATGTTGGATCTTTAATTTCTGTTATTTCATCTTAATAACGATTCCCTAAGGCTAGCTGTTATACATTATTTTTCCTTTCAATTTGATCCTTCCATAAATACCAATATGACAGCTGTTTATGATGAGAGCTCTCAAAAAGGTAATCTTTTAAATACAGCAAATTTAAAGGATCCATCATCTGGCCATTGAGGAGTAAGACCTTTCATTAATTTCAAATAGTGACTCAAATCAGTAAGCCTTTTTATGGAACGACCCAGAGGTAACTTTTCAGGCTTAGAATAAATCCTTACCATGGATGAAATAAGCATACTTTCAGATGGAGAGGGCACGGATGATAGCCCCTATAATGTGCAAATTCATTTCCAAGGATAATCTAAGAAAGCAAAGGCCTTCACTGCACAGGCAGTAAGGGTGGTATAATGCAAACTGTGTCCCTGGTCTCTCCTGGGAATTTGAGGCACCTCTGATCCCAAACCTACTAATCTGTGACATCAGGCATAGGCTGCTGGAATGGGACTTTTCCAACACTAACAAGGCAATGAAGGTTGAAACAACAAAGGCCCCTTATGGACTGGGTCCCCTTAGGACAAACTCCTCTGACAGCTGGCACAACAAGACTAGAGCGTGCTGTTTATGACTTTGTGTCTCAGAACCCCAGTCAATTCAACTGGTTACCAGATGCACCCCAGTAAATACACCATCCAGATGGTGGAGACCAGAGAGAATATTCTCACTGGACAAAAAGCCAAACTCTCAGGACACAGAAAAATACAGAAGGAAAAATCTCATCCAGTTTTTATACAGAGGACTGACAGCAAAGTTTGTCTTAATAGGCACTGGACTGGAGAGAACTGGTAACTCACCAGTCTGTGAGGCTGTCTCAGACAGCAGGCTTATAGGGCCTATGCCTGTCTTCTGCCCTATGGTTCTTTCTTCTTATGAAACATGACTCAGGAGACAGAGACAAAGAAAAACAGTGACTGTCTCTGGGAGGAAAGGATTAAGAAAAACTGAGACGAGATTACTCATTTCCAAAAACCAGATTTTCTATGTCACAAGGATCTTGCTCCATAAGTATTTTCTTCTGCTAATCTAAATTTAGAGATAGAGAAAAGGAGACTCTTAAGCACTTTCCCTCCCACCAGATCTTACAGGCCTGGGAAGTTGAGGAGATAAGAAATTTTACCTTCTGCTGGCCTTTGTCATGTGTCCTAGGATCTCTCAGCTGCAGCAGTCTTGTGGTGGGAAGCAGGGTTTAGCCAGCCTCCTGGTTGTCTTGTCAGCTGTTGAGGAGGAAGAAATGTCCCTGCCAACCTTCTTGAGTTAAAGAAGTAACAAGGTTTATACAGCCTTCTTGACCCTGCATTCCCTATCTCTGGTGCTAATGATGTCTTTCTACCTCCTGGTACAGGGAGGGCACCATTCACATGAGATACTAATTTCCTGCTTTCATGGAGACAGATAGGAAGGTCAGTGTGTCTCTCTTGCATCAGTCATTTCTTCAGTAACTTTAATTCAAAGTAATATTCCACTGAGGCATATTTTGGAGCATCCTGCCCTGGGCACCAACAAAGTCAAATGGTTTAGAGAGAAAGCAAGTCCCTTTGTCAGCAGTGACCTGTGCTCATGGTGATTGTTATTCCATCTCCACAATACCATTGGGCTGGGTGCTCAAGAAACAGAGCTGTGAAAACATGGCTCCTGTCTCTTATAATTTATAGTACCAATGTTTCAAAGAAAAAATTTTATTTAGTGCCTCCTTTGTGTTAGACAATAATGCTGGTATATTTTCAAGATATACAAATAATAGAAAGAGACATGTATGGTACTTGAATTGTAGTGAGACATTAAAAATTCCCCCCCCCCACAAAAATCTTTTTCTTTATACTTATAAGGAAAAAAAATGTAGATTCATTTTGGATAAGATAAAGAAAATTTATGAAGTGATAAATCTAACCTGAGAAAGTAGAAAAGAACACAGTACACAGGCTCTGAGCATTCTACTCACAGAAAATATTGTCCTGTTCTTTTGCAATATGGACTTGTTCCCCTGTCCCTATGTCTGTCTCTTCCCCTCTCTGTTTCTGCCCCTCTTCTCTGTCTCCCTCACACATACACACATTCACTCCCCTACAAAAAAACCCATTGACTAAATGCTAATTGGCAGGCACTGTGCTCAAACTGAGGCTACAGTGGTGAGTTAAAAACAGAGATAATTTTTCCATCCTCATCAAACATATATTCCAAGATGGAGAAAGTGAATACTAACCAAAGAGTCACACAACCATAATATTGCAACCACAACGAACAACCATAACCACGGAGTTAAGCTAAGCAAGCCACTATTGTCAGCTTTCTCTCAACCCTCAGTAGAGTGTGTTCCACTTAAAGGCCTTGAGTAAGTCACTATTCTGTTGAGAAAATCCAGGAAATTTCTCAGTCTTCCACATCTGAAATTATGCAGTTTGGAATGTCAGGAACAAGAGTGAGGGGGAAGGTCATTCAGAACTGCAGCTAACCAGTTTCTCTCTTTCTGACTGCTGCAATAACCTCCTGGTCTATCCTGTGTTTACTCCCATTCCTCTGGCCTGTTCACAGAGCTGCCAATGTGGTCCCTTAAAATTTAAGCCCAATTGTGCCACCCTACACTCAAAATCATCCAGTGAATTCAATTTAATTACAATAAATCCAAAGTTCTCACCAACGCCTCAAAGTCCTTTTTGATCTGTTCTCCCCTTCTCCCATGTCTCTCTTGGCCTCATTCCTACCACTCTCCCCCTTGTTTTCTGTAATCCAGCCAAACTTGCTTCTTCTCCAGCTTTTACTAAAACACTACTTAGTAGACAAACAATTTAATTTAAATTGGGCAAAAATTTAATAAGACACTTAACCAAAGAAGATACATGAATGGTAAATAAGCAACATTTTAAAATGTTCAGCATTATTAGTCATCAAAGAAAAATTAAAACCACAATGCAAATAACTTCACATCTACTAGAATGACTAAAATTAAAAAGATTGATAGCATCAAATGTTAGTAAGGATGGAGAACAACCAGAAGTCTCATACATTCCTGAAGAAAATGTGAAATGATGTACTACTTTGGAAAACAGTTCGGCATTAATACAACCCCCTAATTTCACCCCCTAGGAATTTAAATTAGAAAAATATGTCCACACAAAATTTGTACATGAACGTTCATAGAAACAACTTTATTCATGATTGTGAAACTGAGTAGGATCCTGTGGGGCCTTCCCAGTGACAGACTCCCAGTGTTCCCTGCTTCTAGTTGGAAGAACAAAGCTTTAGTCTCCTAGGCCTCCCTTGATTTCCAGAGAGCAGTTAATGATTATAGAACTGACAAAGTTCAGAAACAAAGGAAAAGCAGTCAAGCAAGAAAAGTAACAATAGATTGAAAAACAGTGTTGTCTATATCCCTTTCTCCTCAAGGGATATAGATAACAGTCTGACACATATCCTTGATGTGGTGCTCCAAGGACAATGGTGCTTCAAGGACAAAGGACAACCCTCTCTGAAAAAGTGTCAGCGTTACACCCCTTATCAGACCCTTAATTGCCCTCCCCACCATGTTGTGATGGTTATGAAATTCCTGAGCCCAGCTGGGCGATGAGACCTGTCCCAAATAAGAAAAGGCATATTCCCTGTCCCACTGCCACCCTATAGAAGGAAAGTATATGTGCCCTGACCAATTAGTAAATGAAATTTTCACCTTGGAGCATTCCTTTGTTTTCTGGCTATAAAAACTGATCAATAGCACATGTTTGGGGTCCACTCCCCCAGACTACTAGGAAGTCAGCCTGCTGTTCTGGCAGAGACACTTTCCTCTAATAAATTCTATCTTCTTTACATTCTGCCTTGTGTCTGGAAATTCTTTTCCAACCCACGTATGGACCACGACACTTGAGCGTTTTTTGTAGACACTAAGGCTCTCCACCTGATGGAGGATTTGACTACGTGCTGATCACAAGCATGTAGGTCCCAGACTGGTTGGAACAAGAAGGCTGTTGATTAAGGTTCCCAAAATATCACCCTGTCACCTCTCCACCAACTAATCAAAAGAATGTCCATGAACTGATAATTCACCCTGAGACCCTCACTCCTAATGTTGTCTTTAGAAACACTTGCCCAGAAGTCTTCAGGGAGTTTGGGTCTTTTGAGCATTAGCTGCTTGTTATCCTTGCTTCGCATCCTGCAAATAAACACTGTACTTTCCTTCACCACAGCTGGTATCAGTAGATTGGCTTTGCTCTGCAGTGGGTGAGTGAATCTGTGTTTGGTTTGGCAATAATTTGGGCAACCATGAAGGGGCCACCATCCCTAGTGGGCATCTCAACCATAGCACACTGGCCCCTGACCAGTGGCAGCTCATGGATACTACTCAGCAGCTGCTTGAGCACCTTTGTCTCAGAGATGGCCCTGAACACTTGCCACTGACCAGGCATCATTGGCCCATGGCACTTTTGATTTCTGTGGTAAAGGGAAAAAGACACATGCTTTGCTGGTTGAGATTTCTCTAGTAAGTAGTGGAACTTGTGTGTGATAATACCAGGGTATTCATTCTCTTAGCCATTTGGGGCTGTCAGTGGCTAAACATTCGTTGGGATTTTCCCTTTTGGGCTGAGGAGTTTGAAACCCTGAGAGACTACATTTGTTTGTTTGTTTGAGATTTTAAGATTACCAGCCATAAACAACTGAGAATGGGTAATCAGAGCTCTGTTTCATCTTATATTCCCTACGGTGTATTTTGCAGAATTGGGAAATTCTTAGCTCTTAGTTTCATGGGCTCATACCCATGAAAAGGAGAAGGTGATATTTTTCTAAAATCATGTGGTCACAGTATTCTTCAGGCTCTGGAGAATAATGCCCCAGATGGGGCACTTTTTGACATTCTAAAACTTGTTTTTGCATATGAAAAAGCTGGCTTGTTAAAAGTATCTCTTCACTATTCTGACCAGAAGGAAACAAATCTTACTAGGAGGAACTTTTTTTTCTTGTTTTTCCTTCCTCTAACCTTTCAAAAAGCATCATTTTTAATAGTCACATCAACATTGCTGATTAGATTTGCAGTAATTTGAAAACACAGAAGACATTCCTTTTAAAAATATAAACAAATCTTCTTTCATCTGCTCTCTAGATCTTTTTATTCTTATGCCACATTCTTTACACCAGTTGACCAATTGAGTTAGGCACTCATTTACTTTTTCACAAATCTTTGTTGGGTTTCTGCTAGTTCTGCATTAGGGACTATTAAGGAGGAAAACCGCTGACACAGAATGGTTTCATTTGTGCTGAAGCCCACGATACCACGCATATATTTAATACCTAACCTACTTGCAATTTCGACCTTCACCAGAAATGTTATCTTTTTTTTTTTTTTTTTTGAGGTACGCGGGCCTCTCACTGTTGTGGCCTCTCCCGTTGTGGAGCACAGGCTCCGGATGCACAGGCTCAGTGGCCATGGCTCACGGGCCCAGCCGCTCCACGGCATGTGGGATCTTCCCGGTCCGGGGCACGAACCCGTGTCCCCTGCATCGGCAGGCGGACTCTCAACCACTGCGCCACCAGGGAAGCCCCAGAAATGTTATCTTAATTCTGAAATCTGGAATCTTCTGGTCAGCACCAATGTGGTAATCTATCACAGGGGCCCTCTCCATCTCCCCCAACCCAAGAAGAAGAGGCAATCTGCAAGATAAAACTCAAGGCTTCCCTTCCCTACAAAGAGAAGATAGTACTGGTCCCAAATAACCTTTTTTTCTTTTGCTAATGACTTTCTTGCCCACCCTCCTTTCTATAAAAACCTTCCACTCTGTATAACTTCTCAAAGTGCCCTTCTATTTACTAGATGAGATGCTGCCCAATTCATAAAGCATCAAATAAGGCCAATCAGATTTTCAAATTTACTCAGTTGAATTTTGTTTTTTTTTTTTTTTTTTTTTTTTTTTTGCGGTATGCGGGCCTCTCACTGTCGTGGCCTCTCCCGTTGCGGAGCACAGGCTCCGGATGCGCAGGCCCAGCGGCCATGGCTCACGGGCCCAGCCGCTCCGCGGCATATGGGATCCTCCCAGATCGGGGCACGAACCCGTATCCCCTGCATCGGCAGGCGGACTCTCAACCACTGCGCCACCAGGGAGGCCCTGAATTTTGTTTTTTAACAAGACATGACCTTAAACAAGATAAACATTGCCCCTGTTTTCATCTCAGGTGGCCTCAGCCTGCAGCTGCTTGAAGCAGGATTTTGGTTCCTGGCCAGAGACTGAAGTCAGGCCGGGGCAGTGAAAGCACTAAATCCTAGCCACTAGACCACCAGGGACTAGTGGCCAGTGACAAGGTCCTGGCCTGTCTGTTGTGTAGAAATGAATTTCCACAGAGATGGAAAGTAGTGAAACAAGTAAAGTGTTTATTAGGAGGACAAAGAATACATGTGGATAGACACATGGGCGGGCTCAGAGAGAGAGTTGCGCTCACATGGTAGTTTGAATCACTTTTATGGGGAATTTCTTCCAGGTTTCCTTTGACCAATCATCTTGCTTTGCCTGGTTCTGAGTCCATATTTGGTATACCTCAGGGTCCTCCCGTGTTCATGTGCATCTCTTAGCCAAGATGGATTCTAGCGAAGAGGCCTATGGGTAGTTGACATCACTTACTATGGGGTGGTGCCCTCCCCCTTTTTGACCTCCAAGGAACCCTTCTGCACATGTGTAGCTGGGAAGGTCTCCTTGACTACGAGAATGAGGAACATCTAGTCTTTTCTCTCTTATCTGGGCAGGGCACAGCCTCCTTTCTCGATTGCCCTGTTATTGATATTTTGGAGTTTCTGTCCAGAGGGAATGAACTCCTGCTGCTTACCCTGGGGCTCATCTATCTCCTGCCTCACTTTCACAGAACTCACAATCTGCTGTGAGAGACAGTCAGAATATGAGCACACACACACACAAATAATTTTAAAGCCCGATAGATTTGAAGTCAATAGAAAAGACATTGAGGGCTTCCCTGGTGGCACAGTGGTTAAGAATCCGCCTGCCAGTGCAGGGGACACGGGTTCAAGCCCTGGTCCAGGAAGATCCCACATGTCGTGGAGCAACTAAGTCCGCGAGCCACAACTACTGAGCCCGCATGTTGCAACTACTGAAGCCCATGAGCCTAGAGCCCGAGCTGCGCAACAAGAGGAGCCACCACAATGAGAAGCCCTCACACCGCAATGAAGAGAATCCCCTGCTTGCCGCAACTAGAGAAAGCCCACGCGCAGCAACGAAAACCCAATGCAGCCATAAATAAATAAATAAATAAATAAATAATAAATTAAAAAAAAAAAAGACATTGAAAAAGAAATGGGCCTCCTTTTGATAAGGAAGTCAGAGGTTCCTCTGTAACTTCTTTTGAGAACAATAAGCCATGTCTTTTCCTTCTTCTACATTTTCTCTCCCCACTGCTGACCCCAACAAAATGCTGAAGACAGAATTTGCACTCAATAGATTACCTTTTAAATTGATGTAAAAGTATAAAGTATATTTATGTGCATTAAAGTATGGAAGGGCATACATTTGGAGCATAAAAGCTCAGTACCTGCTGGAAATATCACATAATTGATGAATATAAAACTAATTATATAATAGGGAAATTAAAAAGAAATTTCAGGCTGTGTAGAGACTAAATTAAGAGAACAATATCATATATAATAGCTGAATATTTTGGCATTTGAAATTGGAATTTAAAAAATAGATAAGAGAGGAAGAAATAGGAGTCTTAATTAATAACTGAAGGACAAAGGGGGGATAGGTAGCTTATTTAGCTTATTTCTGCCTTTTTAGTTGCAGAAAATATCAGTTTTGAAACCAGATATGGTTGCAATGTATTAGTTCTGCACAAAGTGCTAGGATGAGTTTCCCCACACCCACAGTTTGGGGATAGTGCTTTACTCATAACTCATCTTTCATGCATTTGCCTAAATTCTTGTGGAATACAGCTGGACTTGCAGCTCATAAATGTGACCTTTGGATGTGTTTTAAACACTACTGAACTCCATTTTAATTTTACATATTAAAGCCTCTGGGCTCTATTTACTCTTTCATTATATAACATTCATTTATCTTATGAAAAACGCTGTGATTCACTGTTGGTCTAGCTTTTTTTTTTCACTTATTTGGATGATTTTTAGAATCCAAACTGTATTGTTATTTATCTTGGAAAACAGAAACACTTTCGGGAGTCAGTTCTCTGAGTCCCAAACCCCTCACCTGACACCCTCTTGTGGTGCTGTGCCCTGGGGGGAGGATACAGCAGGATCTGCAGGTGGAGAGGCCTAGAGAGCTGAGGGTATTATGTGTCTGGTTTATCGCCAAGATTAGTCAAGCCCCAAATTATAGTGTTGAGGGAGAAATTTTTCACGTAATGAGGTATGGGGAAATCATTTAGGCTTATACATGGTTCAGTGTAAACTTTGTGTGAACTGAAAGAGCCTGTCAAGCACACACAGCACATCTGCTTTAACCATTAAGGAAAAGAAATGTCTGATTCAAAAAGAAGGATAAGTGACTCCCTTCTTACGATGCCCATGTTCACACCCTCTCGACGACGAGGTTCCTTTCCCACGTGCCAGGATCCCACTGTCTCACTAGATATGTCCTCAATCTGTCTCTTTTGAAATCTTTAAGGAATAGACCCCTGTCATGTTGGATGTATGTTCTTTGTTCTGATAAAGTATAAGACTACCATGCTTCAGTGGAGAAGTTCCTTAGAGCCTTTTGAGGGGCTGCCTCCCAGATTATAGCCCTCAGCTTGGCTCAAATAAAACTATTTTCTGTTCCTATTATAAATTCTTTATTATTTCCTTATGAAGTCCAGCTGTTCTAGGCTGACACCAAGCCACCCTGAAGCAGCCATCGTGTCTTCATTGCCTCTTTCTCACATCTGGGTCCTTGAAGGTTGCTTGTCTGTGTCCATGGAACCCAGGGCAGAGCCCAGGTCCTCCCACCAGGGCCCTGGATTCTGGTACCAAACCCAGGAGAAGGTGTGCTCTAGTTATATCAGCCTCACCTGGCACCAAGGCCAAGATCGTCATGTGTTTTTTCCCAGACTTCTTCTGTGGGAAAGGGTTTTGGGACGTTTTGTTTTCCCTAGTTCACCCTAGAGAGATGCAAGAGATGCAAGGAGGAAGTCTGATGCAGACTTTCCAGCTTACAAACATCTGAGGGCTGTGTCTCAGGTCAGGATCAATGTTCCCTTTTCCATGGGCATTCAAGTCAGTGAGGCAGCCTGACTTGAGGGCCAGGACTCTGCCTCTGTAGTCCTGGAGGTGATGGCTGAGGGCTGGGGACAGGGGCGCTGCAGTTCTGCCCAAGGGGAATTAAAGGCCAGAAAGCCCTGGTTTCTGCAGGAGTCTGATCATCGCCTGGAATGTATGCCAGTTAACATATAATTTCTTTATCCTATTTATTCATTATTGTTATTTCTCATTGTACTTTGGGACTCAATTTTTTATTGTTATAGAAATCCAATGTTTTCAAAGATTCTCCCTCAAGGATTCTACTGTTAACATTTTTCATTAAGAGAAATGCCTGTCTATTCCAATCTTTCTTTCCCTCCATTATTTACTGTGTCTTTTCTAGGTCTTGTCCTTGTCTCCTGGGCCACAGTCAGTAATGTCTCCACTTATGTATTCTGAGTGTGTGATCATTTGGTCCAAGGGATTCTGCTGAATGAAGTATAAATTCTGATATCTTTCTCTTGCAAACTTTCAAAACCTACAAATAAAATGAAGATATGGGCAATATAAAATGAAAATATGATTTTCCATTCTTATTAATATCTATCTCTATATTTCAATAGAATTCAATTATTGGCCCCTGGTGACTGTATTTTTCAAAAGAATTCCCTAAATAATTACCAGTAATTCACTACTCCAATGTAATGTAGAAGATATTCTTAGTGTATTCTTCAAATTCATGTTGATGGAATGCTCAAGTTCCCTATATCAAATTGAGCTCCTATATTCCCTCTGAATAATAAAACTAAGATATGTTTGCTAAAGATTGTTGAAAAACAACATTTTAGCTTGACATGGACAGTACAAATATAGTATCACTAAGGGTGAAAATTTAGTATATGTCCTGTGGACTACCAATTTCATGTTCCACAATCACAATCGAACCATTTAAATACAGAATTATTTCCTAATTCTCTATTATATAAATCTCATTATAAATAACAAGCATTTTAAAAGCTTTAAATTTTTAACTATAGCTCATTAATTTGTACCTTTTCTCCTCTATCAACAAAAATTGACTTTCATGGTTAACTCAGTTAAAAAATAAAACAGCACAATAGGAAAGAAGTAAAATATCTCCATTGCCTACAATATATAATAATATATATAAATATGCTGATGAAAAAAACGTGGGTCTGCTCTCCCATGTGCAGTAAAGCAAATCTACTGACACCAGGTTATGGCGAAGGAAAGTGCAGCGTTTATTGCAGGTGCCAGGCAGGGAGTTCAGGTCAGCTAGTGCTCAAAACACCTGAACCCCCTTTCCTGATGGGTTTCATGAAAGCATTTTTAAATACCAGGTGAGAGAGGGGAATCACAGGGTATGTGATCAGCTCCTGCACAATTCTTTGGTTGATGTGAGGTAACAGAGCAGTGTCACAGTGGTTAACATTATCAATCCTCAGGCTCCAGTAAAAGATCTCCTACTTAAAACAGTTTTAAAAATTAATAAAAATAAACATTAACTGAGTAGAGGGAAGGTATCCTCAATTTCAGAACAGTGTAAAGTCAGCAAATATCACAACTGGTGCACCCCTTGAAGAGACTGATCTTGACTGGTTGCAATTTTTAAGAAAACACATTTGGGTAAGATTAACTCTGCACTTAAAAAAATTGACTCACAGGTTTTAGGTTTTCTAAATGCTCTAAAAGTACTTATTTTTCCTTTCCAAGAAGGGGCTTTCAACCTCCCCCAAAGTAAAAGGGCAGTGCCTCTTGTATTGCTTTCTCTCACTGAACACACCGAAGAAAAATTGCATCATGTTGGTGTCTATCTGAATAATGTGCTCAGGGCTCTCCCTGAGTCATTGCATGGTTCTCATTTGCACGTGGGAGCCAATGGGTCTAAGTGCAGGCCACCACAAGATGTGCCACTATGGCATGTGGATTATTCTGAGCTGAAAACAATCAGGCCCAAAAGACTCAGGAAGAGCCTTTGAACTTCCCCCTTATTGCCTAAAATAATTTAAGACAGGAGGCCTGTCCCAGGAAGAAGCTATCACTAGAGATAAATGTAGTATAATATTAGGTGTGGTAGAACAACATTGAAAAGCCCATTTGATCAAAATCCTCTCTGTGGGGCTTCCCTGGTGGCACAGTGGTTGAGAGCCCACCTGCCGATGCCGGGGACACAGGTTCATGCCCCGGTCCGGGAAGATCCCACATGCCACGGAGCGGCTGGGCCCATGAGCCATGGCTGCTGGGCCTGTGCGTCCGGAGCCTGTGCTCCGCAAGGGGAGAGGCCACAACAGTGAGAGGCACGCGTACCGCAAAAAAAGAATTCTCTCTGTGTCTCACTGTCTTTGGATGGATCAGCAAACATTTGTTTACCAAACATTAACTCTTTTTAACTTCCTGTGAATTACCTTACTTCCCCTTGAAATTTCAGACCCATACCTCCTTCTGATGCTGAAATTTGGCCTCTGTGCACTGGTATGGAATCGAATTCGGGGGCAGAGTTTGGGTGAAGTAGAAAAGAATAGGTTTATTGTGTTGCCAGGCAAAGGGGGACACAGCAGGCTAATGCCCTCAAAACTGTGTGTCCCAACCTGGAGGGATTTGGTGAGGAGTTTTATAGCAATGGTTCAAGGTCAGGGTTGCTGATAAGGATTATGGTGTGTTCAGGGCCTGCAATCCTTTCATCTGGCCTCAAGTGGTCTCCTGATGAGCTTCTATGCTTCTCAAGGTTATCAAACTGTGACCTTCTCTCTAGAATGAAGGATGCTTCATCAAGTAGTTAACATCTTCCATTTGTTGGGGGTTTTAGTTCTGTAGAAGAGCTCAGTTATTGGTATATGTTTCCCTTGAGGCAGAACTAGGATCTTGTCCCCAAAGCTGCACTATTGTTTCTTGACAGTTCCTCCCTTGTCTCTGCAGCCCCTCCCTTCCCTGATTAGCAACTATTTGACCCTACCCTTTGGAATTCAGGGAAGGTTGTGGAGGCTGAAGCCTAGTCCCTGCAAACAAGAAATGGGGGACACAGAAAGACTTTAGTGCCTAGGAGCCCCACAGGGTCCTGCTCAGTTTCACTTCTCTTTAGTCAAGAATATATATATGTCACCTTGTCTTGCTGTCTTTGGAATTCTTCATACTTATGTGAATTCCCCATGTGCACATAATAATTTAATTTTCTCTTGTTAATCTGCCTTATGTCATTTTCATTGCCAGCCAAAGAGCTAATGTTACCCAAAAACCTGGGTTTGCCTCTTGGTGGGTGTCAAGCTGAAAGGCACAACATAAACAAAGATTGGGAGAAGAAAGGATTTGTTACTTGCAGCAAGTAAAGAGAACACCGGGGGTCTTTCCCAAAGCAGTGTCTTCCTGAACAGCAAAATTGGGGAATTTTTAAGCTAAGGGTATATGCATATTCATGAAGGGGTTTGGGTGGTCCACAGAGTCCAAGCTTTAGTGGACTGAAGTCATGAGGGTCAGAAAAGGTCAATATCATCATTCCTTATGTTCCCAGTTGATCAGGCTAATCTTTACCATTGAAAGAGAACTGGGAGTCTTTACAATTATTTTTGTTAATGTTACTTCTTTTACCTGAAAACAGTCCTTTGATTCTGCATTATTTTGTCCCTTTAAGATCATTAATTACTGAGACCCTTTCAATGGCAAGCATCCTGGCCAGGCTTACATTGCAAAATGGCTTAGGCCAAAAATGACTCCTAGATATACATATTATTAAACTTTTGTTTTATTTTCTCCTTTTAATCAGTCTCACGTCAATTTAATTCTTAGACCAGCTAAAAGTGTTACCTGAAACACTTCTTTTGTTGAGCCAAAAGACACAACCAAGCCAAAGGGCAGGAGAAGGAAGGCTTTATTACTTGCAGCAAGTAAGGAGAACACCAGGGATTTTCCCAAAACGGTGGCTCCTTGAACAGCCAAATTGGGAAAGTTTTAAACTGTCAACTGAAAAAAAAAAAGCACAAACTGAGAGTTGTGAGTTAAGTTTTATTTGGGGCAAAATGAGGACTATAGCCAAGGAAACAGCCTCTCAGATAGCTCTGAGGAACTGCTCGAAAGAGTTAGGGGGAAGGTCAGCATGTATGTGATTTTGGTGAAGGGGGACACATGGAATCAGGGACACATTTTGGCAGAAATTTGCTGCTAGTCACGAAATGGTGGCTGCTAGTCACAAGGAGCAGATGTCTCCATTAATGATTTTAGTGCTTTTCTAGATATGAGAAGATAAAAGAAACTGGGCTCATAAAATCTTCTGAAACTATCTAATTATCTGAAGGCCTGTTCTGCTGTGTTTTCCCAGAGCATAGACTGCCTCATTCCTGATCTCTGTCCTGAATTCCATTCAGGGTGTGTTGAAGGTTGTGAAACAAAATTTATATTTTATGGCAAGACAAGAGAAATTTAAACATAAATTCTTCTCTGCCCTTTGGTCTCCTCTCTCCCCACACTGTGCACTGTGCATCTGCATTATACATTGACCAAACCTCCCCCATAGGCAGGGACACTTGCTCAACCATAAAGAGCAACATTCTCCTAACATCAACAAGACAACTCCCTCCTTAAGAGATAACATTTCTTCTTGACCTTGTAAGGGGTTACATGACCAGCAGGATGGCACTTAGATCTGAATTATGTAAACGTTCAATAACATGTCATTTGATGTACAGCCCTCGGTCTCAAAAAAAACTTATACACCTCCCTGGGTTTCTAATGGGCAGAACAGTTTTCAGAGTTTTCTGAGATGCTCTTCCCAGGTTATAATCCTCAAATTTGGCTCAAAGAAAAATTTCCAGTTCTCTTTTAGATCAAGTGATTACTTTTTTGTCAAGGTCAGAGACTACAGTGGCTAGTGACTTCATTCTTATAGAACCAGATGGTAAGGGACAATTTTATTTCACAAGATCATTAATTACTGAGACCTGTTCAAGAGCAAGCATCATGACCAGGCTGAGATCACAAATGATTTAGGCTTAAAATAGCTTCTCTTATGTCAAAAAGTTATATTTGATTCTTTTTCTTTGGGGACCCCCAACTCCATTTGCCTACAGAAGGGCAGAGGAAAAGTTCTTCCTCTCTGACAGTCTTCATGACTGCCTGGAGAAACAATGATGGACTCAGGAGTTCTTCTCAGCCTCGATGTGCACAGAAATCTTTATGCCTATGGTAAAGGGGCATGGAAAGGAGAGGGTTCTCAATGTGTAGAAGTTCAGATGCTTTCAAAGGCAGGCAATGTGCCCTGCACTATAATGCCTGTTGGGCAGGAAGAAAGTTTCCTGTACCCTTCTAGATTTTTCTGGTTAGTCTAGGAATTAAATTGACATGAGACAGATTAAGATTAACAGGAGAAAATCAAACAAAATTTAATAATATGTATACATGGAAGAGACCCAGGAGAACTCAGTAAATCTCCCAAATGGCTGAAATCCTCACCTTAAATACCACTTTCAACTAAAGACAAACATGTTGGGTGTAGTGGTTTGGGACTTCAAAGGGGAGGAAGGCAATTCTTCCTCGGACCTCATACATGAAGTCACCATACCTCAAGGGGAAATTCAGCTTGCACTGCAACTTCAACTAAAGAACAGTTCTTCGTGTAACACTGCCGGATATTGGAAGATACACAGGCCCCTCGGCCGACCGAAGGCATTCCTTCATTGAGGCCGTTCGCTAGTTGCAGAACACCCTGCTTTAAAAAGTTGATTCAGTTTAGGGCACAGTGGGTAGCTTGTGTCTCTTTTACTTGTTAGAAAACACACGTATTTAGGCTGCGTTTCAATCTAGACATGGCGTCTATAGCGAAAAGCCTGGTTTTCCCATTTTGAAAGCTCCATTCTTGCAGCCGGAAAAAACCTGAAAAACACTGTTGTTGCCGTGTTTCTAGTCCCTGCAGGCATGGCTCTGAGAAAAAAAAGAGTTTTCTCGAAAGAAAGAGGGTGCTTCCAGGTCCTGGGTGGGAGCTCTTCCTGCCCTGCTCTAGAGCTAAGGGGAATCTCAACGGGGGCCCTAGCCTCAATGTAAGGTCTTGATTTGGCATCCAGAAGGGTAGGCGTGAAGCAGGTTCCCTGAGGCCTTAGTCGCAGTTCTGCATTCGTTTAACGGCAGTAAGTGTCTAGAGACTCGTGGCCCCGACGCGTCAGCGCCACTTTCAGGACAAGAACTCTGAGGACCCGCCGGCTCCCCTGGGCTTGCTGGGCCACATTCAGACCCGTAGGCCCTTCAGGGTGCCCCAGGGTAGGCCGAGGGAAGGGTAACACACTGCAGTCTACCTTGGGGGAGCTAGATGTTGATGTTCCAACTACCGTGTTTTTTTTTTTTTTTTTGCAAAGACCCCTAAATATCCTGTGCCTTCCCTTACCTCTTCAGAACAGTCCCTCAGAGTTATCTGAGAGGCTGTCTCCTGACTTGTCCTCAGTATGTCCTCTAAATAAAACATAATTCTCAACTTTTAGGTTCTGCATTTTTTTTCAGTCAACATTTAATTGTATGGCTCATGTAGGTACTATGCCTAAATGTAATGGGATGAGCTGTAAATTATTAAAACTAGATAAATTCTGTCAGCTCTACCACTAGCTGAGATCAGGCTTTCTTCTCTGGATACTTCTGTCATAGACCTTGGCAGATTTGGGGTCTGTGTTAGTCTTAAAATTATTCTTAAAATTGTGGGGACTCATTCATTCTTTCAACAAATTTTACTGCTTATATTCTATGTGTCAGTTACAGTGCTGGGTCTTGAAATGCAGAAGTCAACACACGAAAATACAAGGATAAAACACATTTTCTACCATATTAACTTTTTTCATTCATTAATTCATCCTTAAGTCATTCAACACGCATCTTCTTATTGAATACTGATGAGGGATCAAATGCTATGCTAAACACTGAGTATATAACTGCAAATGAGATGGATAGGCCCTGATTTTGATGTCACTACTATCTTTTGTTGTGTCATATAGTGGGACAGCTTCATTATTCCCTTTACCATAAGTTTTGGTTTTTTTGTGGTACGCGGGCCTCTCACTGTTGTGGCCTCTCCTGTTGCGGAGCACAGGCTCTGGACGCGCAGGATCAGTGGCCATGGCTCATGGGCCCAGCCGCTCCGTGGTATGTGGGATCTTCCCAGACGGGGGCACGGACCCGTGTCCCCTGCATCGGCAGGCAGACTCTCAACCACTGCGCCACCAGGGAAGCCCTACCCTAAGTTTTTATCACAAATTGCTAATGAAAATAAAACTCTTAGTGGAGTTTCAACATGCATAGGTAAATGAGAACACAGAACTCCCCTTTCGCATGCCCCATTCTCCTCCTTCTAACTCCCTATGTGAACTCACTTTGTGCCAAGACCAAGATGTGCCCCAATAAGAACCAAGCTGATTTCCTCACACTGACAGGGGCTATTGCTCACTTAGAAGACTTGATGCTTAATTTTGATAAGCAACAAGACCATGGAGACAACCTATAAAAATGATTTGTCTTGGGAGAAAATACTAAAAAGGGTTAATGTGCTGTTCCACATGTCTAACCTCCTGGGATTAAACCACAGGCACCAAGGTCACCAAGGGTACTTGGCAACAATGAGCTAAAAATGAAAAGAAAAGCATCATACTGTTATTGTATTCATCTTCCCCCAAGGCACTCTCTGATAAACACCACAACCACTAAGGGAATTGAGAACAGCTTCCTTGTGGGGCAGGTTATATATGCATCTTTTTCCAAGAAGTTAAATCATATCCAGCTCTCAGCACACCTTACTTAAGGTGATTGTAATGTATGAGATTAAATGTTCCTACCTGATTGGAAAACTTCTTGTCCTCAATTCATTGGCTATACTGGATTATTTTTCTTGGGTCAGACCTTCAGACTTCTACCAGAAATCGTTCCTTTGGGGAAACCAGGCCTTCCCAGAAACTCAGGAAACTGAAATGGAGACAGAAAGAGAGAAGGAAATTATTTGGACATATAGACCTCAATTGTTTGGTTTTAAGTAAACGTCCCAGCAAACATCTTCTAAATGGTATAATAACTTTAGGGAAATTCACAGTTTATAAGTTTGTGTACTCATAAACTGAACATATTATGATAAGAGTACAGGTTGCATTTTGTGTCTTCCACTCAAGCAAAGACTTCAAAAAAGTCCCAGTTATCCTTTGTTCATTAAGACACAAAGAAAGGGCAAAAAGGGCAAGTTTCTAAGTCTTTTTCTTTAAAATTTACTTCCTTTCTTCAGTCTTCATCAAGATCTTCAGGAAATTAACTTTACTAAAGTTAATTATTCATAAAATAAACATAGGAACCTGCAGAAGACTATTTCACAGAGACCTGTAATGTACAATACCCATTGCATACATGCACCATGAGCTTGTCTTTTCTAGCACTGGCATACACAAAACTCTGTGTGTGTGTGTGCACACATGTGTGTCTTTTTCTGTGATGGAGCCATAGGGAGAAAATAAATCTATTGGCTGCAATTCAGTGATGTAGAAAGATTTAAGGGTAAAGGAAAAGGCTACATCAAGTGAAGCAATAAAGTCATGAGGTTGTGCTTCCATAATAGTAACAATAGCAGTCTTCTGTAACCAAGGGAGCAGGCTCCTCAAATTATAGTCACACCTGTTAGACCATCTGCCCATAAATTTCACACTGTCATTAATGGAAAACAAATGGCACTGTCTCTCCTTCTCTTTATCCATTGGCTATTCTCATATAAATGATTTTTCTCTTCAAGGTCATGCTCTTTCCTATCGGTTTAAAAATATTAGGATTTAGGAGGGGTGATACATAATGTGCCATGCCTTGGTACTTGTACCAGTGATGGCTCTGTAAGGAGCACTGGATTGTTAGGAGGCTATAAATTGAATTCCCCTAGAAGCAGAACCTGAGGCAATAATTTGAATGCAAACTGTTCATCTGGGAGGTGCTTCCAGAAGACTCAGAAGTGGAGTGGGAATTGAGAATGGAGGCATGGAAGGAAGCCAACAGAGGTGCATTACTGAATAAATTACTCCTGCAGGAAACTGCTGCCAGTACTTCAGGGGAGTTCTGTGAAACTCTATAGAACATGTCTCAGAGTTATCCCAAGAATTGGTGAGAAACTTGAAGTACTTATCTTCCAGTCCCCTCTGTCCTTGGTTGAAAGCTACACCCAGATACATTAACTCCTGTACATTTCTGGCCTGCCCTAAGGTGGATAATTGCAGGTGGTAACATGAGTCTATCAGCATATACTGGAATGATGAGTGTTGGGGAGATATGAGTGGAGCATTGAAACCATCTAATACAGTCGGGGCAGGAGGTATTAATTATTGGCTTGCAAGTCCAAATGGGTAACCTTAAATTCCTGGGTTAACGGTTTTACTTTGAGGTATTTAAGCATGATGTATGAGTAAAAATTTCCTCTATTAAATCAAGTTGAAGGGCCTCCCTGGTGGCGCAAGTGGTTGAGAGTCCGCCTGCCGATGCAGGGGATACGGGTTCGTGCCCCGGTCTGGGAGGATCCCATATGCCGCGGAGCGGCTGGGCCCGTGAGCCATGGCCACTGAGCCTGCGCGTCCGGAGCCTGCGCGTCCGGAGCCTGTGCTCCGCAACGGGGGAGGCCACAACAGTGAGAGGCCCGTATACTGCAAAAAAAAAAAAAAAAAAAAAAAAAAAAAAAAATCAAGTTGAAGATCCTAAGTCCCTAATCTTCTGGAAAACTGTGGGTATCTTTTTAACAGATTTTTGAAAAGTAACATGATTAAGATTTCAAACTGACCATCCATTCATTCATTCATTAACTCATTCAACAAGCATTTATTGAACACCTAAAGTATGCCATGGGTTAAACTGGGCACCAGTGTTACTGTTACTAAAATCATTATCGTGCCACCTAGAAGTCAATGTATTGTGACACTCAAATAAGAAAATCCATAGTTACCGTAAAAATTATTACAGAGTGATATAGGAAGACACGGTAAGACCTTAATTCATGCTGTGGACAGTAGTATATGGGGGATATCAGTAGGACTTCCTGTAGAAGGCAATTGAAATGGATATGTAACATGAAGGAAGGGTGAATTTTTGAGGAAAAGAGAAGATAAATTCATGTTTGCCAGAAAATGAATGGTTAAGGATCAGTCCAGAAAGGAGTTCCATTCATAATCAGTATAAGAAATGTCACTGGGGCTTCCCTGGTGGTGCAGTGGTTGAGAGTCCGCCTGCCGATGCTGGGGACACGGGTTCGTGCCCCGGTCCGGGAAGATCCCACATGCCGCGGAGCGGCTGGGCCCGTGAGCCATGGCCGCTGAGCCTGTGCGTCCAGAGCCTGTGCTCCGCAACGGGAGAGGCCACAACAGGGAGAGGCCCGCGTACCGCAAAAAAAAAAAAGAAAGAAATGCTCACTGGAGTGTAAGACCTCCTGAAGCTCTCAAAAGAGGGCCCTCATCTGACCATACTGGCACCCTATTCTTGCACTTGCAGCCTCCAGAACTGTGAGAAAAAAATGCCTGTTGTTTATGAGCCACCCAACCTGCACCATAATCTTACAGCAGCCCAAAAGGACAAAGAGAGTTTGGATGTGAGATTTTACTCCAAGAAAGATGGGAATCCATTGAAGGATTTTAACTGGTAACTTAGAAGAGAGAAAAGTTTCATAACACAATCAGGTATTTTTGTAAGAAAAATTTGTTTCATTTTCAGAAAGATCACTCTGGAAATACTGTGACTAGATTTTTGGAGAAGGGTGATGGCAGTCCCGGATATAGAAAGATGAGTCAGTAGTCCATTAACGTAAGTCAAACAAGAAAGTGGATATAAAAAGTGTGAATTTGTGGCTGAGAGTTCTTTTCTTTTAGCACTTGAAAAATGTTATGTCAATGCTTCTGACTCCAGGGTTTTAGACAAGAAATATGCTGTCATTGGAATTGGTGTTTCTCAATAAGTAATGCATCGTTTCTTCCTGTCCACTTTCAAGATTTTTTTTGTCTCTACTTTTCAGAAGTTTAGTTATGACACGTCTTGGCAAGGATATCTTTGCGTTTTTCCTCTTTGGGTTTGTTCAGATTCTTGAATTTGTGTTTATGTCTTCTAAAAAATTGGGAACTTTTTAGCCATGATTTCTTTGAATACTTTGTCAGTCCTACTTGCTCTCTTTTTTCATTCTGGAACTTTGATGATATGAATGTTAGTGCTTTTGTTACTGTTTACAGGTTCTTGAGATCCTGTTCTTTCTCCCATCTTTACCCCTCAGTCTATTTTTCTCTGTACATTTGGTACATTGTATTGATCTCTTCTAAGTTCATGATTCTATGCTTTGTAATCTCCACTCTATTCTTTTTTTTTTTTTTGCGGTACGCAGGCCTCTCACTGTTGTGGCCTCTCCCATTGCGGAGCACAGGCTCCGGACATGCAGGCTCAGCGGCCATGGCTCACAGGCCCAGCCACTCCGCGGCATGTGGGATCCTCCCGGACCGGGGCACGAACCCGTGTCCCCTGCATCCGCAGGCGGACTCTCAACCACAGCGCCACCAGGGAAGCCCTCCACTCTATTCTTGAGCAAAGTTTTTTGATTGTTGTATTTTTCAGTTCTACTGTTCTCATTTGTTTTTATTGTTATAGCTTCTAGTTCTTTGTTTACATTTTCTATTTTTCCCATTTCTGTCAAGGAACACATAATTGCTAATTGAAGCATTTATGTGACAGCTTACTTAAAATCCTTGTCTGATCATTTCAATAGATGTTTTATCTCAGTGTTGGTGGATGTTTATTGTCTTTTCTCATTTATTCTGTGATTTCCTGGTTCTTGGTGTCATGAGTATTTTTCCATTGTATTATAAACATTGTGAGTTATTATGTGACTCTGTAACCCATTTAATTTTATGATTACTTTTTAGAAGGAAGTCATCCTATTTGAGGCATAGTATGAGGACTGGGGGGTTACGTACAGATTTCCATTGGGCCCTACTGACAATACCCCAGCAAAAGTGGGCACTTACATTGTCTCACTGCAGACAGATCAAGTAGAAGTTCAGCTATCCTATTGGCCCTTCTGACACCTTCCCCCCAAAAGTGGGAACATTAATATCATTGTGTTGCCTTTTAGTAGGAGTGGAAGTTCATCTCCCCAGTAGATTTCTTGACACAGGGGAGGGGAGAAGTGAAGCGTTTGCTGTCCTTCCTCCCACTTCATTCCTTCTTGTTGATGCCGGGTGTGGGTAGAGGGTCAGCTACCTGCTGGCCCCACTGACACCAGGGTAAGAGGCAGAGAACTGACAACTAGCCCTGCTTGTGCCACCTCATTCTGTCTTACTGCCTCAGGATGGTTATGGGGATTCAGCACCCCATTGGGTCTCACTGACATCATGTGTTGGGGGTTAGTGGGGTGCCTACTCCCGCCAACCTGTAACATCCTATTCTTATTGATGAAAGGGAGAGATGGACGCTAAGTCCCACCATTGGACCCCACGACTGTGTGAGGGCAGCCCAGTGTTAACAAGCCTGTCTGGCACCACTTTTTTTTTTTTTTTAATAAGTAAATTTATTTATTTATTTGGCTGTGTTGGGTCTTCCTTTCTGTGCAAGGGCTTTCTCTAGTTGCGGCGAGTGGGTGCCACTCTTCATCGTGGTGCGCGGGCCTCTCACTATTGTGGCCTCTCTTGTTGCGGAGCGCAGGCTCAGTAGCTGTGGCTCACGGGCCCAGCTGCTCCGTGGCATGTGGGATCTTCCCAGACCAGGGCTCGAACCTGTGTCCTCTGCATTGGCAGGCAGATTCTCAACCACTGCGCCACCAGGGAAGCCCAGGCACCACCTTTTAAAGTCTGTTTGCTAATGGAAAGGGGTGGAGGCTCAGCTCACCACTGGACCACACTGAAACAACCCTGGTGGGGAATCAGAGTGCTGGTCTTCTGGAGGGCAGGAGTGGGGTGGTGTGGAAGATCAAATCCTACCTTGGCCCAACTGAAACGACAGGACATAGGGGATGGGTGCAATATTCCACTGGCACTTGGCTCGAGTAGTGTGTGTATTCCACTGGCACTTGGCTCGAGTAGTGTGTATATTATTGCCCAAATGGTCTTCTGTCTTTAGCAACCACTTTCCTCATACTTTGGCTAGGGGGAACAGGGTTTTGTGTTTTTTTCTGAAGCTTTTTTGTCTGTTGTTCTGTTGGTGGTTATTGATTGGGGGTTCCTGTAATACCCTCTCCAGGATGTATGGGAAGCAACAGGAAACACAGGGGACTCATCACCATGTTATTCCTCAAGTCCCAAAGTCCCTAGTTAAGTCTGCCTTCTCATTTCCACCTTTCAGCGTCTTCCTATGTTTGTTTGTTGTTATGTTCAGGGTTTTAGTTTTAAGTGGGAGAACCTGGGAGAAATGGGCTACTTCATCTTCTTGGAAGCAGAGGTCTGGAGGCCTTTTGATGTTAAAAAGTACTGCTGACTGTAAATTAAAATTTGATGATATACACCTTGCCCTTTAAGAATTATTCTACTAGATGATGTGGCTTCCCAAAGTTGCTACAATTTGATTTTCATACCTCTAAAAGCCAAGTGTTTTGCTGGAGTTGAAATTTAAAGATAAGCAAGAGATGAGGCTAAGATGATCTATGTGGTAACAGATTAAAGTTGGAAACATCAATATACATTCATGTTTAGCTTAATATTGCTTCATATTACCTTAATACACATGGCTATGTAGAGAGATACTTATAGGTATGTGCGTATACATGGGTAATGTACACACATATTATCTCTTTGCTCTGTCAGCTGAGAAGACCTAGAAGCAATGACATCCGAGCAGCAATTAGCACACCCCACACCCAGATCCTGCTGTCTAATACCGTTCTCCACTAAAAAGACCTAGTTATCTTTGAAGAAATAGCTGATTCTAGGACTAGGGCAGTAAATATACAAGATTTATATACAAGACCATCTTATAGTGTCAGAAAGTAAGGAAGTTCCAAAAAAAAATACAGGATGGGGATACCTCAGAGTGGCACAAGAGCCAACTGAAGAGCCAACTGAAAAGAGTTCACAAGGGTCAGGACTAGAGCAATTTGAGGAACAAAGTAACTAAAGTAGAATTAGATTATAACCCAAAGTATAAAATAAAAATCCATGAGTTCTTCTGATATAAATAAATAATTGGATACATAAATGCAGGAGAATAGATAAATCTCCAGTGCAAAGGAATTCCAAATAGTTTATGTAGTACTCCATCTTAAGCATAACTCCCTATTCCTTAGTTGTGGGCTGAGCATATTGACTTCCTTCCAAAAAAGTACAGTATGAAAAAAGGAAAACAGTAATCTTACGATGGAGAAACCTGAAAAACACTACCTCAGCCTGGTGATCAAAGTCGACCTCAGCATTCATAATGCATATTCATACTTTGTACACTTGATGTGATCTGACAAAATAACCCTTCTACTCTGTGGTCTTCCTCCCCAAAACACATAATCCCAATATTATCATGAAAAATGCATCAAACAAATTCTAGTAGTGGGCATCCTACAAAACCCTAGCTACTCAAAATTGGCAAGGTCATCCAAGGAAAATCTGAGAAGCTATCAAACCCAAGAGGAGCCTAAGGAAACATGGCAACTAAATGTAATGTGATGTTTTGGATGAAATCCTGGAATAGAAAAAGGACATTAGGTAAAAACTAAGGAACTGGACTAATGTATGGACTATAGTAAATGATAATGTATCAGTATTTGTTAATTGATTGTAACAATGTAACATACTAATATAAGTGGATCATCATAGAGGGAAATGGGTATAGTGTATATGGAAACACTTTATACTATCTTCTCAATTTTTCTGTAAAATTAAAACACTTCTAAAAAATAAAGTCTATAAAAACGCTGTGTTTTCTTGTTTTATGATTATGTGCCTGTATTTCCTAATGAATATGTAAATTTGCTTTACCTTCCTTGATACTGATATTACAGAAAATACTAAGTAACTCTGAATGAATTTGTAACTCCAATTCAACAAGCAATAATTCTTGTATTAACTTTTTGGAAGAACCCACTGAATAAATCAAAGCAAATTGTCCTTAAAGGCTGAATTTCTTTTCAGTGTTTAATCTTTTATATGATTAATGCATACCACAAGCAAGATTCTGTTTCAAAGGGCAGAAAACATTGATTGTAGGCGATGTCTAAAGTACAGTGAAATATTAATGCATGATGCTATAACAACTTTAATGTATTTTATGTTTTCAAAATGATGAATTGTTATTTCAGTCAATAAAGTATTCACTTTTATACATTTCCTACCCACCTTTTCTGAAAACACCCACAAGAAATGAGACTATCATCTGACATTAGGTTCATCAAGTTAAATTAGAGTTTTTGGTAGCTGTGGTTGTCAATGGTACTGGAATGTGTGATACTTTTACAAATCCTCTCCATGGCAAAATCTGATCCTCACAAGGTAAATCACAGTAGGTGCCTAAAGCCAAATGACATATTGCTTTGTAGCTAGATTACCAAGCATTTTACTTAGAGGCACAATAGAATGTAGAAAAGGCCATTTCTCTTTCTGTCTTTTTCTGCTCAAAGGTCACTCACCATCTTACTTTTTACCAGCCATTTCAGAAGTTTTCCATAAATTTAGACTATATAATGTCACTTAATGTGAATGTAGCTCAACATTCTGTTTTAGTACAGCTAATCTCACATTATTTTATTGGTGCTAAATATGTAAATCATCAGCAAATTTTTGTACTTAACTTTTTTTTGGGGGGATGTGGACCACTTTTTAAAGTCTTTATTGAATTTGTTACAATACTGCTTCTGTTTTATGTTTTGGTTTCTTGGCTGTGAGGCATGTGGGACCATAGCTCCCCGACTAGGGATTGAACCCACACCCCCTGCATTGGAAGGTGAAGTCTTAACCACTGGACCGCCAGGGAAGTCCCTGTACTTAACTTTTAAAAATAATTAAAATAAGCTATTCAACACATTTTTCCTTAAAAAAAAAAAAAAAAAAGCTATTCTCCTTAGGCTGGCCCTGGGCACATATGTGACTTTGCCATTTTTTCCATGGACTATTTTCTTATCTGTTCTACTGTGTCACATTTGTTCTACCTTCTCAAAAAGAAGCATTTAAAAATTCATCTACGTGTTCATGCATTCATACATTTATTAAATAAATCTATTGAACACCTACAGACGGCACAGAAAAAAAGGCAGAAAACTAATCTGGGTTGCACAGAAAGTAATGAACTCAGTTAAAATTTTTGGTGAAAATAGGTATTACTCAATCTACTGGAAATTACATTTCATTATGGGGGCTCACAGACTCAAGGAAAACCAAGACCTAAATAATAATAAAGTAATAAAAGCACTAGCCATTTACTGAGTGCCTGCTTGTACCTGACTTTGAAACTCTAAAATCATTACGGATGTTCTGATGATATAATTGTAATCTCCATTTTACAGATGAAAATAACAAGGTTCAGAGACATTAGGTTACTTGCCTAAAGTGAAGTGGCCCAGAAACTACAGAACTGGAAATTGAACCTTAGACTTCATAATGCTAAAGTCTGTGCTTTTAATCACAATATGTGTGTGAGAGAGAGAGATAGAGAGAGAGAGAGAGAGAGAGAGAGAGAGAGAGAGAGAGAGAGAGAAAGAAAGAGAGAGAATGTGTTTAATAGAGAACCTCTGAGAAATGGCAAGAAAACTGCCAGGTATCCATAAAACAATAATTTAGGAGCTTCTTACTATACAAGTAATTGTTAATCATATGGCTGAACTAAGGATCTCTCACTTTTGAACTAAGAAATCAAAAGCTTCCAGAAGTTGAGTCTAAATTTTACACTTACATAAGATACTTCATACAGAATGCTAAAGTATAATAACTAAAGAGCTCTGAAAATACTGGAAGCATTCATATAAGTATGATTTCATAATGTGGATAATAGAGGATTTAAGAAATTGGCAGATGCAACTGCAGACTCATTTGTTATCATTTCTGTGAAGGGCAAGATAAATGAATAAAATGAGAAAAATGAAAAAAGAATGGCTAGCAATTTTAGGTAGTTTGCTGAATCTCCATACTAGGAAAGACTAAGCAAAAAAAAAAAATTCTCGAAATATTATTTTGAAAGCACCTACAAGTGTATATGGTCTTTTTATACCAAATAACTTGGAATTATGAACTGTCAAATAAGTCTAATCTTCTCTGATGATAAAATTGCTGACTTTATTTGAAACTATGGAATGAAAAATGAGGTAATAATCAGAAATTCTTAAGAAAAGGAGTAGAAAAAACAAAATTATAAGAGTTATGTTAAAAAATATTTTGAAACAATCATAAAATCCCCATTACTGGTACAGAGCTTTTAAAACTTTATTTTGGTTTTAAGTTTTAATAAATATTTATATGTTTACATAATTACTGTCATAAGGAAGACACAATTGTAGGTCAACTTTCTTCATTCTTTCTTTATTAAGCATTATTCTATTTTGCTCCATCATCTTGTAATTATAATATAGTAACTGTAAAGTGTAACTTTCTACTAAGTGGATATTCCCTAAACTGTTTTCCTATTGTTAACAATTAAAGGTGTTTCCAATTTTTTGTTATTACAAATGACATGACAATGAGCATCTTTATATGATAATTTTCTGGATTATAAATTATTTATTGGCATAAGCTTCCAGAATTAGAATTAATGTGTAAAAAGCTATTAACATTTTATCTTGCTAGACATTGCCAAATTACTTGTCAAAAGATGGAACCAAATTATATTGCAAAAATCTTTGCCAACGGAAGACATTATATATAATTTTTGATTTTGCTAAATTAATAAGTTGGAAACCTATGTTCCATTTCTTTGAATTCTTTGATAACAGAGTGCTGCTGGAGGCTGGGAGGGCAGCCATGTCCGTGAAGGCTCCCCAGAGTTGGAGCGGGGAAGTGGAAAAAGGTCAAAAAAAAATACTAATTGTATTTTCCCTCCATTGTTATCTCTCACTCTCTTCTGCCTCTGTGTAACTTACATCCAGGTAGCTGGAGAAAAATCATGTGGCAGGGCAAATTGGTATTCCAATAAATTAATAATCACCAGCTTCAAATGGATTTTCAAGACTGGAAATATTGCTCTGACTTACAGTAAGCTCTTTCTAATTCTCCTTAAGGACTATTTTCTTAGAAGCTTTACTTAACCTCCATCCTCTCTACTTCCTTCACTCTGAGCTGGTGAGGTGCTTCATAGCTCATTAAGAACACAGAGGTCAGTAAATAGTCCACTGCCAAATCCATTAATTCATTAGCATTTGCGTTGATCTCTGTATTCCCTTTTACTACAGGAGTTAAAGTTAAAAGGCCATGTGCACTACAGACAGCATTTCATTTTCCCTCATCTTCTCAAGTACTTCACAGCCCTGCATTTTCTACAGCCCATCTACTCCTTATGAATGATTCTTGCCAAAGTTCAACCTCATTCTAGACTAGTAACTCCAACTTAAAATGTTAAAAACTATACGTGTAACATGAAAGCCTCCCTCCTCCCCTAATCCCTGCATATCTTCTTTAGCCAATTCATGTCTGAACTTTTCAAAATTGTTATCTTCATATATTGTTTCCATTTCCTCACGTCCCATTTACTCTATAATTTACATCCATCTGACTTCTCTCACCGTAATCTCACTGCCCACTGTCCTGAAATTTTACTTATGAAGGTCACCAGCGATCCCCATGTCAGTATAGCCAATGAATAGTTTTTGTCCTATTTCTAGGCTCTTTCCTTCTTTAAAAAAGAAAAAGAATAAGAAAAACAAAAACCATTTTTTTCTTCTATGCTTTTACACTCTCATCTTCTGTCTTGGTATATTTTATTGGCTTTCTGTGTTTAATCTGATTTCTAACATTCTATTAGTTTTCTTTATCTTCAGTGGAATAAACCAGTATATGAAGGATTATTCTCAACAGTTAGTTCTCATAATAACAGTACTAGTAGCAGCAGTCAATACTCTGTAATGCTTATCATGTGCCAGACACTATTCTAAGACACTGTTTAAATACATATATATAGAAACACACACACACACATATATATATATGAGGTTTTCCTCATAGGCCTATGAAATAAGCCTATTATTATACCCATGTTACAAATGAGAAAACTGAGGCAATGAGAGGCCAAGGTCACAGGATCAGTACTTGGTGAAGCCCCGCCTGAGTTAATGCTGGAACTTTAGAGTAGACAAGTTCATAATGTCTCACAGATTGGCCTGAAATGTGAGCAACATTTAATTAATGACTTGTGAAGTATCAGAAAATAATGGAACATTTTAAATTGATTGGGAACTACTAAGTCATGTATCAGTAACTAAGAATGACTCTTATCGAATGAAATTATTTTTCATTATTCTTTTGAAAGGAGAATATTCTCGTGTTAGTGTTTCAGTTTTTTTTCATTCACATATTTATTCATTTATTAGATACACATTTCCTACACACCTTCTATGTGCCAGTGTTTGCTGCAAGCCTTGGAAGATTCAGTGGTGAGCAAACAATTACAAAGTCCTTGCTCTTAAGCAAATGTCCAGTGGTGGAGGAAGACAGAGTAAACATGTAAATAAATTTTGTACAGCGACAGAAATACGACTGGAAAATGGGACGGAGAGGCACTGAGGAGGCAGGTCTCTTTGGTCAAGATAGTAGTGGTGGCGTTTGAACCGAGACCTTAATGATCAGAGGGGAATTGGTCTGGGTAGAAGGATTAGCCAATCTAAAGCTGGGAGAGCAAGAAGTAGAGCTTGTTGCATCTGAGGGACTGAAAAAGACAACTGTGCCTTGAACCCCATGAAGGTCAGGGAAAGATGTAGTAAGTGACCAGAGCCCATGGTCCCTGTGAGCCTGGCTAAGTAGTTGAAAATTTAATCTCTTTACAATAGATAGCCTTTAGAGGTTAGAAGCAGTGCAATAATAGCATCTGATTTATGCTTTTTAAAAGACTACTTTGACTGTTGAGTGTCCTACAAAAGCAAAATACTTTTGTCTCTATGAAGTGAAGATAGTAAATTTTAAAAAGCCCAATGAGCTCATAAGCAGTTGGTTTACTAAGTGTAATCATTTATCTTAACTAGACTTCATTAATATAAGCTTGGTGACCTTGGGGCCCTGGGACATATTAGATTACGGAAACCCAACTATTTTCAAATAGTGTGATTTGAAAAATTCTCGAACTTGTTGGGATTCAGGAAGATTATTTTATTGCTGGGCCTGGATGGGAAGTTTAGAATAAGAAAAGAAAGTATGATGGCTGGCTTCCATCTATTCTCCCTTTCTGTGGGAGAAATATTGATGGGGTGACTACTTTGCTGTTGACCCAATGCTTAAATTTCAGAGCTAGTTCAATCCAGTAAATATTTGCTGAACAACTATTATATGTTAGGCACCTAGCTGAAACTGGGAATATAAAGAGAATTAATAATAAAAGGAGGTATTACTAACAAGAGACAGGCACTGTGCTAATGCTTAACATGCACCATCTCAAGTTACATTAATTTACACACTAAAAAAAAAAGAAAAAAAATTCATTCTGAATCTGCTATTCTGTGGTCCCAGTGTTTAAACTTCTTGGACTTCCCCACTGTCTATTACTGCTTTTACAAATACAATCTCGTCGTCTATTCGTGAAGGAAATGAATACACCACATCTAAAATAACAAGGAATGTGGGTTAGATGCTCTAGGGTCTTGTCATACTCTGCCATTTACTAATAAACCACTTACGTTCTACAAATTGTAGGTGCTCATTTATAAAACGAAAGGGAGTAACTCTACATGAACTATAGATTTCTCCTACTCTAACATTTCATAATTTTCTAAGTTCTTTTCTTAAAATTTCTCTATATTATCATTAATTTTAATTAAAAAATAAAAATCTAACTCTTTTGAAAATCAAAGAGTAATTCCCGTAGTCCTACAATAATGGGATAATTAGTTCTGAAACCTGTCAAGTGTCATGTTTCATATGAAGAGAAAGTCATATTAAATAATTTTAAAAAATTAAACATGGACTTTGTAGCACAAAGACAAGGTCCCCCCCAAATGGTGTTGCTTTATTTACTAGAAATGTTCAGCTCTGCATTAAAGTTGAAATAAAATAAATATATTAATTTTGAGGTACAAAAATTTCTTATGAAAATCAATTTTTCTTTTCTGTACATACAAACAAAAGTATGGAATGACCTTAGAGGTCAGGTTTATTTGGTAATAGAATGTAGCTTCTTGATATTTTTGATTTTAGGAAAGGAGAATATCAACATCAAAACTTTTTTCAACTTTACGTTTATTTAAAATGAAGCCATATTTTCCTCTTATAAAAAGAGAGTTCAACTAGAACTGTCCATTTTCTCATCTGTAAAACAAGAGTACTGAATCAGCTGACTGTATTCATTCAGAACTCAATTTCCTTATCTTATGATCACTAAGCTTCTCCCTAAATCTAACATACTAAGGTTCTAAGGAAAGGAAAATATATTACTAACGACATGTTTTGATTTTAGTTTCTTAGAGTTCAAATGTCCACCATTCACCTTGGTCTAAGCTTAAGGAATCATTCAAGGGGATACAATGCAGATGGGAGGAGAAAACAGAACCCTCACACAAGCTGTGCTGTGTTGCGATCAGCCTTCCATTTGAAAAATAATCTTCTCTATAGCTTTAAAGTGATAACTTTGTACCTGCAATGCTTCTTGTTTCAAACGGATTTTCTCTGGCTCTTCCTGAACATGTTCTGAGGAATCATCGACCTCTTCGATTTCTGAGGAGGAAGGACTCTCTACTGTCACAGTCACAGGAAATTCTGATGGACCTGAGTGTCCCAAGAAGAAGATAGGAAACCACAGAGTTGTTAAACTAAAGTGCAAAGAAAGAAGACAAGATTGTATAAAAGACAACACAAGCCAGATACCAAATATCCAAATATTAGAGGACATTTAACAAAAGTGATCTGAGGTATCATTATTTATAAATGTCTCTCACTGCTCTTTAGTGTAAAATAGACAATGACTAAGTAAAAGTACAGTAATTTATTTTTGCTATGTTACTGTACAGACCTCTGTTGTACGTAGTTAGGATTAGTAATGGGAATTGCCCATATTATTTTATTAAGTTTCTTTCACAGAAGCCAAGTTAAGATCCAAGGTAAACATTTCTTCTCAGATCAACTTTATACTGCAAATGAAAAATTTATTCTTCACCATCAGACAAAAACAGTCTGGAAGAAAATGTAGTTTTTCAGAGGAAAATACATCAGTAAAGGGACTGATGAATAATCAGGAAGTCAACATATCTAAACTGTGAATAATAGACATTAGAATTTAAAAAAATAAATCACATACACATACACAGCTAAAACTGACGCATCAAAAATTTCATCTTCTCACCACCCTTAAGCCAAAACTAGGGCAACAATTCTCCCAGCAAGCTTCACTGCCACTGCAATGTTGTTCAATAGGACATTTCCAAACATTTAAAAACTGACCTGGCCACAACCCCATAAAAGTCTACAGATCATAAAGAACTGTGCTGGGATTATATAACCACGCAGAAGACAAGTCACTAGGACATCATTTTGACAACAAGCAGCAAACCCTGCAGCATAGGAAAACCCTAACAGGAGAACGAGGTGCACACCCGTCTCTCTGGGAATGCAAGGCCAGGACTGACACCCAAGATGCTCTTCTCTCAACCTCAGCAGTGGTGCCTTTCACAGAGCAACTATGCAGTCTCCCAAGACCACTGGGAAAGAGAATCTGATACTGACAGTATTAGCTTGCCACGAGGCCATAAGCGAGGGAATGTGTGTGGCCTTGGTGAGAGAGCAGAGGTTTGGGAGATGTTGCTTTATATTGGCTTTCAGATCAGGAATTTGTACATATAGCCCGCAAACAACGTTTCTTGAAAACATGTGAACATTCTTGAGTATGACAGCTCCATGTGAGGGGTCAGAAATGGCAGTCAAGTTCGTCTCACTGGGTAACAGCTGATTTGCGGACTGGAAAACAGGATTCCTTGTTTACAGACATCACCACAAGGCTGCCCGTTGTGTGCCAAATCCACACAACTACACAGTTGCATTGGGAGAGCGACCAAACATGTTTTACATGGATTTATTTCAGAGAGGGAAATGCTTCTTGTAAGGCTCTGTCAGTTTAAAAAGCAAGAAGAATGACCATCCACCTTTCCCAATTCAAGCCCTATATATCATAAATATGATAGCTACAAACCACCAACTGATTACATACATCACGAGCTTTGATGAATGGAAAGCCCCTAAAAAGATATCAACAAAACGAAGTTAGATCTTCATGTAAATACATCACCAGTTAAACCCAGTTAATACAACTATTTAGTAGTATGAACAGTATCCATACAGAATTGTGTATAAAAATAAATAAGCTCAAAACAAGGACCTGGAGGGCTCTGCTACGGAGAAAACACAACAGAATTCAGCCTACTGGCTTGCTAATAACTCTCTGAACTGCTGAGAGGCCCCTTCAGCTCCTACGTACAGGATGGTTGAGATTTCAGTCTCTCTTCTTTAAATGGTGATATTAAGCGTTCTCTAATTTACCACCCTGTGTGACGAGGATGGACCTGCGATGAAGTGTCTCAGGAAGAAGATAGGAAACCACAGAGCTGTGAAACTCAAGTGCAAACACTGGGGATTCAACACTATAGTTTATGCAACAGCAATTCACATTACCATTTGCAAAAAAGTAGTCGGTTGTCCAGTGGGGATTAGAAACATCCATTTAACATGAGCAACTGAACAGATATTTGACACAGTAACTACTTCAAGTACTATTTAAAATCAATTCTCTTTGTTTTCTTAAGCAATTGTTAATCCCCAATTTCCTGATTACTACCAAGTAAGTCACCTGAAGATCATCTAGAGCCATCTATTTCACTTAGCAAGCCTAAAGCTATAATTCAACCATTTTATTTACTGTTCTGTGACAAAAATTACTATGAGCAGCTATCCCCTGGATAAGAAATCAGCTAATGCTAGTTTGACTCACTAAATCGGATTTACTGAGTTAATAAGCCAGTTGATTTAGAATAGGTCTAATGCACATTTTTCATCCATTCTGCATTAAACTATTTCCCATGCCTAAAATGTCTTTTTTCCCATTCGTACGTCTCCAAATTCCTACTTCTGTGCTGTAGGGCTTCGCTCAACTACACCTGCCTTTAATGAAACTTTCCTCACATGCACAATTGGTGATCATTTTAGTCTCCTCAAGACTCCCACGGAGTTACCTCTGTTGTGACACTTGAGAAACAACTTGAAACTCCCAATTACTTTTAATTTTTCTTCCTTAGAGGGCTCATTAGGCAGAAGCCATGTGTGAGTTACCTTTTTTCCTCTACACAAAGCACCAGAGACCACCCACATAATACAAGTTCCAAAATAAAGAACTCTAAATGACTGAAAAAGACAGGGAACGCAAACAGGTTACCTGTTGCTTTTTGCACTTTCTGCAGGACACAATGGCCGGAAACCAGACACTCCAGGTGGTAGCGCTTCAGGAGGGTAACATTCTTTACCAGCAGAGTGTTTCCTTCCATTACTTACAGGCTTCTTTGCGGCCAAGACTACGTTGGACAAAGCATGAAAAGAAGGAATCAAGATGCACCAAAGGTCTACAGAGCAACTGTCACACGTGCACACGTCGAAAGGAATCAAAAAGGCACTTGACAATGATGCCAAGCCCATTAAAAAGCGGATCGTTTTGTACAAAGGTTTTACATAAGCCAGCATTTTTAAAAAATATAAGTCCTCTACAGTAACAAGTTATTTTAACTAAAACAAAAGTATTGACATGTGCAGAAATGCAAAAATAAAGTTTAAAAAAAATCCCAAAGTATGATACATTTCATGTATCATGCAGAAACACTCAAGTTTCCTGAATCTTAGAACACCTTTGGCATTTCTGAATCTCAAGGACACAGAAACACAGATACACCCATGACTTCTGCCAAACAGAATCTTCAGAAGTAGACCAAAAGTTAAATTTAAGATGAATTTTTCTATGTAAAAACAATACAAGTTATAAGGCTGCAAGTTGCTGGGGGGTAGGTGAGTCAGTTTTACCTTCCTATAAGCCTGTCAACCTTCACTGCTCCTTTGATTTCATATAGAAAACACACAAAAAACCAAATGAAACCCACTGGATGAAAGAGTGAAATGTGGAGACTTACCCTATATTTCAGTAGTAAAGAGGCAAGTATCTTTATATGAAACATTTGGTTGCAAAAACTAGACCTACGTGTTAATATTTTACTTAGAACAAGCCATATATTAAAATTCACATTTAAATATTTAATTTGAATTTATTGAAAACAAACATCATAGGTTAAAATGGTTATATTTATCCTTCAAAGCTACTGTATTTTATGTTATTTATTTTAATAGATCTTGATTGGAGTATAATTGCTTCACAATTCTGTGTTAGTTTCTGTTACACAACAAAGCGAATCAGCCATATGCATGCACATGTCCCCATATCCCACCCTCTTGAGACTCCCTCCCACTCTCCCTATCGCACCCCTCTAGGTCATCGCAAAGCACCAAGTTGATCTCCCTGTGCTATGCTGCTGCTTTCTACTATATTTTAGCAGCATTAGGATGCAGGGTAAAATGGAGTGTATGCGGTAATATAGGACAAATATTTCATAGAGTGTAGCTTATTGATAATCACCACACGATCCTGTGTCATTTACATGCCTCTTAAAAATATATAGGAGGGCTTCCATGGTGGCGCAGTGGTTGAGAGTCGACCTGCCGATGCAGGGGACACGGGTTCATGCCCCGGTCCGGGAAGATCCCACATGCCGCGGAGCGACTGGGCCCGTGAGCCATGGCCGCTGAGCCTGCGCGTCCGGAGCCTGTGCTCCGCAATGGGAGAGGCCACAACAGTGAGAGGCCCGTGTACCAAACACACACACACACACACACACACACACACACACATATATATATATATGTGTGTGTGTGTGTATGTATTAAAAATTTTTTAAATTACACTTTTCTTGTTAGGAGATTAAAAAATTTCTAATAAAAGTTCCCATCTTTTATTAGGCATACATAAGTACAATATAAATGTGACACAATTCACACCATTATTTCACCCCTATACTCACCTGGATCTAGGTATATACACAGATACTGATTTGGCTTACCTCTATGTCTCCAAATAACTGAGGCAAATACAAAAAAAAGCCCAAGAAATAAAATTACTCTTAAAAGAGCTCAATGAGCTTGTATACTTCAGTTACATTTCCACTTTGTTTAATCATGCTAACTAAAAAAAAAATGTTTAACTGTTCTCATTCCATGATGCCCTATTATTCTGTACTAATTTTACAGAATTCCTAATATGTTTTACATATACATGTTTTATTTATATAGATTTCCATTTCTAATATCATAGCAAAAGTCAAGGTAGCTATTTTAAGAATGCTTTACATAGGATATAAATTTTAAATAATAATATCTAATTAGTGTGATATCACAAATCTTAACTTCTTTGAATGTACTATTTGATTATTAAAATATCACTCTCTTGAAATAACAATTGGCAGATGATCATAAGCTTTTTTTTGACTTCATAAACACTCTTAACAACTTATTTAATACACTATTGTCCAAGCAAGTTGATTAATAGAGAATCAAAAACATACAACTTTAAGTAGAAAAAAAAAAAGCTGTATTTATGAAGATGTTTACAATACTTTATTTGAGGTTATTGCCAATTTTTCACCAATTTAAAAAATTGACCTACTCAATGAAACCTTGTGAATGCAATGGTAAAAAGTATAACTATGAATCACAGAATTTAAATTTAGTATGAAAAGATAAGAATGGCAAATTATATTGAAGCTATGTGGAATTATGTTTATAGACAGCAGGAAGAGAAAATTAAAATGTAAATATTGCTTGATAGGAGAATGGGATTAGAGGTGGTCTGTTAAATTTTTCATTTTTATGCTAATACCTTTATAAAATCCCAAAATCTTCAAACAACACACTTTTTAAAAATTGTGGTAAACTACACAAAACAGAAAATTTATAATTTTAACCATTTTAAAGTGGACCGTTCAGTGATATGAAGTCAACAAATTTTTAAAACTTTCAGAGGGCACCTGAATAAAACATGTGTTGTCCACTGGTGATTTTAATGTATCTGGTATATAACTAAAATCACCACAAAACTCGTTCTGGGAAATTGGCAGATCATAAACATAAAAAATTTATTTTGCTTTTTATTAAACCTTATTGTTTTGCTGTTTCAAAATTCAAATTTACTCACAAGAAAGAGTCAGTTTCATATTAGATTTGGTTTCTCAAATGCTGCTCCTGCCATTCATTCTTATCACCAAAAAAAAAGACTATTTGTGACTAACGATAATATGTTACAGAAAATAAAAAGTTAAAAGGTTTTCAAGCTGCATATCTGGGAACCTAAATTAAAGCATCACACAACATTTTCAAAAACAGAAAAGCCATTTGATTTGACTAAAATCTTAGTTTTAAGATGGCAGAAAGTACCTTGATAATTTTCTTTTAAGAAAGAAAGAAAACCAAGCCATTAAAGAGAAATTCTTCCAAGAGAACTGAAACATGTTATATACCTCTGACTTGGCACTCCTTCATCTGGAGAACTTTTTTGGTAACTGTTTTCATCACAGAATGATCTAAAGTAAAATGAATTGAAATTAGAGTAATTATTTTCCAATGAGTGGCTATTTCCATTTAAAACCAAAAGCCAACTAATTATTGCTTTTCCCATACATTTAAATATGAAATCTACATTATATAATTATACACTTATTTCCCCCTTTGTGTATTCTAATTTCTTCCTCAGAAACCTAAGATGCCATCTTGCAGACTGCCCACAGTGGCTACTATTTTGGCAGCAGCAAAGGTCAACTTGAAACATTTTGCATCTAAAGTGGCTTTGGATACCTTTGGATACAAAGTACAGTCTGAGCACCGTCCAGACGCTTAGATACCTAAAGACCATCTAAGATATCAAACCAGGGCATCCAAGATAACAAACCAAGTCCTGATATTCCCTCAAAAGCTGCTCCTCCCATCAGCCCCCTTCTTCTAAGTGATACTACCCAGTTGCACACATAATCATCAACGACTTGTCTCCTTGTTACTATTTCCTTCATACCTCACATCTATCTGCAGGTCTTGATAGCTACACCCTCAAAACACAACCTGAATTCAACCACTTTTCACTTGCTGCAAACTTCCAACCTAACCTGGCCATAAACATCTCTTATTTGGAGCACTGTGATAGTCTCCTAATTGGTCTCCCTGTTCCTCTTCTTTTTTTTTTTTTTTTTTTGCGGTACACGGGCCTCTCACTGTTGTGGCCTCTCCCGTTGCGGAGCACAGGCTCCGGACGCGCAGGCTCAGCGGCCATGGCTCACGGGCCCAGTTGCTCCGCGGCATGTGGGATCTTCCCGGACCGGGGCAGGAGCCCGCGTCCCATGCATCGGCAGGCGGATTCTCAACCGCTGCGCCACCAGGGAAGCCCCCTGTTCCTCTTCTTTATCCTCCCAAGGCCCTTCTCTATACCAGGTCACCTTATTCAGATACGATTTGGATCATGCCTTTTTCCAGTTCAAACCCCTCTACTCATTTAGAATAATCCACATCTTTACTCTGGCCTTCAAGACTTTACAAGAGCAGACCCCTGGCTAGCTCCTTGACCTCATGTCATACCACACTCTTCTTCACCCGGTACTCTGCCCAGATTGGCCTCCTTGCTTTTCCTTAAATACTCCACCCACCTACATGCCTACATACTCATTGCCTCCTTGTCCTGGAATGTGCTTACTCCAGATCTTCCATGGCTTGCTCCTCTCTTCATTCAGGTCTCCGTTCAAATGCCACTTCTCCAGTGAAGCTGTCCCCTAACAAACCTATCCAATGGAGTCCTACTTGCTCTCCCTCTCTCTCCTTACATTAAGATAGTTTTGCACTTCCTACTCTCTAAAATTATATGACTTATCTGTTTACTCATTTCTATTTGATCTCCTTCACTAGAATGTAAGCTCCATGAGGGCAAGACTTTTGTCTGTCTGGTTCACTGCTTTATCCCTAGTCCCTAAACCCGTATCTGGCACACAGAAGATGATTACAAAATTACTTGTGAATCTCACGAATAAAGTACTCCTGGCAAGAATTCAGAGGTTGCACAGGAAAGAAATAATGCTCTTGGTGGAAGCAGGCTTAGTATCTAGGTTCACCTCTATTCAGAGCAGAGATAAGAAAAATTTACAAGTATAATTCACTTTAATTAGTACAGTAGCTGCTAAAAACATAAGGGAAGTGCAACACTAGAAAAGTACAGTTGAAGCTTGAACAACATGGGTTTGAACCTCGCGGGTCCACTGACACACGCATAGTTTTCAGTACATATGTACTATCGTCCTACATGATCCAAGGTTGGTTGAATCCACAGATGTGGAACCACTGACTATAAACTTATACCCAGATCTTCAACTGCGTAGTGGTCGACACCCCTAACCCCACGTTGTTCAAGGGCCAACTGGATATGACGAGGAAAGTTAAACACATTAAGTTTTAAAAAACTGTCAATACCTGAACAAATTCTTTTTGTTTTGCTATGTGTTCATCAATTTAAAAAAAGTGACCACATACCAACAAGCAGGTTTTTTCTTATATCCAGAACGAGCAGAGTTCTGTTGGTTTCAAGGGCCTTTAGGAAAGCCTTTGCTCCTTCACTGGTGAGGCCGCACTGCTGCAGGTCAAGTGCTTTCGATGAAAGACAAAAGGTCACTTGCTAACTCTACAGATTTAACATATAGACAACTCTCATTTTCTCACGTGTGGAAGAGTCCTGCACAAGACAAGTCATGGCAGGTTTGTAATTTTGGGTTTGGAAAAAAACAGAAACATATACGCACACACATAATGCATAAGCCAATTTAAAGACCTCTTCTTGGATGTGCAATGATAACCCTGGCTTTAGTACCAATAAATCAGACAACATATTTTACAATTACAGAACTGAAGAATAACTGTATAGAACCTATGAGCAAAAAGCATCACAAAATGAATCTCAGTTCATAATTAGCAAGGGCGGCAGGGGCATGTAAACCTCACAAGCAAAACCTGGTGGAGCTCAGAAATGCACTGCATTCTTTTGATCATGATCTTCAGCTCCAAATCACACTTGAAACTACTTCAAAGGGGAAAACAAAATAGAAGAAATGTAATAACTGTTAGTTTTAGAGGAAAAAAAGACAAGTCTAAGAGGATACAAATAATAAAAACTTTCAACAATGTGTGAATAGAGAATACATACTAAAAACCTATCATGGAAATATGATGGTCAAGAACGCTCGCAGTAAAACGTCAGACAAAAACCAGAAAAACTGATCATGAATTCTAGTAGTTCTGGGGCTGAACAACCTACTCATTTAAACCAAAGGGATCATCACTAAAGCACAGGGATTAAAAACTATTACATGAAAGGAAACTATCATGAGTCTTTTGTTTAAGTGTTGTGTGGACCATCACATTAAAATAACTGGAGTCTTTCAACACCCCCATGACACACAGAAATAGCAAGTCAGACATACGGATCTGACAGGATATGATACAACCCTTACAAACTCTCACTACAGAAGAATGGACACAGGGTATAATTAACCAAATAGCCAAATTAATACAAACAGCCAGTAAACCTCACCAGTCAATCAAATGAATACAAAATAAAACACAATGTGGTTATTCTCCTATCAGATGAAGCCAAGATTCTGTAAGAAAAGCCTTTAAATAATGTCTATACCCTTTGGATCCAACAACTCTCTTTCTAAGAATTTAACCAAAAGAAATAGTCAGAGATATAGGTAAGGATATATATCAGAGTACTATTTGTAACTGAAAAACTGGACAAAGCTTATATACAAGAATGGATAAGCTATGTGCACTGTGGCATATTCATATAATGGAATACTGAACAATCACAAAAAGTGATGTAGGAGATGCAAATTTACTGACTTGCTAAAATGCTCATACTAAATTAATTGAAAAAAGTTATAAAATTTGGAGTAATCCCACTTGCATAGTAGAAAATGGAGAGGTACTCATTTTTGTAGTTTTACATTTTTTTACAAGTGCTACAGGCCAGTGTTTGTGAGAGGCAGGCTTCACATCTACTGTTGGGGTGGACTACAAATTGGCATAGCCTTTCTGGGTGGTAATTTGGCCATGTGTATCAAATGTCTTAAAAATAGGTCACACTTAGTCATTCCACTTGTAGTACCTTATTCTACAGAAGTAATCCCGATGGACACAGAGATGTATATACAACGTAATCACATTGTTTCTCACAGGGAAAAGCAAACTGTCTAAATAGAATTGCAAAGAATTGATTAAACTATGGGACATCAATACGACGCAATACTACATGATACATCATTAAGTGAAAAAAGCAGGAATGTGAAATAGCAAGTATACTACAATTCTATTTTTGTAATCCCTAAGTGTACATATATATTTGTAGAAAAAAAAAGACTGAAAGTATATACACCAAAATGAACAGTGATTATATCTGGGTATTAAAATGATAGGTAATTGTTCTCTTGTTACTCTGTATTTTCTCTAAAGGATATATGCAACTCTTAGAGAAAGTTTAAAAGCAAAATAAAAGCTATCAGTAAAATGAGGCTTTAAAAAATCCTATCACAATAGTATCATGCCAAAAGCTAAGCATATTAAAAATTCAATATTTTCAACTTTAGAATTTCCCTCTAAGCCATAAATCCTCACTAAGAGATTCTGCCAAAGCACTTGCACCCAGGTCACCAATGAGCGTGTTGCAGTTCAGAGTGATGTGCCTCAAACCAGCCATGCAGTCAAGATCACGTCTCCTGGAATGAAGACTCTCAGCCCAGGTTTCTTCATGCCTTCTGGTAGTCTGATACTTCAAAGATTTAATGGGATGAAATTAAGATGCTTGAATAAGGAAACAGGGTGTGCCTGAGTATGGCTTCTTATGTCAGAGATTTACACACACACACAGATCAAGCATATATGCCAGGAGCATCAACCTGAGAAATTCAACAGTCACTTCTGGTTTACGAGTCCAGTGACCCAGATTCTGCTCGGTCAGTGATTAGATTCTAGCCACTGCATTTCCTGTTTCTGAACACTTATGTAAAGTTGGACAACTCAATTACAGTCTATGAATTATTTTCCTTATCTTCTAAGTCAGGGAATTGGTTCTAAATTCTATCCTTGCTGAGGCCCTATATTTCATCATCCTGTCCTCCAATGGCCTCCAAACACCTGACTAGGCAAACCATAAGAAAACTTTTTAATATGCATCTTATTTACTAACAAATTATATACACAAAGTTCCATACATAGAATTTATGTACATGATAAACTACACAGATTTTTTAAAATAATACAAAGGTAAAAATGTTCTAATATTTTCTTTTCCTAACTCCTAAGGCATTATTTTATTTTACTTATTTTTTATAAAGATTTATTTATTTATTTATTTGTTTGTTTGTTTGGCTGTGCCGGGTCTTTAGTTGCAGCATGCCAGATCTTTTAGTTGTGGCATGTGGGCTCTTAGTTATGGCAGGCACGTGGGATCTAGTTCCTTGAGCAGGGATCGAACCCAAGCCCCCTACATTGGGAGCACATAGTGTTAACTGCTGTACCGCCAGGGAAGTCTCAAGCATTATTTAAAAAACTATATTTATAAAATGTATCTCACATGCTGCCTAGGGTACGCACACAAGCTTTAGAGGCCTGGACTATGCAGAGCCAGTCTGATGTGCCTTGGGAAAATAATGGTTTGACATTTAAGCAAAAGTACTGTCTTGAAGACATTCAATTCTTTATATTCATAAAGTAAATTCTGGTAACAGGGAACACTGACTGTCAATGAAAAAAGTCTTATTACATTCCTGAAAAAGTAAAAGACTCAAAGTGCCTTTGTTACTCTAAAAGGAAAATCATTAGTGTCATTTTTCTATTAATAATAACTTATTAAAGCTCCAAGCAGAAACAACAGCAATCACTTACACAGTGCTTAGTATGTGCCAGGCACTATTTATACAAATAAGTGCATTTAAATCTCATAACGAGGCATAGAGGTTCAGTGATTTGCCCATGGTCACTAGCTATGAAATGGGAGAAAGGGAATTTGAACCTAGGCCATTTGGCTTCCGCACCCAAGTTCCTGACTGTTTTCTACCTCAGGGGTCAATGGACTCGCCCTGTATAGGCTCAAAGAAGTTTTCAATTTTTAAAATCTAAATTTAAACATTTCCACATTTGTGGGCTCTACAGTTTCTGTTGCAACGACTCTGCCCCACTGGTGTAGGGTGAAAGGAGCCACAACTACCATGTAAACAATGGGTGCGACTATGTTCCAGAAAAACTTCCTTTACAAAGCCAGGCGACGGGCTGGATCTGGCCCACCAGCCAGAGTTTACCTATCCCTGATCTGCACCATCAAACTATTAAAAAGCCTTCATGTCAAATTATTAGCTAACTTTAGGCCTAAATACAGTCATTATAACCACTGTAAAGTTGTTAAGGCATTATTTTAAAAACTGTATTTACAAATTGCTGATGTACTGACTTTTATTAGTTTAAAAACTACAACAGCTAATAAACACTTGATTCATTTAAGTCTTGAAGACTAGAATGGCATAGTTTCTTCACAGTATTACAATAAATGTTTTCAGTAAAAAAAATACATAAAAGTATTATCAGGTATTATATATTAAATCTCCTATTTCTAAAATTAAGTGGACTATCTTTACTAAATGGTAGAATCCCAAACTGAAAACTGGTCATATTCTTTCAGCAAAATGAAAGCTGCGCTCACATGTATCAAAAGACAAAAATTAGGGCTTCCCTGGTGGCGCAGTGGTTGAGAGTCCGCCTGCCAATGCAGGGGACATGGGTTCGTGCCCCAGTCCGGGAAGATCCCACATGCCGCGGAGCGGCTAGGCCCGTGAGCCATGGCCGCTGAGCCTGCGCGTCCAGAGCCTGTGCTCCGCAACGGGAGAGGCCACAACAGTACCACACACACACACACAAAAAGACAACAATTAACTGCCTTCTGTATCAATATATTAATGTGTTTCAATCACATATGTTTTCATGAAAGTTTAAACATAAAATCACCTTTAAGATCTAGGCCATGGGATCTGCTCCATGCCATGTCAGAATACACCCCGTGAAGTTTACTTAACTTGTCTTAAGTGTGATAGAATTCTTTATACCTTGACAAATAACTAAAAGGAAAACAAAAAAAACCCACACACACAATAAGATCAAGAGCCTATACATTTGTCAATCTTGACTTATTTGCTTTTCTTGAGTCAGTTGCAAGTTTATAGCCACATTCTCAAAATCATTAACTACAATCTTCCCAAACAGGTAATTGACGAGTTCTAAAACTTGTCAGTAACAAAGTGCTATTCCAGTTTACAGCAACAGTTTAATTCTATTTAGATACTAAAACTGAATACACTGAATACTGCAAACTTGATTCCCAACCACTCAGCAAAGTACTACATACCTTTTCAGATATAGGGAAAAAAAGAAAAAAAAGAAAAAGCATACGATTCTTCCTATTTTCATTTCCAAAGATACATCCCAATCTTAATGATCAATCAGCGATTTAAACGTCAACTGTAAACCCAGCATACTGCTGCTATGCAGTGTACTAGAGCAATAGAAGAGAGAGGACCTCAAACCCTCTGTTCCCTCAAATTCAAAGGCAGGCTTCCTGACCCCTCCAGACCACTACCGGACACAGGGAAGGCACACTAGTGTTTCAGGACCCCAACCAACAGTCACCTGCTTTGTGATTACTTCCATGACACACCCTCACCAACACCACTGAGTTTGCTGATCCTACGGGACGTTACATGTACTTCCTATTTTAACACATACCACAGTGCATCATAATTATGATTGCAGATAGATGTTCTAACAATTGAAAGAGAATGATGACTTTTTTGCTCTTTACATCTTGGTATTTCCCTTCCCATAATATTTCCTGAAGCGAAACCATAAAATATAGACAAACACAAAAAACAGAAAATATACAAAACGTGTGCTTTGCACCTTAACGCAAACTTAAGTAAAATGAGTTCTGACAGTATCCAGCATGACAAACTTCCATGGTACAAATGAGAATGGACCAACGTTTGAGCAGGTACAGGAGACAATCCAGGCATGAACAACACCAAGGCAAGGTAGACAGGAAGTAACATGGTGTGTAGGAAATCACGAGACCAGTCTGAATGGAAGAGACTTAAACAAGACTGAAACTCACTTTCTAAACCTCCATCTCCAATTGGACAATTCGCAGGACACAGGTGCACCAAAGTGGCCAATTTATTCAATCCCTTTAATATGGAGGAAGAGTTTAAAATGTTACTGGTTTAATTTGCCCCAAAAGCAACTCTCAACAGTTATGGCCTCTGTCGTCGGAGCTTTGTATGAAATTAAGTCAAAGTGTGGAGCTCCTTTGCCTTTTTTTTTTTCTCCTTAAAAAAGAAAAGAAACAATTGTTCCGAGTAAAAACAAACATATTCCAAAGCATGTGTACATTGAAAAGTAAAGAAACTTTATTAACAACTTCATAAAAACTGACTTAAAATTTTAAAAAGAAGAAAACATGTTTCAAAGTCCTCCTGACTGGAGTCGTGTCTCATAGTGTCTTTTCTTTACAGAAATAGTCGTATTAGGACACATATGCACAAGGATTAACACCATGACACACTGTACACGGCGGGCCCCGGCGAGCTCACCAGTCGTCGTCTGAGTCCAGGTCTCTGGGGAGGATCCACTCCACGGATGAGCCCAGCAGAGTCTGAAGCTCGTTCGTGAACTCCACCAGATCTAAAGCTCCTTACTTTCCGGATTACAGGACTCCAGGTCTTTGGGGCAAGAGAATAAGAGACTTGCTGACACTTGCCGGTAGAACTCGGCCTCCGCGATGGTGACAATTTCCACATTTGGAAAATTGCAGCGGAATATGCAGGAGGACATTTGCAGTTTCTTGAGCAGGTCTGAGAGCAACAGCCAGTTACGAGGCCTACACCAGAGAAAGGACAGTGGTTTGAGTTTCCGGCAAAATTAGAGGCGCTCCCAACTATGAACTACCCGTCTCCTGGCGGTGAAAGGGCCTGCTACTTCCACTTTGATTACCCCACCCCCACCCCACTTCTCACTGTCCTTAGAAGATCTACTTCTTCTTCTTTTTAAATTTTATTTATTTATTTATTTTTGGCTGCGTTGGGCCTGTTGCTGCGCACAGGCTTTCTCTAGTTGTGGCTCGTGGGCTCTAGAGCACAGGCTCAGTAGCTGTGGCGCACGGGCTTAGTTGCTCCGTGGCATGTGGGATCTTCCTGGACCAGGGCTTGAACCTGTGTCCCCTGAACTGGCAGGCGGATTCCTAACGACTGTGCCACCAGGGAAGCCCGGAAGATCTACTTCTAGCGGGGGAACTCTGGACTCATGTGCATGTGTTAAGAGGCCACCTAGGGAGGATCAGCCAACTTAGACAAAAGCAGGAGCAGCGCCCCTGAACGAGCCTCGTTGCAGGCCACCCCAGTGCTGCCTTGGCTCTGGCCACAACTCAGGTCACCCCTCTCCAAGTAAGTGCACCCCGTTCTAGTCACTGGGGAAAACCAGTCTGTATGCCAACCCAAGGGAGATGGCAAACACCTCTTTGACCTCTCCTCTCCTCTGGCCCTCACGGAGAGAGCATGAGAAACACTCGAGGTCACCTGGCTTTCCTTTCCTTTCCCACACCTCCAAGCCGCCCCTCAATGCTGCCGGGACTGAGGCTTTTTCGAGAAGGGAGGTGGTACAATCCTTCCTGATACCCTGCCATGCTTTATGATCTCTATCCCGAATACAATGTCACCACAAAGGCAGACACGTTCCCAGCCTCAGAGTCCAAGGGGGATGCTACTCCTTAAGCACCGGGGTCAACACACAGCAGAGCAAGGTCTCCTGATGTGTTCACTCCGAAGGGTTGGTCATGGGGCACAGTGGCCCGACCGTGGGGACAAGACTCGATCTAAGCAAATCTGAAGACACATAAGATCCCAAGTGCCACATACGGCTTTCTCTAATCTTATACGAGAAGAGGGTACACATCAGTATCGTCCCGTGGACCTCATGCGCCTTGGAAGGCCCCTATGGTAGCCGTTTGGGGAGGATCCCTTCCCCAAGAGTTTAGTGACTGAAACTGTGCAAGTGCAGTCTCTGACTCCCGTGTCCTTTGGGCTCTAGGGGTGTGTTCCAATGAGGGCAGTTGGCTGGGGAGCCCTCCCACCCCCCAAACTTTTCTGGAAACGTTCCACTGCATTATGTGAGGTCGGTGGACACTTGGTGAGGAATTCACTCACCCCCCAACCCATCCACCCTCATCTGCTGAAGGGGATTTCTAACTCCTGCCACCCCACAGAGCAGCTGGGCTGGCTCTCGACCACACGCTGGCCACGCTCACCCCTGAGCGACAGACACCTGGACGTTATAACACGGCAAAAGGGGGTCTTCGGAAAATTCAGATTGCAATAGGTCACCATAGGCCTCGTTGCTGTCATCCTGGTCCTCCGGTCGTGGGGGATTTGCTAAAACATCATAACCACTTTCATCATTTGGTTCTAACCGGGGGGGCAAACAAGAGAGAGGTCAGTAAGCTGGAGCAAGATTCCAGCTGTTCGCCAAAAAGGACCCTGGAAAAATTCTTTCCCAAGCAAGTTCTGCTCACAGCACCACCCCCACCCCACCCCTACCCCCACAAGCCCAACTGGAACGAAGAAGGCTGCTCACCACACACACAGCTGCCAGAGAACTCCGAAGAGCAACCGGGGGGCGGGGGAGAGCCAGGGGCAAGAGATACCTTGCCATCCGCATTGTCCACGTAGGAGTCCCCTGGCAGAGGCAAGCCCCGCCTGGGCTCCTGAGGGATCAAATGCTTGGTTTTGCACGGTCGCTTCCCGGATGGCTTCTCGCTGTTGTCGGTGTATTTCTGCGGCAGGGGCGAAGGCTGCCAATCCATTTCTTCGTCCATGCACAGCACATCTGTCAGGGGGAGAAGCAGCAGGCGTTACACAGTTGTAGCCGGTGAGGAAAGAAAAGCCCATTGTTAGCACTGATCGTTGGCGCACCTTCAGTTTTTAAAGATATACCAATTATGTTTTCAAAGCACTAATATTTTAATTATCCCACATTCAACCGGCAAATAGGCTAAACCACGAAACGCCAAATGGCAAGTCGCTTCAAAGGGCCGCAAGACAGGGCAGAAGCCAGCCCTTCGTGTGCTCCCGTCCCCACCCGTGGGGGGCCTGGGTGCTCGGGACAGGGCGACTGGGGACAGACAGCCTGAGGCTGGAATGAGGGCACTGACAAGCGCCCGGCGTCACCCAAGACTTCCCTTCCTGCCCAGCCGCGGGCTGGGTGATGAGGAGCAGCCCAGGAAGTCGAGCTCCCGCCTCACTGTCCATTCCATAAGGAAGTGTGCAGGCTGAAAGGACCTCAGGAAGAAAACTCCCCGCTCGCCACACGCTACTCTTGTCAACTTGGATGGCGCTCAGGTCCCCTCCAGGGCCGTTTCCCACAGAGGGCGGGTGATCCACCCTCCAGGAGCGCCCCCCGCCCCGTGCGTACCTTGTTCATTGTCACTGCATTTAAGGGACTCCTCCAACCAGCTTCTGTTGCTTTTGGCCTCTGCCCTTTTCCTGCCAGGTTTCTCTTCGGAGATGCTATTGCCCTGGGGGGTGACCGCAGGCTGAACCGCCTGGGTCACTTCCTTCCTGCCCTGCCGGCCAGGTTTGCTCTCTGCTCCCGCCGTTCTCTAAGGTGCAGCAAGCGGCGCTGCTTTCTGGGATGGAGCCCTGTTAATTCAATGCACACCTCAGGTTGGTCAGCTCACTATAATGTGGCTCTTCTAAGTGGTTAGAGGAACTATTTGTCATTTCCCTCTCAGGCCAGTCAGCTAATGGAGGAATAACTACAAATTAATGAAGAAGCCCCCCGGGGCGGGGGGTGGGTTGGGGGGAACAAACTGTCTTACACATCACTAACAGGGGTGGGGGAGGGGAGGGGTGTGGTCACTGTGTTGGCTGGAACTTGTCACCAAGTCTCGGGAGGGGGCCTATTTGCCTTTGGCCACCTTTGGGCTCCAGCCCCGGCACCGGGCTTTGGGGGGGTGGGGGGTGGGGAGGTGAGAGTGGCTCCCCCCAGGGCTCCAGGGTGGGACTGGAACTTTCCACTGCTCCGCTCCAGGACTTCCGAAGGGTGCTCTGCGGGCCCGAAGCGAAATCGAGCTCACCTTTGCAGACCCGTCTCCGCTTGGCTTTCAGCAGAGAGTCCTCCGGGAGCACAGTGGTCTCAGTGTGGTTCCTATTGCCAGAGACCTTGCGCTTTCTGTTCAGCCGGAGGGTGGGGCTGCGTGACGCGTCCGGGGCCGCCTGGTCGGCGGGGGACTCTCTGGGGGGCTCCGTGTCCATGTCCTCAGGAAGATCACTGTCTTCTGGGGCTTTGAAGGGGTCAGGTTTGCTTCCATCATAACACTCCCCTAGGGGAGGGGAGACAACCCAGAAAGGCGGGAACAAAGGTCACCAGGAGCAGGCAGGACCCCCATGCCCAAGGCAATCTGCTACCAACAGACCACCCCCCTTTGGAGACCGGGGGCCTCACACGCCGGAAGCACAAAACCCTCAGAAAGACGTCCCAAAGGAAGGACAGCTGGACACAACCAGCAAAGAAAGCAGAAAATGAGGCGTGTAGCCCACTCACAATCCATCCTTCAAGGGTCAAGGTGAGGCATCTACACCATCCGTCTATAGGCATGTGAGATCACTCCCTAACTGCTTAACTCTCCAAGGTGGCTTACTTTTAAAGGGGGGGTGAGTGACCTCACAGTAAGATCCAACCAATCAGGGCGGAGCTACAAATGACTATGGAAACAACTGCTAGTCAACAAAAAAGGCTGATGTCATCAAGAGACCAAATAGCCCCCAACTGCCATCTACACAGACATAGCACCAATGTTCACTTGGGTCAGCAGGGGCGAGGGTGAAGAAAAAGGGTAGGGAAAGAATGGTGGGAGCCTGGGAAGCTGGGGAGACCAAGGCAAGAGGAGCCTGGCAAAGGGAAAGGAAAGGCTTCCTGGTGCACACACAAGGGTCAAGGGCAATTTCAAAGAACTCAACCAGATTGCTACAAGTCCGTCTGTCCTCTTTCCACACCCGTGGGGGGAAAAGCATTTCACTGCCATCGAGGGGCTGCTCCTGTTTCCTGTCTAGGAAGAAGGCCCTCAGTGACACCAGTCACCCACCTGGCATGTCTCCACGCCTTCCTTCCCAGGCAACAAGCATCTAAGGACATTTCAAAGACAAGACTCCAACCCCCTTCATGGGGGGTGGTGGGGTGGCGGGCAGGGCTGAACTGCTCACACCCCAGCTCCGCCTGTGTTGCTCCTGCCCCCTCTGCTCAATCTAGCATCCACTTGGGGCTTTTCCTCCAATCACCCCAGCCTAACATCACTCCTCACTTTTGCTCTAGCCAAAGAAACAGTTCAACTGCTTTGCTAGTCACATTGTTTCTAACACACAAATAATTCCATAATGATCACTGTGCTGTTAAAGAGTTCCCCGAAGATGACCCTGTGTCCATCACCGGCCGGGGGTGGGGGTGGGTGTATGAGTTTGGTATTTCGTTAACACCTGAGCTAAGCTCCCACAGCCCGTTTTTCTAGATGAAATCATGGACACACCCCTCACATGCTGCTCGCATTCCTCCTCCTCTCCCTAGACCACTTCAAGTATCACTCCCACTTCTGCCCAGCCGGCTGGTCCCCTGATCAGCCTCTCTTGGGGGCATTCCCAGCATTTAATGGCAGTCAGTTGTGGGGATGAACCTCACCCTGACCTGGGCTAGTATGACCTGTGTTCTCAATGGTGGAACACACTTAGCTTTTCTCCAAGGGTATCCCAAGGTGGGAGAGATCCCCATCTACTCTTGCCGGAATGGTGGAATCACCCCAACCGCGAGGGTCTCCTGCCATGGCAGCAGGAAAAACCCCAAACTCCTGGCCTGTGCTTACGGGTGATGCAGCCCAGGCTACCGCAGGCCCGGTGAAGACGGCGTGCTGCAACTCTCACTCCGGCTGCTCTGTGACCCTCTTAAACACTTGGGCAGGAATGGCGCCGCTTTACAACTCGGCCCCCTTCACTTGTAAAGTGGGAATGTTACTGCTAGCCTCCCTCCAGGGTGGGCTTCATAATCACGGGCCGGGCTCAGCACAGAGAAAGGCTGGAAAAATCCCTTTAACCAAAAGATGCCAAGACTTTCAGACCAGCCTGAATCTCAGGCCTGAAATGTAGGAAATTTTAAGAGGTGAGCCCTGCTGGTTACACCATTGGACTTCTCTGGTCCAATCTGGTCCAATCAGCCTTCCCTAAAAGCTCCGTGGGAGGGCATCCATGGAGGAATGGAAGGGCTACCTTAAGAACCCCCATGTCCAATTTGAAAGTTTCTTTTTCCCAACTAGGTCCATCCACCCTTCCCCCAACCCCGGAGCCTTTTAGGGCAAAGATCTCAATTCCCCTCAGCTAAGGCCCCCCAAGACCTTACGCTAGTGTGACCTTACCCAGGCCACTAATAACCCTGAAGGACACCCACCCCGACTGCTCAAGATACCCATGGCCACCAGCTATGGGGTAGAGGCTCCATGTCACTTGGAGCTTCTCAAAGACTGTTCTAACCACGACCCACAGGAGGATGACCCTTGAGGGCAAAGGAGATGGGGAGATAAATAGATACACGGGGATCCTAACCATCAGGCTTTGCCATCATTGCTACTTTTGGCCCTTCTAAAAGTGGGAAGCCATGTGCCCTTGGTCACCCAGTCTAAGCAAGATGTGAACGTGGTCCCTGCAGCATGGTCCTATGACTCACAACACATATATCCCAAATTCATTATGGTTGTACCATAGCATCACCTCACAGAAGCATCACCTCACAGAAGCATCACTACAGCAACATTTACAAATCACTGTGGCAGCAAAGCACCCTCACCACTGTTGAGCCATGCCCAGTGAGGCCTAAACAAGGTGAGAGGGTTCTCAGTCGCTGGAAGGCTCCCCAGGATTAAAATACCCTTCTCTGTAGCTTAACTATAATAGCACCTCCAGTCAGGGCTAACCTTGTTCAAAGTTACACCTGCTACACAAGGAGTGCAGGGGATCTCGGTTCCAAAGTAGTTTACAAACGTGCAGGTGCTCAGCTGGAAGAGAAGTTCCCTGAGCAAAGAAGTTTCATGAAGCCCCTCGACTGAGGCTTCCTCCAGCTCCTGGCCAGGCACTGCCACTGAGCAGGTCCTAGGCCTGTCCCAGCCAAGTGGTTGGCAAGGGAGATGGTTACTCCAAGTTTGAGAAGGAAGGGACCAATGCCTCCTTGCCCCGCCCCATCTTCAAATGCCACTGAGGGTTCCTAGTGATGAACTTCCAAGTCTGAGGAACCTCCAAACTCATTTGGTGAACTTCCAAAATAAAAATTTCACTCAGCCACCCATGTGATCATAAAGACTAAATGAGTATCTCGGCCACTGTGTTTTCAAGTTAATTCCTTTTTTTAAACAAGCCCCTAGCAACAAGATGCACCCGCACCAGGAAAACCAGGGCCGCGCAAACAGCACCCACCACCTTGGAAGCTCCTGGGCCCTCCATGGGTAGGGGCTGCCTCAGAAGGGGGAAGGCATCTTGAAGGCGTCCTGGACCCTCTCTGTGACCCCTGCCCGCCCCAAATCCCCGCCCCAGCTCCCATGTGCTCACAGCTCGGCTCTCGGCCACACCGACACCCATGAGAAGGACCTGAGCCCGTATCAGCTCAAGACATGATGGCCCAAGAACAAGAAGGCCCATTCATATCCAGCTGAATGGAATGAACACCTGCTGTGCCTTGGATGTGGAGGCCGTGGTAAGAACAGTGGCCCCTTCAGGTGACCTTTCCTGACCAGCTATTTACAAACCCCACGTCTCTACAAGACAGAGGGAGGGTGGGGAACCCACCTCCATTGCCCCAACCTTTCAAACGGAGCCCCTCACCTTCCCCAACCCTTCTCCTGCCCTCCCATGGTGGCCATTCATGGCTCACTGGGCCATGTCCCGGGTGCTCCAGGAAGAGACCCGTCGGTCGGTCTGAGATTGGAGGCAGGCGGTGGAGGGAGGGGGCTTTCGGAATCATCTGGGGCTCAGGCCCTGCCCCCCATCAGCCACACCGAGTTCTCGTCTCCACGCTCAGCAGGAAAGACTGGGAAGGACGCAGGCAAACGTCTCTGGGAAGAAGGGCGGGTGAGGCCACTGAGACGTGAAGGGCAGCGGCCACCCTGGGTTTGGCCACGTTGCTGGAGAAAAGGGCGAGAAGACTCGAGGCCGGTTAACTGCCCGCTCCCTTCCTCCAGCCTCCCTCACCGTCCACCCACAACAGGCAGATCCCCTCCTCAGAAAAGTGCATCCCCGTGAACTTGGCCTTGCCCACTTTTATCACATCTCTCTGAGAAACTTCCCCAAGAGCTGAGTTATGAGGCCACTCAGGAGGGTAAGGGCTGCGTTTCAGCTGTGAGCACAGGCAAGGAGGGAGGCCTTCTTGCTGCTTCACTCCAGGGTGGCCTGGACCCTCCGTTTTTCATTCCAATCCCGAGGGGGAGGAGCTCGGAATCGTCTACTCCAGGCACATCAAGAGCCCCATCCCTCGGGTCAGGCCGCCACTGACTAGCCCCAGAAATCCCCTTCTACGGGAGCCACATAGGACACACCGGTCCCGGTGTGGCTTACCCAGAACCCTGGCCACAGGCCTTTGTCTGACCCCAAAGATGAGCTGGGGGAGGGCAGTGCTCCAAGCAGCAGAGAGAAGCACACGCTGTGGCTGACCACAATTTTCCCGAACTGCATCAGGCACCCACGACCTAAGCGTGCGGGCGAACGCCGACCCTACGACTGGGTCCAAGGGCCTGGGCCTCCCAAACGTGCCCACCACCCCCGACTGTCCCATCTCAGAAGGATTTCACGCCCACCCTGTCCTCGACGTTCACCTAGGTGCCCTCACTCACCATCACCGGTGAGGTTTCTGGGGTCCGGAGCAGGCTGCAGGCCACAGGCCACAAGCACGCACACTGAAGAAAGCGGGAGAAAGACCTCCACTTGCTGCCAACACATCTCATTAGCCCAGGAAGTCTCGAGGGCAAAGCCCGAAGTCAACCCCAGTGGGGGAGCAGCTGATGGGACCGCAGAGTGTGACTCGAGGCAAACACTAGCTTTCTCTCCAGTTTGGCCTCCAAAACCGAATACAGCCCGTCTGGTGGGAAGAACGGCCTCGTCGATCCCACGCCCTCGGAGCGTGCTGTCAACTCCTAGTGACTGCAAACACGCCTCTGCCTCAGAGAACAATTCTGCTCCTCTTTCTGGTGCCTTCATCAGCCCTCATCTCACTTGAACGAAACCTCTGCCTTCGGAGGGAGAATCCAAGTAGTCTCCACTCCCTCCCATAGGAGACTGTCACTCTGGAGGGTCTGGCTCTGGCTCCAAGTGTCATTCCACTGCCACCAAAAACCCGTATCCGTACCTGCTACAAAACAGAACACGTACCTGCTACGCTGGAGGTCTTGCACTGCCATTGCTCTGCTCTACTGTATCTGACTATTACCAACTACAGGACTAGCATTTCTCCGGAAAAAGGAGATGCGTGCCAGGAAACATTTCATAGGTGTTTCACTCCTGGATGCTGCAACGCTCAAAAGGACAACCAGCCTTGCAATCCACAGCTGGGAAGGGTGGCCAGAGCAGCCCGTTCTCCGAACAGCCAGCACCCAGACGCTGGGCCGTCGGAAGCGTATTGTTTCCTCTCACCTCCCTCGGCACTGGGAGTGGAACCGCCGCGTTCCCACCGACGTGGTACCACACGCGAGCCGCCTAGGTTCACTTACATCTCTCACTGTCGTTCTGGTCGGCAATGGCCTCCTCCGGGGCGACCGACTTTGGCTTTTTGTCCTGACTTCCTTTCAGCCTTTTCCAGTCAGCGGGGCTGAATTTGCACACCTCGGAGTCTTTGGTCGTGGGGTGGCCACCTTCTCGCTCTTTCATCTCCAACTCTGAGAAGCGCATCACCGCACGCTAGAAAGAGAACGGAGATGGAAAAAAGACACACCTTACCACCAAAGCTATTTCACTGCCCTTACCTTAAAGGAAAGTATCTTCAAAGAAAAGTTTGCCCAAAACCAACCACAATTTATGATACAACGGAGATATTTTAAAATTGAACGATAAAAATGTAAGAGTGTCTATGTGTAACTAGTCACACACTCTTTCTTCGTAAAGCCATATGTATGTAGAGATATATGTGGTGTGTATGTATAGCCATACATACACTGTGGCATAGAGACAGACATTCTCTTTCGAAGGTAAATAAAACAAAACAAAAACACAACGCAAAGAAAGCAAAACAAAAACACAACAGAAAAGAAAACAAATGCACAGTGAATAAAGACGACCATGGCCCACAAACTTCCCTTTGTATATTTGGAAATGAAATTTAACTCAAAAGGTTTATGGAAGATTCAACTAATAAAAATTTGAAGAACGGACCTCACAGTAAGCAGCGGGTAGACATAAAATACTGTCCTCTTGTAATCCTTCCATCAATGTCATTAAAATGGGCACTCAATGGATCATTTAGATAACTTCATCCATTTTTATAAGCATAAACCAATTTTTTTCTTAACATTGCAAAACACTTTGGCTTTATTTGTCTTTTAATTAAAAGTAAAATATCTTAAGGAAATTCCTATACAACATCTATCATTCACTAGCAAGTTAAATACATACTCTATCCCTTTAAGCAAGATTTGTTTTTTTGTTTTGTTTGTTTGCTTTATGGTGGAAAAAAAATTGCACGAATCTCACAGACATGCGGCCGCTACACACCTCCACCAAGTATCACGTAAGGCATTCTAAGCAGCGCTTTGAGGTATATTTGTTAACGTACAGTAATGGCAGAAAAATCAAAGCGATTGATAGGTAAATGTCATGCAGTCTTTTAGACATCCTTCGCAATAATTAAAACTTCCGTTATCAGCATTCGAGTGGAGTTCGCTTAAAATCTACAGAATAACTTCAAGTATCCACTTACGTCCCCTTACTGGACACATTTCAAACATTTAAATTATCCTAAGCTTCATTAACCAAATCAGCCCGGTGTCCTGCCCTATCATACCCCCGGCCCCCTCCTCTTCACACATTTAAAAAACCTGACAACTGGTCAGGCTCCTGAAATTCGGGTCGGGGGGGCGCTCACCTGCAATGCCCCCTGGTCCCGGCCGAGCTGACTGGAGTCTGCGTACAGTCCGGTAGCGACACGCTTGAACCGGTCACCCACGTAACCAGCGGAGTTTGCGATTCTCTTTGCCAGCTTAGATGGCTTCGGTTTCAGAACTTTGCCATCGGTTGATCCTGCCTCGTCAGCTCCGTCTTTGGTGTAGGTGGGGGTGACGTCCACACTCGGTGGGGCACTGCCCACGCAAAATGGTTTGGGATCCTCTTGGGTTTTCCCGAAAGTGACCGTAGAGCCGTCGCTCCCCAGGGTCGGCTCCAGGAATGGAGTCGAGACCGGCGTCGCCAGGTTCTCCTTGTTGGTTACCGCTGGAACATTCTCCTTGCTTAAGCCGGAAACTGGCTGGCCCGGAGCCTGTTTGAAAGTATAGGCTTCGTGGAAGTCACTGATGCGCCCCAACTCCTCTCTCAGGGCAATGAAATCCCGGTGTGGCTGTAGGGCTACATTTTACTTTTTTATTTTTAATATATGTTCACATGTTTCCATAAAGGATCCAAGGTGGCCCATAACGTAAGGACACACAATATTAGCTTTAAAAAAACATGAAAAAAAAAAAAAGGGAAATCATGATACTGGAAATGGGTTGTATCCCTTTAAGGGGTGAGAATAACAGAATGAGTGAGCCAAAGATTTGGGAAAGGATCTCACATTTCCAAATGTCCAAATCTTAAAATTGCACCAAGTGGGAATGTAGCTGTGGCAGTATTAACCTGAGAGAGCTCTATGATCGTTGTCTTTACTCATCACTTGGTAGCAAGGTTATAAATGACAGGGTAAGTGAAAGAGGGCAAGTAGACAGATAAGAGTCATTTCCTGATTCTCAAAAGAAGGGGCATCACCTAGGGAAGGGGACTCCAAAATCCTACAGGAATCCTCTTCATATACTAAATTTTCTAGGTGGCAAAAGTATCTCATTTCACCCTAGCAGCCAGATGGAACTTAGAAAAGTAGTGAAAAGCTACTCAACTGAATGCACGTCATATGACTAGGAGCACGTCAGTGAAAAGTTCAAGGGAAGATGCTGTGGAAGAGCAGTTCACCTTGTGCTTGAGCGTCCTCAGAACGTGCAGTGGGAGGTGCAGGACCTGCTCTGTCTCACAGGGACCCTCCAACCTCTAAACTCATCTTTCCTGGAGAGCTGAATTCAAAAAGTCAATTTAAAAAAAAGATAGGGCTTCCCTGGTGGCGCAGTGGTTGAGAGTCCGCCTGCCGATGCAGGGGACACGGGTTTGTGCCCCGGTCTGGGAAGATCCCACATGCCGCGGAGCAGCTGGGCCCGTGAGCCACGGCCGCCGAGCCTGCGCGTCCGGAGCCTGTGCTCCACAATGGGAGAGGCCACAACAGTGAGAGGCCCGCGTACCACAAAAAATAAATAAATAAATACATAAATTTTAAAAAGATAAAAGTCTCTAGTAGAGAAATTTTATCAGAGCCTAGTATTAAGAGCTGTAGAGCCACAAGTTTCCCACGATACAGCCTTAGCAGAGGCTGTTAAGGCAGTGACAGAAAATTTGTACCGAGGGAAATAGCAGAAGAGTTTGCCTACAATTCACGAAAAGGATCCCTGCACTTGGCCTGAAGGAAATCAGCAAAATTTGTAACAGCTTGTGTATTTGTATGTGGGATTGAGAATGAATTTAATTTTTTAATTTCTCTGAATTATCACATAAGATTCAGAAGATGCTCTCTCTGCCTAGAAGCCACCCCACTGGGATAACTATGCCTACGGAGTTCCTTTGCCTAGGACTCCTACTTGCTAACAGACTGGCAGCCTGGCCCCAGGGCCTGGTCGCTGCTCCCAGTGCAATGGTGGATATGGTGTCAACGCTTGCAAAACCAAAGCCCCTTACCTCCTCTCCATGCCTCTGTCCCACCCACCACCCCACTCACCATTGATGTTCAGGAAGGGGAAGGCGTCCTGGATGGGAACGTGGTGCTGTGACTGGTCCAGCTCATCTTCCTCATCTTCTTCATCCACATCATTATCTTTCTCATCCCAAGGAGCAGATCCAGTGGATCCTACCCGAGAAACACACACACACACACACACACACACACACACACACAAAGGTCAAAAGTGAGGCGCTCACGTTGCACTGTCATCCCTGCAGCTGACCCACTGTTCAAGCTAGGCACTGCCAGCACAGAGGTTCCTTGGGTTCAGTGTGCACCCTCAATGCCAAAGAGTGGGAACCAAGGGTGTTCACCCCACTCCCAGCTCCTCCTACGGAGCCCCAGTGCAAGCTCTCATCCCCTCCCCTATCCAGGAGCTGCAGACCCTACTCCCTTCTCCTAGAAATCTTTTAATTCCTACTCTAAACCCCTTTCTACACATTCACATCCCTTCTAAGGACCCAAGGAGCACAGCTTCTCCCCTTTATAAGCTTACTGTGAAGACAGACCCTTCCCTCATGGCAGGGCCTCACTAGATTCACTGGAGGTCAAGTCTAAATTATCTGGCTCTTAGTCGGAACTGGCTAAACATTGAGTAAATATAGGGATCAGGTGGTATTCTCCTAGGAAAAATACCATACAAATTAAATGATCACTTACCCATCATTTATAAAGAGAACTTAACAGCCTTCATAATGTCATGTCAATGGATTCTAAGAACAGCCTTTGAAATACGCAGGAAAGATGAGAACCCAGATTTTATAGTGGAAGAAGCTGAGGCTCAAAACGTTGAATGACTTGATTCAATGTCCCACAAGTAGTGAAATGGAAAGACCGAGGTTTATAACTCAGGCCTTCTAAGTTTTAAGCCCTCCTTCTTCTAAACTACCTGGCCTCTCTTCTCAGTGTTGAGTCCCAAGAGAAGTTATTTTTTATAGAACTCAATACCCCCTCTTCTTTCTAATGCTTTACTGTTCCACTGGGTGGGCAGGAAGACTGTGCTGAGTTTATATCTTTGTTCTCTGGGTTCTTTCTAGGGACAGCATTTCTTGCTTTATTTACCAGTCTTCAACTTTGTAAGCGAGGCGACTTTCAAGTCGACTATCCCTTTAAGGGTCCAGCCCGGAACCTGGCACACTGTCCACCTTCTCCCCAGCAGCTGGGGCCTCACCTGGGTTAATGATAGAGCCCTGGGGCTGGGGGATGTCACACACTTGATATATCTTCACTGGGTTCATGGGCACCTCCTTGGTGCCGTCGTACATCAGGTTGAATTCCCTGCTCTTGTTGAGCGCACAGCGGAGCTGGGCCTTCCGTATAGCTGGGTTGGGGTCGTCCACCCCTTCCTGGTACTTCCCCTGTCTCCACAGCCCAGGCCTGAGGGATAGGAAACTGCAGTGAGTGCCTGCTTGTTGCCCAGAAACACTGGAAAGTGTGCCCGCCCTCCCTCATACAGACACAGATGCACACAGCCCTGCCTGACCGCCCCATCACCCCAACTCCAATTTACAGAGACTGCAGCAGAAAACACCACGCTGGGGACCAGGCAAGGCAGGGCCTGAGACCAATTAAGCCAAATGCAAATACAGTATTTTAAAAAGAGGAGCCTCATCTCAAGTGCTTGTGCCAGCATCATCTGTCAACACTACAATGGCCTTAATGAAGGGTTGAAAATAAAGAAAAATCTGGAACAAGTATACACCAAAATACTAATGGCAACTTTTGGATAGCAAGACTTCAGGTAATTTTGTTTTGTTTTGCTTGCCTTATTTGTTTTTCACATGAATTGCTTATATAATAAGAAGAGAAAGGGAGGTGGCGTATGATATGAAGAATTTAGGCTTGCTGTTCCCTCTCCCTTCAGTCTTTAATCTGATGCACAAATAACTGTTGAAACCAAGTACCTTTAGGAGTAGCAGCCCATAGGAGGGCAGGAAGCACGCTCTGGGGGTTCAGCTTGCCTCAGTGCGAGGCTGAGGGCCTCAAGTCCTAATAAACTCACACCACCTGCCTTTCCCTGCTTCCTCAAACTCCCACATTGGGAACATTTTGCTGGGAACACCAGTGGCTGGTGGCCTGGGCCAAAACCAGTGGGGCCCCGCCTCTCTGGTTTTCAATTTCCAGGTCTAACAGGCATTTATGTGTCTGTTCACGGGATATCAGCCCTCCCCCACTGTTAGCGTATCTCAGATGTCTACACTTTCTTCAGGGCTGTGACGTATGTGCTGGTGCAGAAAAGGGGGAGGTCTTTGGCAGAGGACTCAAGATCAAGAGAACGAGATGGACCGGCCAGACTGCTCCCACTTGATGTTAGGAAGATAAGGTGGCCATGTAGTTAGAATTCTGCAGGGGAACATAGCCTATAGAGTCTATGGGTTTGCGGATCCACAACTTTTATTTTTTCAGTAATGCCAACCAAGCTCATAAGAGACTGACATATAATCCAGAATGCCAGTCTACTCGTTTTCAATGGGGGATAAAGCTGGTCAGTGACCAGCATGGTTAAGTCCAATAACCTGGACATAACCATGTATGATCTCAACCAGTAACTCCTGTATCTGGTTTCTAATGACAATTCCAAGAACATAAGACCCACTCAACATTTAAATCCCAATTTTCAGATGACTCCAAAGCTAAATGGAAATGATTTGATATTGAACTCTAAATTTGCATTATCTAGACTATCTCTTACACAGTTGGGTAACCCAGAATCGACAGTAAAAGGCTCCTGCTTTCCCAAAAATCACAGGGCATTAAAATGAAAAGCACTGGAAAGGCAAGACCCCCAGTGAATTTGCAAAGCTGCTCCTGTGTCTTTTTCTTTTTGACCTTGAAGCCAGGAGAAATTCTAAAAATACAAAAGTATTCATTTTTAAAACTTGACTTTACTGAATATTGTTCAGATCCCCAAGCCTACAAAAATAATTTTATTTTTTAAAAAATGCTCCCTGGGGCTCCCCTGGAGGCGCAGTGGTTGAGAGTCCGCCTGCCCATGCAGGGGGCACGGGTTCGTGCCCCGGTCTGGGAGGATCCCGCGTGCCGCGGAGCGGCTGGGCCCGTGGGCCGTGGCCGCCGGGCCTGCGCGTCCGGAGCCTGTGCTCCGTGGCGGGAGGGGCCACAACGGTGGGAGGCCCATGCACCGCAAAAAAAAAGAAAAAAAAGAAAAAAAAAAATGCTCCCTGCCCCAAAGGAGTTTACAATCCCTTAAAGGAGACAGATGAGTCAATAGATCAGAAATACAGATACTATGTGAACACCAGTAAAACTGCCTAATCCATAAAGAGTCGGGGGGTAGGTATGGTTGGCCAAGTTTATCAGAATTTATGATTCTAGGGCTGAATCTTCAACATGGGTAGAAGTTAACCAGGTGAGAAGCGTGGGTCACGATACTCTAAGCAGAAGAAGCTTTATGGGCAAAGGCAGAGGCTGAAAAGCACAGTGCTTAGGGGACCTACAAGCAGTTCAGCTTGCGTGGAGGCAGCATGAGATCAAAGTCTGGGCTTGTAAGTAGGAACCATGCCAAGGAGTTTGGACCTGATTCTTAGACCACTGAGAACCAATGAGAGATTTAAGCAGGTTGTGATGTGATAAGATTTAAGTTTTAGAAAGAACCCTCTAGCTGCAGGACTGAAAAGGGTTTGAAGGGAGGCAAGGCATGAAGATAACACATAGTCTCTATATAATCCATATAATAGTGTCACTAGGGTCTGAACTAAGGAGGTGGCCGTAGGGATAGAGGATACAGGTAATGAACAAGCCGTTAAAGACGCTGACGTGACAAAGCTTGATGAGGAACTGATTCCTTGAAGAAGGTGAGAGAGAAATCAAGGATGATTCCCTGGTTTAGGGTTTGGGAGACTGGGTGGGGGGTGATGCTGGCCACTGAGATAGGAGCAGGTTTAGAAAGATGATTTCCCTTTGGAAATGTCGGATTTCAAATGCCTGTGGAAGGCATAGGGGAGAACGCCCGGCATGCCCAGGGCAGTTTTTTATCCCCACTCACCTCTCACATCACCTGAGGGACTCTCCCTGCCTGCCTCCAGCCTGGAAGAAGGTCCACCAGATTACTGACATCTCTGCCCTGTGGGCAAGGACCAATTTCTTTTCATTTCTGTATCCCTGCTCAGGCTTTAGCACACAGTAGGTCAATGTGTATTTGTTGAATTGCCTCAAATTTACAGAAATACACTTCTTGGGGAATGAATAAGTTGCTATTACAGATGCAAGACCAGAAAAACAGCTATGAGCAGAAGGCCAAGGAGACACTGCAGAAAGTGCTGGAGGAGAAAATGCGTGCAGGACAGCAACTGCAGAGCAAACAGGTGTGGGGATGCTCCATAACCCTTGGGGCTGGGAACCCTGGGGCAGTCTGGGTGGCAAGGGAGCCAGCTGCACAACTCCCTGGAACCCCCAAGGCACCACCCTCTCCTCTGATCTCCCTCAGCGGTCCCTGGCCCTGGCCGAGCACAAGTGTGAAGAGTGGAAGAGCCAGTACGAGAGCCACCCCCAGCATGCAACTGTCCCCTACCCTGCCAGCCCAGTAATCATGAATGCCGTCTTCCTTCTCTTTTTTACAATGTGGTACATATGGATTTTTTTTAACTGAGATTTAACCAGCTTTTAAACCTTTCTTCTTTCTAACAATATCAGTACTCTCTGACTCTCCAAATGCGCCTTTTAAAGTAGATTTAATTTATGGTAAAATCACCCTTCATACTTTCCCTTTCTTTTTTAAACCTCCCCATGGTAGTGTAATGTAGTAGAAGGAGATTTGGCCTGGGAGCTTGGACACCAGGGTTCTAGCGGCAGGAACCCACAGTTACACACGTTATATTATTAAAGAAAAAAGTAACTTACAGAAATGTATGAGGCCATTATGCACATACACACAAATATATATTCACTCATATATCCATAAAAAATTAGTCTGGAAGGTTCTATAAAATGTTAAAGGTGTTCATCCCAGGGTGGAGGAGATATACGTTAACTATATTACCCTCTTACATTTTTACAGTAAATATATATTACTTTTATAATTTAAAAAGCCAAACTTTTCATTTTTAAAAACCTAAAACATGAAAGAAAACTGGAAAACCAACAAAATTAAAACAATCCCTAAGTGGGAGGCAACGATTTTTGTATCCGAGTACAAGTGATGAATGAAAATACTAAGAATGGTGTGTGACACCTTAAAGTATAGAAAAAAATACAGTAAGGCAAGTAGGCATTAAGGTAATAGAATATAAAAAGTTACCCAGATATATTCAGACAATGGACTACTATTCCAGTAATAAAAAGAAATGAATTACTAATATGAGCTACACGGATGAGTCACAACAACATGAGGAGCCAAAGAAGCCACGTGCAAAAGGGTACTTGTTGTATGCTTCCATTCATATGAATTTCTAGAATAGGAAACACTCATACATAGTGAAAGAAAGCATGTCAGTGGTTGCCTGATGCCAGGCCTGGGAAACTGACTGTAAAAGGACAAGAAGGAACTTTTTGCAGGTATTGGAAGTGTTCTGTATCTTGACTTTGGCGATGACAATATAGATATACACATTTGTCAAGACTTATCAAATTACATGCTTAAAACGGGTACACCTTGTTGAATGTAATTCATACCTCAATAAAGTTGATTTTAAAGTTAAATTAAAAAGTCACCTATGGGGACTTCCCTGGTGGCACAGTGGTTAAGAATTCGCCTGCTAATGCAGGGGACGTGGTTTCAAGCCCTAGTCTGGGGAGATCCCACATGCCGCCGAGCAACTAAGCCCGTGCGCCACAACTACAGAGCCTGTGCTCTAGAGCCCGTGAGCCACAACTACTGAGCCCGTGTGCCACAACTACCAAAGCCCACGTGCCTAGAGCCCATGCTCCACAACAAGAGAAGCCACCACAGTGAGAAGCCGGCGCACTGCAACAAAGACACAATGCAGCCCAAAATAAATAAATTAATAATAATTTTTTAAAAAAATAGTCACCTAGATGTCTGAGTGAGACAGAGTCCCTTTCAGCTTTCAGTCCCAGCTCTTCTCTGAAGCCTCCCCTCATTCACCTTGGCAGCATGTGACCACTTTGCATCTCTTTAACACCTTATATTTATCGGTTCCATTCAGATTTGATGCTTGAAAAGTTTTGTATATTTTATGTCTATCTTCCATTAAACTTGGTCCCTCTAAGGCAGGAACAATAATCTCTTTCATAAATTGAGACCATTACAAAAACAGAATTATGTGCCCTTTCCTCCCAATCAGGGGAATTTGAAGTAGGATTGATGAAATCCTGGAAATCATAAGCAAAAATGTCATTTCTGCATTTTTATGGCCAGAGGGTCCTGTGTTTTCATCAGATTCTTGAAGATATCACGGAGCCCAACAATGTTAAGAATCTCTGCTTTGAATCCATGTGCTTTCACCCAGCTCTGTGGTACAAGGCACCCTGCCCCTGGGGCAATCTGTCTGTGGTCCCTGCAAAGATGATAAACCCACATCAGAGACACTCACTCTTCTGCACGTCAGTGGACTCTACTGCCATCTCTTCCTCCACAATGACGTCACTATCGCCATCTTCAAGACTCATTTCTGTCTCATCTAGAACACTGTCTTCTTCCTCTTCCTCCTCCTCATCTTCCTTGGAGACATCCTTTAATGTGGCAAGTAGTCTGTTGTAACCAGAAACTTGTTCTGGTTCACTCTATGCTTCACTTTCAGAACTTGAAGTATCTATAAACTCTCTGACTAAAAGGAAAATGGGGATTTTAAAAACAAAAATTATACTGTTCTTGTTGCTACCCCACGACTATCATCAGGCCCACAGTGGAACCAAGTTCAGACTTTTCTAAATAAAAACTAGCTTTTCTGCAAATATGCAATCCTATCTATTCAACCAGACCTAGCACCAAATTTGTTTAAAACAGCTAATCTAGCTATGATTCTAGAAGCGCTTCCTCTTCTTTGAACTGCTCATGTTCCACATGGGAAGACAGCAAACTAAACACATGGAGCTTTAGGTTATAAGGCGATCTAACCTATGTGTCAGACATCTGGCACCTTTAAAGGAGCAACAGGAAAACTTACAACAAAAAAGTGTACTTTATTTCTGAGTCTGTGGTAATGAAATAAGACCTTTGATGATTTTGCACTCTATTTTATGTTAAGCAAACATGACATTCCCTCTTAGGATTCACCAAGAGCCCTCTGGTAAGCCTCCTTAACAGGTTCTAACAGGCTAATCTCTCAGGACAGTTTCATACTCTATACGATATTAGTTATCACAATGGCATTTTAACAGACATCTGCACTTAAAACTAAGCAATATGACTAAAATATAGCTTACATCTAAAATCAAAGAGAGTGGAAATGTAGCCAAACTTTAGTACCATATATAATCTTAAAAGTAACAGTCCAGAATCTACTATCATAAAGAAGGTATAAAGCATTACCAGTTGACAAGTCTGTGGTTTTGCTTCCTTTCTGGAAACCCTGAGAAGAAACCGGCAATGTTAAACTTTAACTACTAGTATGTAGCAATTAGGAAAAGTCTAATGATACAACTTTCAATGAACGTGGCAGACTATACCGTTATAAATACTTTATATCTATTGTCAAGTAAAAACTCCATATGCATTTGGACAGGTTTTGGAAGGATATGCCAAATAGATAATAAGAGACGAATGAAAAAGTCTAACAAGACCACATGACAAATACTACAGTCACACAGTAACAGGCTCTCATCCAAAAGATGGGAAATTTTGGCAAATAAAAGCCCTCGGGGTTCACCTTTTCTAGCAAATTTCTTAAGTAGACTATCCCTCTAACTGTTGATAAAGCAGCCCAAAGGGGTGGGATGAGCACTAAGATCATAACTGAGAGTCTGGACACTTAGAGAGGAACCCACAACTACCCAAACATTAGTTTCCTCATGGTCATTGAATAGATAGGTGATGTCGAGGGTCCCAAGCAATTCTTTTTTTATTTTTTTTAACTTCTTTAATTTATTTATTTTTGCCTGCTATGGGTCTTCGTTGCTGCGCCCGGGCTTTCTCTAGTTGCGGCGAGAGGTGGCTTCTCTTGTTGCGGAGCAGGGGCTCTAGGCTCGCGGGCATCAGTAGTTGCACCACCCTGGCTCAGTAGTTGTGGCTCGCGGGCTCTAGAGTGCAGGCTCAATAGTTGTGGCGCACGGGCTTACTTCCACCGCGGCATGTGGGATCTTCCCGGACCAGGGCTCGAACCCCTGTCCCCTCCGTTGGCAGGCGGATTCTTAACCACTGCGCCACCAGGGAAGCCCCCAAGCAATTCTTTAAAAACATAGAAAACGAACACAAGCTTATAAAATCTCTGCCCAGTCGCCACACAGGAGGCGTGCCGTCTAGCGTAAAACTACGGGCTCAACAAAGGGTAGGAAGACCGGTGAAGAACCCCATCTCAGGCGGGAAGCCGCCAGGATCCCCGGGCGAGCTAGGCCGGCGCCGGGGCAGCGTGGGACGCGGCGGGAGCTGCCCTGTCACTACCCCCGGGGCACCGGCGGACCAAACGCGGGGACACGCGGGCTCCCACCGGGAAAGGACGCCGGCAGCGCCGGTCCCAGCCTTGCCTCTCCATACCTGTCATAGAAGGGATGCTCCTCGCCGAAATCCCTTAGATGCTTCTTCTGCTTTTTAGTTAGGGAGTTGAGCAGCTGGCTCTGGCTCCGGCTGCGGCTCCCGCGTTTGCCCATGGGGAAGACGTCAAGTCAGCCAACCTCCAAGAATCGCGTTTTTCACCTGGAAGTCGTATCCTCAACCCACTCAGGCGGGATTGCCAACGGCGCTTTACGGCGGAAGCAGGGTGCCATAAAGCAGACCCGCTTTACGTCGCGCTTGTACGACAGGCGTTAGAACTTCCTGTTTCCCATTCCGCCCCCTAGCGAGGCTCTTTGGAAGCACGCGCACGCATGCGCAGCTTTTCTCTGAGCCCCGTAAGGCAGGCAGGCAGGGAGGCTTGGGGCTTCCCCAGGTGGGTAAATGGGTGGGTGTACTTTGTGCGTCTGTTTTGGCTGTGAGAATCAGTCTGCATAAACGTGTAGTAACTGAGATGGTTGAATGCAGAGCCTTTCTATTACGCCATAATACAAATACCAACTAACATTTAAGGCTGCCGGTGCATCTCAACTCATCCTCACAACAGTAAACAAATAGGCCTTGTTAATAAGCCTGATATTGGAGATGAGAAAGCTGATGCTTACAAAAGGTTACATACACACTAGCAAGAGAGGAGATGGAAACCTATTTCTCTCTGATGCGACCACAGGCTTTTCCCACTAGGATCTGCCACATGCGTGTGCTGTGTGAAGAATGAGGACGCAAGGCTGAGATTCCCGCCCTTACCCTACCCCTCATTTTCTGAAAGTATTGCAAGGGCCCTTGGTAACACATCTGTTCTGGCATTTTTCATGTTATAAAAGCAAAAACACATCCAGAGAGGTAAAGTGACTTTCCTAAATCACCCGGAGAGTCGATGTTAGAGAAAGCAATAAAACTCAATAAAGTGTCTCAAAACTGAATTGGGGCAAATTGGGATGGAAAACTTTTAAAGGGTAAGTAACTTTTCTATATCTGGATCGTGGTGGTGGTTACACCTGGTATACAATTACCAAAATTAATCAAACTGTACCTTTGAAATTGGTACATTTAATGCAAGTAAATAATAATCTCAATAAACAAAGAGGTAAAAACAGCGCAACTGGACTTAATACTCCAGAGACAGGCAGAGTGTGCAGGGATACTTAAAAACCACAGGATAGGGCTTCCCTGGTGGCGCAGTGGTTGAGAGTCCGCCTGCCGATGCAGGGGACGCGGGTTCGTGCCCCAGGTCTGGGAAGATCCCACCTGCCGCGGAGTGGCTAAGCCCGTGAGCCATGGCCACTGAGCCTGCGTGTCCGGAGCCTGGCCTCCGCAACGGGAGAGGCCACAACAGTGAGAGGCCCGCGTACCGCAAAAACAAAAACAAAAAAAAAAAAAAAAAAAAGAAGAAGAAAAGGAGAGCTTAGAAGCTTTCCTTCAAATGGGCTCCTGCTACGATACCCTGAGCCATTTGATACAAAACCTCAAGGTACACAGAAGACTTTGGGGGCCAGTCTGATTCTTCCTTCTCCTTTTACAGAGAAAGAGGAAAACATCCTTTTCTTTCCAAACATCCATCATCTCTCCCCCTCTCTACCTCCTGAAAGAGCTCAATTCCACATACACTGTTTATTCTAGGAAGTAGGCTGGGAATACGGAACAAAACTCTTTGCATGCTATATTCTATGTCCTGTCTCCTAGAAAGTTGTAGTTTCTGTTGTCTTTAAGTTGGTCCATTGGATATCAGAGGTGAATTTATAAAACTATACTTCCCTTTCCACTTACTTTGTTTTGTTTTGTTTTGTTTACTTGAAGTATAGTTGATTGACAATGTTGTGTTTCAGGTGTACAGCCAAGTGATTCAGATATATATATTTCTTTTTCAGATCCCTTTCCATTATAGGTTATTACAAGGCATTGAATATAGTTGCCTGTGCTATACAGTAGGACCTTGTAGTTTATCTACTTTATATATAGTATACACTTACTTTGTGTGATCCAGGCTGGTCAGACCACATGATTATTTTCACTTTTGATATAATTGTTTCAGGTCCAACCTCAAACCTTTGATAAGAAGATATTTTAAAAGAAGATTAGCATCTGCATGCTCTAAATCCAACAGTAGTTATTAGAGATATGGTTTTGCACTAGGTATTCCTCTCTTTTTTGTTCTTGGCCAACCAATTGAAAATTAGCTTTTATTTTCTGGTTGGTTTGCTAGATGTTTATGACTATAATAAAAGTCTTAAATTTTGTCTCATATCTTAAAACACAATCTGAATTAGCAATGGATATTGTGCTATACATAGGGGCTGTGATATAAATATAGTTTCTAACTTCAAAAACATATAACCTAGAAGGGAACACAGACACATGTGCAGCAATTATGGCAACTGCATTTGTTTACTAAGTGAAATAGTACTGAGATGGATAAAGTGCTAGCAAGCCTTGAACAGTCAAATCAGCTTCAAAAATAGATGTGCAGTTCTTTCAAAATATTTTTAACATTTTTCCAGCTACATGTAGAATATAACAGCATAAAAACGGTATGGGTTTTATTTTAAGTAATTAAGCATTTTGACATCGTCATAATGAAATTAAATCCAGAAGGAGGTTTCTCTCCATGATCTCTTGAAATGGTCCTTGATCATCCACAATATTTCCCATCATCACAAAGGTGATAGCAAGGGCAGGGAACTCCAACATTATTAAAGTTTCATAAAGCAAAGTCAATTTTAAGAATATAATGTCCCCAAACTGATAAAGGTCTTGACAGATAATTTCAAGGGAAGCATAAATTATTTTCTGTTTGTCAGAGGGCAAAAATATTTAGATTGAGTTAATGAATGGTAGAGTTTTTGAGTGGAGAGTGTCCTTCAAATATTATGTAGATCTGTACTGTCAACAGATGCTAGCTATGTGGCATTATTTATATGTAAACAAATTTAAAAATAAGATTAAAAATTCAGTTCCTCAGTTGCATTTGTCATATTTCAAAGATGTTTATTAGCTCCATGTAGCTATTGAATACTGCTTTGCATAGTACAGATATAGAATATTTTCATTATCACCCAAAATTCTATTGAGCAATACTAAAATTATACCCAGATATTCACAGAGAAGGCAACCAAGTCTCAAGGAAATAATCTAACTTCCCCAAGATCACACAGCTATATTTTTAAAGAAAAACAAAATGACACAGAGGAAATAGTAACAGAGGCATTAAAGAAACCCAGTAAGTTTCTAGAGCAGTCAAAGTAGGGTTTAAAAGTGCATACTTAGCTGTTAGCAGGGTTGAAGCTCTTGATGGTTGGTAAGATCTACCTGCCTGAATTTGGACATTAGCATTTTATGCAATGAATTAAAAGCAAAAAATCATTTCAACGTGTGGCTGCCAGCTCCATATTTTTAGCCACTGCCATGCTTCCAGATTATGTTTATCACTTTCATATACAGGGCACCACTGTGAAATGTGATGGTTTATCTGACCCCAGAGAAATCAAGAAATCTTGTGGGGGCTATGGCTGTATTTGAAAAGGTTGATTTTTAAATGCATCATGCAGACTGGCCCTGTTTTAAAAGGGATTCCTGCCATCAATAATCAAAATGTAAACTCTCTTCTCACCTTGCAAAAGTCAAAGATAGTCCCTGCATCTTTATTATTTCCTTGAAATCCAAATAGTATTTTTCCATTCTCTAACTTGTTTTCCTCACAGTGTGATCAACTATTGCCAAGGAAAGAAAGGTTAGATTTATCAATCAAAGTTTGCTAAAGGCCCCCTAGGTAATTGAACGCTCAGGAGAAACAATCCTCATGTATTCTTGTTCTGTTGTTTCAGTAGCTTTGTTTCAGTATGTTTTGTTCTGTAGCAGAGGTTCTGTGACGTGCTTATCTTCCTCAGAGGTCCAGAGAGCCTGCGAGTCTGTGGGTAAAGAAGGGTAAGGAGAGAGAGGGAAGGAGGATAGAGAGCAGCTCAGGGGTGAGATAAGGACAGTGGTCTACAGCCTCCTGGGGGTGAGGCTGGGGTGCACAGACACCCACGACTAATCTAGACAGAAACTGAGGAATCAAGGGCATGACCACTGTGAAGTCATGTGGTCACCTCTCCCTCTAGAAATAAACATTGCCCTCAGTAAGTCTCCTCCCGCCCCAGAAGAGCATTAGGAAGGTCTGGAGCGGGGGATTATTGGCAGAAATGGAAAAATCAGGTTGAAGGGATTAGCCTGGAGCAGAGAGACCAAGAACCCCAAGCCAGTAGGTGGAAGGCAGACTTTTCATGGAAGTCTCCAAGCCCAAGTCAAGTTCTGGGACCACCAAGTACAAGTCAAAGAGTGCTCATTTAGCCCCTTTGGGTCCCCATGGGAGTGGAGGAAGACTGGAAAGAGAGGGAGAATTGAAGGTACAATATTTACTATGGGATTTAACTCCTGAAAGGCCTCCCAGTGGCTTCAGATCTGCTCAAGAATCCTTCATGTCCTGCTGGTTTGCAGTGAGTGGCTCACAGCTTCAAGGCCTCCTCTGCCAGATGGAGAACTATTTCAACCATCCTGCCTCTATTTTGGACTGTAGCAATGCAGACAGGAAACCTGACCCCATTTTCAGGTTCTAAAGAGAAATTCTAAGTACCTGAAGGACTGAGGAACATGGTGGCTTTTATTTAAGATGGGGAGCTAGAGAGCACATACCTGGACTTGGGCCTGCAGCAGCACCAAATTGCACCAAGAGTTCCCTTTAGTTTCTCTCGCATCTCTGTTTCTCCTTTTCTCTCTGCTGGATTAGCCACGGGGACTCCAAGTTCTTCATTGTGTGGTCCTGGTACCAAGATTCTCCTGGGAATTATAAAGCTATTCACCTTCTGCACCGAGCACTTCTTATTTTTTCCCCAGCAACGTTAAGTCATCCTTAAGAGGAGTCAGGTGCCAGCTCTTAAATATATTTTAGTCATCCCTTTGTACATGAAGTGCTCTTTCTTGGAGACTGCTCCTGACGTGGCGTTCACCGTGCTCTCAGCTGGCCTCCTGAAGTTCTGCCCTGCCTTCCCCACCAGGGACAGTCCAGGAGCTGCCTACCTCAGGGTGATAGGTTATCTTCTAGTTGCTTTATTCCTGTCCCTTTTACATTTAGAGAATCTAATTTGAATACATAAACTTCTCTGTGACCACAGCTTTATTTGCAACCTACAGGTTTTGTTATGGCATATTTTCATTATCATTCAATTAATAAAATTCTAATTCCCATTGCAACTTTATCTTTGACCTACATAATGATCAGAAGTATGTTTTTAATATCCAACTATTTGGTAAAATATTGATTATATATTTTTAAATTTCTTGCTTATTCGGAGTCTTGTTTTATAACTGGAATATAGTCAATTTTATAAATGTGCCATGTGCACCTAAAAATTTCTGCATAATGTATGTATTCCATCATTGTTGGTGCAGTGTTTTATGTAAACTTAGGCCAAAGTTATTAATGATGTTATTCAGATCTTCTCTAATCTGCTGATTTGTTGCTGTGGTTCTATGTTACTGATCTAGGTAATTTAGATTTTTCTATTTCTACTTAGTTTTTTGGAATTTCCTTTCATCTATTGCATTGAAGTGTAGATTTATAATATATTGCTTGTAAAGTAACAGTGGGTTTTATGATCCTGCCTTATCACCAGTGATACTTTTTGCTTTCAAATCTATGTGAACATTAATTTTACTTATTGTAATCAATTTTACTTATTGTTGTTACGACATCATTTTTGAATCCTTTAATTTTCAATCTGACTCTTGTCTCTTGTAGGTGGCATAGAATTAGGTTTTTTGTTTCAATAATCCTTGTCCTTTAATTTGAGTATTTACAGTTAATGTATTTTCTTATAGACCGTTTACTCCTCGTTTACTATTTGTCTCACCTTGTTATGTTCCTTCTGCTCTTCTTTCTTCCTTTTAGATTTCTTCAAATTCCATTTTCCCTTGTATTAGCTTGTTATTTTTACGTAAGTAGCAGTTACACATGTACCATGACTTATTAGCTCTTTTACTGCTTCTCAAGCAATGCTGAGATCTTAAATTTCTTTTACTACTTTTTCCTCTTCCATTTGTTTGAATGCATTCTAATTTTTGATATACTTTTATTACTCTTTTGTGCAGTTAGATTTTATTTAGGTTTATCCACTTATTTATCCTTTCTGTTATACATAATTCTTTATAAAGTCCTTATTTTCGTCTGTGATAATCTTCCTTCTGCCTGCGGGTATCCCTTTATAATTTAATTCAGTCAGTTCTGATGAGAACATATTTCCTAAATATTGTTTGTCTGCAAATTTCCTTATTTCATCTTTCCTTCCAAACAACATTTTCTCTGCCTCTAGAATTCCCAATGGGCAGTTCTTTTCTTTAGCACTTAAAAATGTTATTCCATTATTTTCTAGTATCCAGTCAGTGTCATTGAGAAGAAAGCTGTAATCTTAATCCTATTATTCCTTTGAAAGTAATCTCTCTCTTTTTCCTCAGGCTTCTTTTAAGATGTCATGATTTTCTTTACTATTCATGAATTGTACTGTGGTGATCTTAGGTGTGGTTTTCTTTGTATTTGTTCTTGTTGCATTTTTTAGTGCTTACTGAATTTATGGCTCCATATATTCTTTTTAGTTTTAGAGAACTCTCAGCTGTTAATATTTTTGAAATATTGTTTTCATCCCAATCTCTCTCTCCTTTTTTCTTTGGACTCCAGTTTACACATATGATAAAAATGTTTACTGTGGCCCATATGTCTCAAATGCGCTTTTGTGTACTTTTTATTCTTTTCGTTTCCCATGCTTTAGTCTTAATATTGTTACTATTCTATCTTCAGTTCACTTACCTCTCTTTACCTGTGTCCAATCCACTACCGAGTTTTAAATTTCATATAATTTTTAATTCCATCAGTTCAGCTTCAATCAGTTTATAGTTTCTAGTTGTCAAGTTAAGTTCTCCACCTTGTCATCTATTTTCTTGAACTTGATAATATTTACCAAAATATGTATGAACTTTAATGTTTAGGTCATCTATGATTCTGATTCTGTTTTGTTTTTTATTCTAATTCTCCTTTTCTTGGTAGTCTTGGTGGTTCTTCAGTGAATACCAGACTTGGGATATGACAAGTTGTAGAGAATCTGAATGACATTACAGTTGCCCTTTGAACAACCTGGATTTGAACTGCACAGGTCCACTTATACATGGATTTTTTTTTCAATAAGTAATACAGTACTACATGATCTGTGGTTGGCTGAATCCTCACATTCGGAACCACAGATAAGAAGGGCCGACCATAAAGTTATATGTGGATTTTTGACTGTACAGGGAGTCAGCATCTCTAACCCCTACCTTGTTCAAGGGTCAACTGTATTTTCTTGAGGAGAGAATTTCCTATTCTTAGGTAGGGAGCAGAGGGGAAGATCACCTCAGTCACTGGACCAACTTCATACTCATTTTCCTTCTTTATAAGGTTCAGTGTAGATCTTGCATCAACCTTCCTAACACACAGACACACACACACACACAAACACAGACACACATACACACACACACATATGTAGAGACTTTCAATGTCCTAATTCATGTCATTAGCTTTCCATTGGGCCACAAATCTTTCATAGGTTCTGAACCCCAATTTTGTCTCTTCAGCATTATGAGCCAACTAAGTCTTTGCTTTGACTTCAGTTAGCTTTTGTTTGACTTCTTAGCATCTTGCCTTGTCTACCTATTATGCATGGAAAATACTGCAAGGGAACACTGTTGCTGAATCCAGCTCCGTTCCCTGAATCTTTACTCTCTCTGTGATTTTGGTCCTTAAAATTCTAGCTGCCTTGTTATTTCTCAATTCCAACTCTGGTTTCCTTAGTCCTATGACATTGTCCTAAGATCTACTGGCTTTTCTATCTCTTAGGAGCCACATTTGGTTTCTCAGACTTTTGCTCTTCATCAGTAGTTTCTAAGTGACTGGGCTAGAAAAGCATGTGCAGAATATTGTTCTCACTTCAGTGAGTTTCTTTCTCTATTTTACTTTTCTAGGTCATGGCTACCTCAGTAGCTTTCTAACGCTCACAGTCCAATGTTGCTTATGATTTATCTGGCCTAAGGTAAACTGATATAGTTGGAAACAGAAGTTCATACCCACTATTTTAACAATTCTGTTTTTTCTTTCTATGAATTCTTTTTGTCCCATCTTCTGTCACTTTTTCGTACCCAAAATTCCCATTCTCACAGATAGATTACTTTAAGATTAAAAATTGTTATTAAGCTAATATGTTAATTTTGAAAGGAATTAATTTTGCTTTCAACAAGAACACAGATTGGTGAATGGAATACGGAAGATTCCTTAAGACCTTTTTCATCTCTAAGAGTAGTATCCAACCGTCAGTACCATCATAAGTTTGTCAACTATGGAAGAAAGCAGTCTTTATAAAATCAGCATTATTCAATAATCTCAAAAACTGCTTCACTTTCCTGCTCATGCCACCAATTTCCAAATGTTTGATAGGAGCAGAGAATCATGGGATGGGTCGTGGAGAAATGGTCTGTCATAGTAACTATAAATATTGGAAGAGTGGAATTATAAATAAAGAGGGTTTTCTATGAATATACTTGAAGTGTTTGTTCCTAAAGAACTTTTAGAATAAGACTCAAAAGTTTAACATAGAAACACCTCTTGATAAGTATGAAACTCAGTAAAATTTATCATAATAGTTTTTTCTCTTGTGTTATGTGATTGTCAGAGTCACACAAAACTATGTTTTTCTGGACTTCACAGATCTTCTTATTTTTACTATGGGATCAGTGACACATTTTTGAAAACGTGGCAAAATAGTTAAAATTGGAACATTTCCCCCAAATCCAGGGCATATGACTTAATTTCTGTAGAAGGCAATATTATATTTCTGTCTAGTTCTGGGGTAAACATTTTCATACCTGCCAATCCAATTTGACTAATGTATCATTTTTACAGTGCATTAGTGTAAATTAAATGGTAAATTCAGTCAAACAGTTATTTCATACATCAAAAAGGAAAATCAGTCAACACAAGTCTCTGACTGAAATGAATGAAGAAAACAATTCAAGGCAAACAACTGTCCCAGTAGACTTGTATAAATACAGTAGTGGTGTCATGTGCAGAATTAATCTTCCCTCACACTTAACTGGAGAACACTCTGCCAGCCAATTCAGTCACTCAAATGATACTGAATTATAATATTCCAGTTTCATTTACTCTCACTTACTGGTGACTGCCCTTCCTTCTCCTTCATCTGTCCATCAGTGGAGAATGTCAGAGCAGGAGAATAGTAATATTGGCCTATTGTAATGTACTGTCTTGAATTCTACAGCTTCAAAATTCTTAGGCTAACTCAATGATCTTAAAGAGTCTGGTGCAGAAAGGATATGTGAATTAAATCACAGACCACTGGCTGACCCTTCCAACATTAACACCCCTTATTCCTGGTTCTAATATATCAGAGAATACTCAAGAGGAAGGTTTTGAGTGGTCAGCATAAATATGGCTCCAAAGCAGGCACATGGAAAAGAAATGTTGTCATCTCTGATCCACTTTAAAGTTGACTTGTCTTTTACTCATAAACCAGATTCAGTGTGAATTCTGTTCTGCTAAATGTTAGAGAATCTGTTGGAGGAGTGTGGCTAATTCTTTTGAATTGTTTTACTCTCTAACTTTTTGTTTTTTTAACATCTTTATTGGAGTATAATTGCTTTACAATGCTGTGTTAGTTTCTGCTTTATAACAAAGTGAATCAGCTATACATATACATATATTCCCATATCTCCTCCCTCTTGTGTCTCCCTCCCACCCTCCCTACCCCACCCCTCTAGGTGGTCACAAAGCACCGAGCTGATCTCCCTGTGCTATGTGGCTGCTTTCCACTAGTTTGTATTTTACATTTGGGAGTGTATATATGTCCAAGCCACTCTGTCACTTCATCCCAGCTTACCCTTCCCCCTCCCCGTGTCCTCAAGTCCATTCTCTACGTCTGCATCTTTATTCCTGTCCTGCCCCTAGGTTCTTCAGAAGAATTTTTTTTTTCAGATTCCATATATCTGTGTTAGCATACGGTATTTGTTTTTCTCTTCCTGACTTACTTCATTCTGTATGACAGTCTCTAGGTCCATCCACCTCACTGCAAATAACTCAATTGCATTTCTTTTTATGGCTGAGTAAGATTCTACTGTATATATGTGCCACATCTTCTTTATCATTCATCTGTCGATGGACACTTAGGTTGTTTCCATGTCCTGGTGATTGTAAATACTGCCACAATGAACATGGTGGTACATGTCTCTTTTTGAATTATGGTTTTATTAGGGTATATGCCCAGTAGTGGGATTGCTGGGTCATATGGTAGTTCTATTTTTAGTTTTTTAGGGAACCTCCATACTGTACTCAATAGTGGCTGTATCAATGTACATTCCCACCAACCGTGCAAGAGGGTTCCCTTTTCTCCACACCCTCTCCAGCATTTATTGTTTGTAGATTTTTTGATGATGGCCATTCTGACTGGTCACACAAAGAACTTTGGCATGGTGTTCATCATCTAACTTATCCTAACATGCAGACATTTATGAGAGTAAAGTCAGGTCTTTGCCAGAGTGGGTTGCTTCTTTGGGCAACTGGGTCAAATCAAGAAGGACAAATGTAGGCTGCCAGGGTAAATAAGGAGAGGATAAACAAAAAGAACGAGTTATATCATTCATCAGTGATTTTCCCCCCAATATTCTTAGACTCCACCTATCTCCATCTCACTGGTAACACAGGAACTAGACTGAACAATCAGGTAAAAGGTCTCTACAGAAACTGAGGTAATATAGAAAATTAAAAAAACATAAAATTGTACATTTTCTTCCTAGGGATAATTGAGATGATACTTCAATAATAACATAAGATCAGGTGAAGTCTAAAGAGATTTTAGAAAACCTGGATACAGTAAGAAAACATCTGTTCGCCAGCATCTGAATGTTAGAGAGACACCAAGACATGTGGGCCAAGTTCTGGAGAGAAGGGAAATACAGACGCAAGCTTGACATTTGGTGCAGCTTTTCTCCTTGGGGCATTTGCTGATTCAACTCATACAGCCTAGGAGCTGAAAAGCCAAGGAGTTCAAAAGACTGTAACCACAGAAGCCAAACGGCAAGAGCTCAAGCTAAAAGCAACAACTAATGGAATGACAAGCTACACGTATCCTTAGTCTCAGAGGGCTGGGGGAACCATTACATTTAAAGCCTAACAAATACAAGGGTAGTTGGGAATAGGGAGAATCCAGACTTTCACATGGTAATCCCAAAGGGCAACACCCATAGAGGAAGGACAAGACAGAAATAGAGCACCCTTCACACAGACTGAAAAACAGTTTTGAATGAGCTCAAACTGAGAATGGACTAAGGTTTCCAGTCCCTATGGTAACTGTCTGCCATGGGCAAAAGGAAATCTTTTCAAGAGAACGATAACAACATCCAGAATATGGAGGTATCTTTACAGTTTCCTAAAATAAGTTAAGCCCAATTTCAATATAAAAATAATTGGACATACCAGGAAAAAGACTAAATGATCAAAAGCTCAAAAAAAAGAAAGAAAGGGGCCTCCCTGGTGGCGCAGTGGTTGAGAGTCCGCCTGCCGATGCAGGGGATACGGGTTCGTGCCCCGGTCTGGGAGGATCCCATATGCCGCGGAGCGGCTGGGCCCGTGAGCCATGGCCGCTGGGCCTGCGCATCCGGAGCCTGCGCATCCGGAGCCTGTGCTCCGCAACGGGGGAGGCCACAACAGTGAGAGGCCCGCATACCACAAAAAAAAAAAAAAAAAAAAAAGAAAGAAAGAAAGAAAAAAGACAATATAAATAGACACAGGAGGACAAGAGTTAGTAGGCGTTGGTTAAAAAACAAAACAGAACAGACACATGGCAAATAAGCATATGAAAAGATGCTACACATTCCATGTCATCAGGGAATTTTAAATTAGAACAATAACGAGATACCACTACACACCTATTCAAATGGCTAAAATTCAAATAATGAAATACCAAAGTTGTTGACTATGCAGAAAAACTGAAATTCTCATTTGTTGCTAGCAGGATACTTGGCAGTTTCTTACAAAACGAAACATACTTTTACCGTACAGTGATCTAGTAATCATGCTCTTTGGTATTTACCCATAGGAACTGAAAAGTTATGTCTGCATAAAAACCTGCACATGGATGTTTATAACAGTTTCTTTCATAATTGCCAAAACTTGAAATCAACCAAGATGTTTTTCAATAGGTGAATGGATAAACAAACTATGGTATATCGGTACAAAGGAATACCATTGAGCAATAAAGAGAAAAGGCTATGAAGCCATGAAAAGACATAGAAGAAGGTTAAATGCATATTGCTAAGTGAAAAAAAGCCAATCTGCAAAGGCTATATGCATATTATATGATTGCAGCTATATGAACTTTAGGAAAAGGCCAAAGTGTGGAGACAGTCAAAAGATCAGTGGTTGGCAGAGGTTGTGGGGAGGGAGAAAAGGATGGGTGAAGCGTGGAATTTTAAAGGCAAAGAAATTCCTGTGTATGGTTTTGTAATGGTGGATACAGGTTATTGCACATTTGTCAAAAATCATATAATGTACAAAACAAAGAATGAAGTCTAAAGTAAACCATGGGCATTAATTAGTAATAATGTATCAATATTGGTTCATTAACTATAACAAATGTCTTACGCTAATGTAAGATGTTAATAATAGGGGAAACTGGCTAGAGAGGTAAGGAGGTATGGGAACTCTGTCCTTTCTGCTTAATTTTTCTGTAAACCAGGAACTTCTCCTAAATAGTCTGTTAATTTAAAAAACAAATCTAGACCTGCATACAAAACTTGCACATAAATCCAACCACAGCAGCATTATTATTCATAAGAGCCCCAAAGTGGAAATAACCCAAATGGCCATTTACTATGAATGGATAAATGAAACATAGTAATATCCACACCATGGAATATTATTCAGCCATAAAAAGAAATCAAGTACTGATGCATGCTACAACATGGATGAACCTTGAAAACATGCTAAGTAATTGTATGATTCCATTTGTATGCAATGTCCAGTCTAGACAAATCTGTAGAGACAAAGTATATTAGTGGCTGCCTAGGGTTTGGAGAAATGGGGGAGTGAGTGACCTATAATAGATTCTTTTTCTTTTGGGGGGTGGATGAAAGTTCTAAAATTGATTGTGGTGGTAGATGCATAACACATTAAATTGTACACTTTAAATAATATGAAAAGTAAATTATTTCTAAATGAAACTATTATTTAAAATTATGATTAATGTATTAAAAAAAGGACAACATGTACAATTTAAGCAAAAATTATCTGAAATGCAACCAAAAGAAACTTCTAGAATTAAAAAAGTTGAAATTAAGCACTCAGAAGATTGGTTGAAGAGTACCTTAGTCAAACAAAAGAAAGGAATACAAATGTCAATTAAAAAATAACTACACAAAAATTTGGAGGGAAAATGATGGAAAACAGAGAAATAAGTACTTAAGACGTATAGAGTATATGTGAAACACTGTGTCTAGCCAGCCGCAAGTCACACAGCCTAGGGAGGAGACACACAGCCTACCTGAATCACAAGGACTTCTCCAAAGTAAAAATGAGGTTCTGATGCCAGAAGTGGAAGGAATGAATTACAAAGAAAAAGAACAATGGTAAACTATAATGTAGATACACATCGGTAAATACATAGGTTCCCTGGGGTTGTGATCTGGTACAAACAATAAAAAAAAAGATAAGACTCATAGTAGAGGCTGCTAGATTCTGCTGAGGAAAATGTCCAGGGAGGGAAGAGTTGATTTATTTCATTATTTTTTTAGAGTCCACATATAAGTGACATCATGCACTATTCGTCTTTGTCTTATTTCACTTAGCCTAGTGTCCTCCAGTTTTATCCATGTTGACTTAAATGATAGGATTTTCTTCTTTTTTAAGGTTGAATAATATTCTATTGTATATCTATACCATATTTCCTTTATCCATTAATCTACTATGGACACTTAGGTTGTTTCCATACCTTGGCTCTTGTGCATACTGCTACAATGAACATGGGAGTACAGATATCTCTTCAAATCATGATGATGTTTCCTTTGGATATATACTCAGAAGTGGGAGTGAAGAGGAACTTCTGACACAAATCGACCATGTGTAAAAGATGTTGTAGGAATGAAAAAGTCTGAACACCTAGGAAGAGTGTGGAGTATCTGGAAAGGTCATTGTTCCAGGTCATACATAGTTTAAAATTATGACATTTCAGTGAGCCTGTGTGCATGAAGGCTTGCTTATATTTTGGGATTTGAATACAGTGCAAAGAAGTGTTGCTAAATTTTCGATCAACATCAAGAAAAGGGTGAAAATGTTTTTTCTTTGATTATGAAACTACAGGAGAGGCAAGCCTAGAATTCTAGGCCCACTAGAATTTTCCCTGATGATAGTGCTAATTTAGGAGAAGAAGAAGGATCCAAGGCCATAGAACAATTTTGAAAGCAAAATAAGACTGCTGAGTCTTCACCCCGTGTATGAGGTTAAGTTTTACTGGCGTATGATGAAGTGGCCTTGACACAGCCGGCAGAGCTCGCTGAGTTGTTGAAAATGGCTCTTGAAGCTACAGGAAATGGACAGGAGACATAGGAAAGGAACAAGGTAAATCCCGAAGAGTGGAAGGACAAAATCAGTCAAGAGGAAAGTCAAAAGTAGAGAAGAAAAGCAGTCAACTTGACAAATAAATCCAAAAGCTTGTTCTTTAGAAAGACCAATAAAATAAGCAATATTTGGCAAATATGATAGAGATGGGACTAGCTATAAAACAGAGATTTTTTTTTTTTTTTTTTTTTTATCTGTGGTACGCGGGCTTCTCACTGCTGTGGCTTCTCCCATTGCGGAGCACAGGCTCCGGATGCGCAGGCTCAGCGGCCATGGCGCACGGACGCAGCCGCTCCGCGGCATTTGGGATCTTTCCAAACCGGGGCACGAACCCGTGTCCCCTGCATCGGCAGGCGGACTCTCAACCACTGCGCCACCAGGGAAGCCCGAGAATTTTTTTTAATTATAAAAGAATACTATGGTAGCTTTATACCAACACATTTGAAAATCTGGACAAAATGGCTGATTATTGATTAGTTATATGCAGCCATTATTTACAACTGTTTTGAGTAGAGAATACAAGAAGCTTTATGAAAATAGAAAATATAATCAAAGATATACACCTTAGAAAGACATGAGTTATTTTCCAATGTATATAAAAAATTAGACGAGTCCTAATACAAAAATCAGATATGGGGCTTCCCTGGTGGCGCAGTGGTTGAGAGTCTGCCTGTCGATGCAGGGGACACGGGTTCGTGCCCCGGTCCGGGAAGATCCCACATGCCACGGAGCGGCTAGGCCAGTGAGCCATGGCCGCTAAGCCTGCGTGTCGGGAGCCTGTGCTCCGCAGCGGGAGAGGCCACAACACTGAGAGGTCCGCGTACCACAAAAAAAAAAAAAAAAAAAAAAAAAAAAACTGAGTGACAACTTAAATGATATATGAAATATTTTGCTGACTTACAAGAACATGCAGAATTAAATATGACCCAGTTGAAATGTTAATTTTATTTTAATGTGTATGTTGGGGTGGAGTCTTCAAGGTGCCAGAAAACAAGCATTCACCCTTCCTGTTTGGAACTGCAGCACACAGACACCTTCAGTTACCAGTTCTGTTCATTCTACAGAATCATCTTGAGAAAACATACTGTTTTTTATGTACCTGGTATATATCTTAATTAGTTTGAAGAATTTCCCAAATACCTGTTAATATATAGTTCTCCAATTCCAATCTTGTCACGTCCTGTACCAGTGACACAGCACATAGGAGTTTTATTTCTCTTTCTTTCTCTGGGTTGTTCACAACCCAATGACAGAAAAATGGAATGGCATCAAAGAGATCAGGGTTCTTGACTCAGATTTACCATAAAATAATAGTGTCCTCTTGGGAAAATTAAAGTTATTCTAGGCCCCTTTCCTTTTCTTTCCTTTGAAGAGCTGCACTAGATGACCCCAAGTAACATTGCACTCTTTGCAGTAGTAGCTTAGATGTTATTGGTTTTCTGAAACAAATGAAGACAATGACACATGAAACTGTGAAACATCTGTGTAACTATGTTTTCTTAGAGTTGCCTCCATTTTACAGATGATAAGATGGCTGAGCACAGAAGTAGATGTCTTGACCAGAGGTTCCAGAGTAGATGGAACTGAACCTCAAGTTTCCTTCTTTCCTGAAGCTCACTTAGCCAAAACATAGGCTTCTGAATATTAAGCTGTAAAGCATATTATCAGTATGCTTTAAAAGAAGCGGTTCTTCTAGGATTTCCAATTAATAGCAGGAGGTTTTGAAATTCTTCAAAGATCATCTAATTTTGTGAGATTTACAGCTCTATTTTCCTGTCAAGCAAGTTGTATTAGTGCCAGATAATCATGTGAGCTTCCGGATGCTTCTCTGAACCTCTTGAAGTTTTCTTCTTGCTATCTGAAATTCATGGCAGATAAGCCTTTTTCTAGAGCAAAGTACAGACTTGTGTGTTTTTATACAGAAAAGCGATGCAGTGAGTCAGGACGGGGGTTAAGCCCTCATTCTCAGAGTGGTGTTGAGCTCCTGGTGAAATATAATCATCATTTCCTCAGAATCGAAAAGCAGTTATCTCTAGTTTTTAATCCCATTAACTATTTATACATTTATGTATGATACATGTATTTATTGTACCTACTAGGTGTGTTCTCTTTGAGAAGTACAAAGCTCTTTGAGACATAGGTTGTTCATTTTTTTG